>NC_137062.1:25521948-25884448 GCF_032717465.1 Coenobita brevimanus
GCCACATATGGCACATTTATGATCCCTGGCACCTGTATGAATGGCTTGGTGATCAATAAGACTTTGCTTGTATATGAAGGTCTTGCCACACTCCTCGCACTTGTACCTCTTGTCTCCAGTGTGGATCTTGGTATGCCGGGACAGGTAGCTCTTCGTAGTAAAGGTTTTATCACACTCGCCACATTTGTAGTTTTTGTCACCAGTGTGGGTACGAATGTGTCTGTTAAGGCAGGACCTGCGGATGAACTGTTTGCCACACTCCACACACTTATGGTCTTTCTGGCCACTGTGTATAAGCTCATGTTGAGCCATGTTGACCACTTCCTTACCACACTGCTTACACTTGTACTTCTTTCTGAATGCCATCATCTCTCTCTCTCTCTGTCAACTGATAAGGTTTGATGTCTGTAAATAGGGCTTTCACTTCCAGAATACTGAACACATTTCAAACTACCGTATTTCTAGAAACAAAAGTTACAGATCTTTTTTTTTTTTTTTTTTTTTCGTTTTTAAGCTGAACTGAAGGCCAGTTCATAGATTTTCTTTTTTTTTCTTTTTTTTTTTTAGGTGAAGGAATTTCCAGTCATGGCTTCAGACTGGAATTAATCCACAATTGTAGTTTTGCAGTTTCAGGACTTAGTGTTTGCAGCAGTTCTGCCTCAGCCCACCGTCAGCAGTAAAGATCAGGTTCCTTAGTGTGTCCAGTCAATCTCAGTCCTGGCTGCTCTCCCTTTCACTTCACCTGCAGGATATGAGACAGAGACTTAGACTATAGTGTTCCTCCTCGTAACATAGGGTTTGGGTGGAGTCACCCCCTCCCTACACTATTGCCATGTTTCCTAACCCTACGATGTATAACGCCTGTGGTTTGTGTAGTAGGAATGATACATAAACATAACTCATACTAATATAACTGTAATGAAAGTGCTGACATGTATCAAGGAAGAATAAAACTATTCTGCATACTATATTATACGATAATAGAGAAACGTGGCATAAAAATTTGGCAGTGTTGCTCTAAAAATATTCTAATTATTATTTACTTCCCCAACACTTCTAACATTGCTAATTAATTTAGCAAGTATAATTGCAAGAAAATTTGAAGGGATAAAAGTGGGAAGAGGCGATCCTTTCATAATTAAAATAAATATATCAAACAGCTCTGGGGTGGCAGCACTCACGCGACACGTGTTTGTGTGTACGCTGTGGGAGGTCACCAACCCCCTACAGGATTTAGGCCTACTGGGGAAACCTCTATAAAAAAAACGCGCCGTGACTTTTACCTCAAGGGTGGTGCGGAAATAAAGTCAAAATTATAATCCATACATAAAAATGGAAGTAAAAAACCATGGATGACACATAAAATCTAGCGAGAGAGAGAGAGAGAGAGAGAGAGAGAGAGAGAGAGAGAGAGAGAGAGAGAGAGAGAAATAATAATAATAATAATAATAATAATAAAACTTTATTTCCACTAAACAGTGGGTATTCTTATACATTATACAGTAGTACAGCATACAGTATGAAAGTTCTATACACAATATAATACAAGTTGATACATATGGTGGAGAATAGTGACAGAGAGGTAAATGGTTTAAAAGGTGTGGGGACACTTAGGTTAAAAATAGATCAATTAAGGGATTTAGGAACGAAGGCAGTGGGAAGGATTAAGACAGATGGGATTGTAAGATTAGGGAGTTTGAGCAATAGGGTAGAATGTATGCTCTCAATAAAAGTATAGCAATTATCAACGGCTAATTATTATACAGGTGTTGATGGTGGGGGTCTATATTTATAGGAGGTGTTGGTGGTGGAGGTATAGCGGGTGTTGTTGATGGGGGTGTTGTTGGGGGTAGGGGTATAGGGGGTGTTGGTGGCAGGGGTATAGGGGGTATTAGAAAAACGGAGATCACAAGAGGGAAACAGTGGCAAGGTCATCGCTGATGGAGAGGTCAGCTCGGAAACGTGGCAACAGTGCAGGGAGGGGGTGACTCCACCAAAACCCTACGTTTCGATCTGTCAGACTATAGGTAATGTAATAAACGCTTGGGAAGGAGATTCTGAATGTAAGATAGGCTGTGCGGAGATGTTGCAGATTAACGCATCATAAAAACTGTCAAGTGACTGTCATGAAAATGAGACTGATCTGATGCAATGAACGTCTTAATCACCACCAAACTACATGCACAGTACACACTACACTTCCTTTTCAAAATTAAAATTAAAATGGCGGCATCAGAAAATCAGGCCTCAGAGTCCCCAGGGGGGGGTGGAACATAAATTCCCCCACCAACAGCCTCTCTCCTGGTGATGACTCAGAAGGATGCCTGGAACCACTGTCTGACTCACTTCTTCATTTCTGCAACATTCGCAGCCTTTCCTCTAACTTTCTGTCGAACACCACCCCTCCTCCATTAAACCTCACCTCTTCTTGACAGAGACTCACCTGTCTGAGGCAACTGACAGCAAACCCTTTTCTGTTTCCTCCTACTTTCTCTATACTCATTTCAAAGCCAAAGGTGGCTGTTCTGTATACTGTATATATGCAACAACTTATCTTGCTCTCGTGTTCCTGAACCCGATATTTCTGAATTCCCTACACTCTGGCTTCGGCTTTCCTGTCATTCTCTGACTAAATTTATCTGCACTGTTTACTTATCTCCCAGTTCCATGGACTATCAAAAATTCTTTGACTATCTTACTTCTATGATGGAATGAATTCTATCCATTTCTCCTTTCTCTGAAATCTCCATTCTAGGAGATTTCAATGTTCACCACCACCTTTGGCTCTCCTCTCCTTTCACTGATCCACCTGGTGAACAAGCCTACATCTTTTCTATCCTTAATGACCTAGAGCAGCTTGTACAGCACCCTACCTGTATCCCTGACCACCTTGGAGAGAGCTCCAACATACTTGACCTCTTCCTTACAACTAATCCTTCCACTTACACTGTCAATCTTTCCTCTCCGTTGGGTTCCTCCGATCACAAGCTTATTACCTTAAACTGTTCTATTTAGGTTGAGAGGTAGGTGTACAGGAAGTTGCAGCAACTACACTCAGAAATCATTATTACCATGTTTGGATAGATGCATCAATACTTGCAAAATTAAGAACAAAAGTTCAACTATTAGTGTAGATACATCCACTCAGGCACCTCAAATTGAGCAGGCGATGATAAATGATACAACAAGCGATGATAGAAGGGCGATAAACGATAGTACAAAAAAATGTTATATTAGTAAAGTAAAGAGTTTCCCAGTTAGTAACAAAATAAATAACAGTAAATGCCAAGGTAAAGGCATAACTACTAGTCATAATCTGAAAGTGTACTACACAAACAGCCGGAGTTTACGTAATAAAATGGATGAACAGAGGGCTTTAATTTGTACAGAGAAAATAGACATTGCCGTTATTAGTGAAACTTGGATGAATACAGACACTCGAGAATTTTTAGCAGAATATCAGATGAAAGGCTATAATATTTTTATGTCAAACCGTCAGGGAAGAAAGGGGGGAGGGGTAGCTATTTATGTAAAGGATTCATTAAACTGTTACAATAAAGCAGACATTAAAGTAAATAGGGACACAGAAAGTGTCTGGGTCGAAATTAGTAACAATAGGGAGAAATTAGTCTTAGGAGAAATTTACAGATCTCCTAAATTAAGTAGAGCTGATAGTAAATACCTTTGGGAGGAAATTAGGAAAGCATCGCAGTCCAGCTTAGTAATAATTGTAGGGGACCTTAATCTGCCAAGGATAGATTGGAGAAATCAGACAGGAGATGCAGAGTCAGACGAATTTCTAGAGGTAGTACAGGATAATTTTCTTTATCAGTATATCAGGGAGCCCACCAGAGGTAATAATATACTAAATTTGGTTTTAGCTAATAAAGAAAATATCATTAGTGATATAGAGGTTGGTGGATGACTTGATAATAGCGATCATGAAGAAATTAAGTTCAAATTTATTTGGGATGTCTCTTCCACCGGAAATACCTCCACCGTTCCTAATTTTCGTCTAGGAGATTTCGATGGCTTAAGAGCTTTTTTTTCGAACGGTATTCCACAGGGAGATTAGCTATTTGAGGGAATGCCAGGTCAGTGGGGAACCCCAGGTCATAGGTGTGGGGCAGGAAACACGTGGGAATGTCCGTCAGGGAGGTGGTAGATAGGAATGTAGTCCAGTTGACGGGAATTAATTCAGCTGCAGTACCAAACAGACGTTCGACCAGTGAGAAGTATAACGAGTTAATAAATATAATACACGGAGGCCAAGATAGATATATCCCTTCAAAACCGTTTAGAACGAATAATTCGGAACCAAGATAGTTAAACAACAGATTAAAATCTCTCATAGGCCAAAGGAAAGGAATATATAGGAAAATAAAACGTGGAGAGGAACACTTACGTAACGGTATACGATTTTAAATAGAGATGTAAAGAAGGAGGTAAGAAAAGCAAAGAGAAGTTATGAAATTAAGGTTGCTAGTGAATCAAAAGAAAACCCCAAAGGTTTTTATCAAATGTACCATACGAAAAATAAAGATAGGATAGGACCACTGAGAACAGAAGCAGGTGACATTACCAGTGAAGATATGTGCTCCATCCTAAATAATTATTTCATATCAGTATTCACCAAGGAAAATCTAGACCTGGTCCCTCAAGCAGCAAATATTTACGATGAGAATACGGAAAATATTCTTAGTAAAATAACCATTAGTAAGGAGGACGTATTGAAAGAAATTAACAAGTTAAAGCCTCAAAAATCGTCAGGTCCAGACGATATATATGCAAAAATTATAAAAGAAACCAAAGAAGAATTATGTCAGCCACTTTTAACATTATTTAATGACTCTTTAAGTTCAGGATAGGTTCCAGAGGCGTGGAAGACCGCAAACGTAGTGCCCACCTTTAAAAAGGGTGATAAATCAGCTGCGTTGAATTATCGCCCGATAATTCTAACGTCAGTAGTAGGAAAAATGTTAGAGTCAATTTTGGCAAATATGATTAGAGAACACTTAGAAAGATTTAATCTTATAACGAAAGTCAGCACGGATTCAGGCAAGGACGATCCTGCCTCACAAACTTGTTGTCCTTCTACTTGGAGGTCTATGAGGCAGTACATAGCGATAAAGCTTACGATGTTATTTATCTGGACTTTAGTAAAGCTTTTGATAGGGTCCCACACAAAAGCTTAGTTAGAAAGGTTCGAGCACATGGTATAGACGGCGATATCTTAACCCGCCCCGTCCCGGCAACTTTTCGACCACTGGTACCCCCCAATCCCGGGCAATTTTCGACCTTTTTTTTTTTTTTGCTTAAACTTTCGCTTTTGGTCAGAAACAATGGCCGGTGGCAAAGAAAGTGGTCCCTGGGGTCCCTAATTAGCTTAACCAGGTATGCGATGGTCCCACCTGGCCCCGTGTTCTCCCTATGCGGTGTGAGCATCAAACGTTTTCTGTGGTATTATAAGTTTGGGAAACCAATGAAAGTAAGTAGAAATGAATTTATTACAAACATAAAAACATGTGATAAAAGAGTATATTGGATTTTATACAAAAATAGAGCAGAAATAACCATTGTACCATCGTGAGAAACGAGCAAAATCGGCCAACTTGGTTCCCATGAATTGCTAACATTCTAAAATCATGATACATATATTTTTTTTTACTTACATAATACTTCTACAATAACATTATACCATTTTACATTATATTGAACTGTTTTTACGTATTCACAGGCCTTTTGATAACATTTAGCGTAATGCTAGCGCTAATTTACGTAGTGAGTGAACTCGCTGTGACTGATGTTTCAACTCGTATTGTGCTTTTTCTACTAACATAATACCTTTCTAATATTATTATACACTTTTCAACTTTATAGAACTGTTTTGAGATTATTTCAGGCCTTACGTAAATATATAGCGTAATAATAGCGCATAGTAACACACACGGTGAAGTCGCTGTGACAACTAATTCAACTTACAACCTATTTTTTTACTTATATAATTATTCTACACTAACAGCACATGTAAACACTTGATATAATTGATATTACATCATTTCTGAACGTAAGATGGAACTTAGCGTCATATTTGCGCGTACTTACACAGGGAGTGTTATCGCGATATCATTTGTTTCATCTTACACAAGTAATCAACTTATAAAATACCTTACTACTAACATTACAACATCATCCACTGTATATAATTCCTATCACATACTTACTGACCAGAATGTGGGTGTAATCGTGACATCAATTATGACAACTTACAGTAATGTTCAACTTATACGTTTTATTCATGCTAACATTACACCCGTTTCCACTTTATTTCCTTGCTATCACATATTTACTGACCAGATTTACACAGTGGGTGTAGTTTTGATAACAATTCTTTCCACTTACACTAATTCTCATCTTATACATTACTTTTCTGAAAAAATAACACCTTTCAACTTTATATTTGACTTAGCACCTACTGACTGGCCTTACCATTATCATGAGCGTCATTTCGCCTTCCCACACAGTTTCAGAAGTGTACGAGATTATGGTATTCCTTGAAACAAGGCTGAAGGCACAACGCAACATTGCACTCGACACACTCGTATCTTGTGTCTTTTCTCTGCGTTGATGGTCTGACTGTCGAGTGCTTACATACATGGCAGCGACGCTGGGGTTTACGACGGTTTGGTTCGGAAGGGATTGCGCTGGGGTAGTGTCGGGCTGCAAGACGTAGGGGAGTCTGAGCAGCACGGAGGGCGCGGGGGCGGTGTGGGGGTCTTTCCTGGGCATGCTTGGCGATTATTTCACGTGCCAGCTCCCTCACAAACCCCTCAATGGTCTCGGATACTCCGGTGGTCATTGCGTGCAGGTAGTGGGCGTTCAGGACCGTGATGTCGAGCAAGTGGAAAAAGAGTTTCTTGTACCACTTCATCGTTGTCCTGGCACAGTCAACACTTGAAATCATCGAGTCTGACTGATCAACTTGCCTCATGTTCAGATTATAGGCAAGTACAGACTCTGGTTTCCATACGTTGCGCCTCCTCTCGCTACGGTGATCCACGGAGTCTGTGCGGTGCATCAGGGGGCTGTGAACAGTTGATAGGAGGCAAACTTCCCTGTTGTGGTTCCACAGGGTTGCAAGGATGTTATTGGCCTGGAAGAAAACCACCTCATTCTTGTCAAGTTTCCTCCCTATCTTGACCATATGGCGACGGTTTCTCTTGACTGTACCACAGACTCCGGTGTCGTGTTGGTGGAGGAACCTAGCGAGAAGAGGGCTAGTGTACCAGTTGTCCAGGTACAAAAATGACCACGATGAAGGTACTCTTCTATCATTGTCTTCACCACGGCCCCAGAGTCCTATACTCCGATCTTCTATTATATCTGTCTGTGCGCCCGTGTACAAGACTATGTCTTGCACATAACCAGTCTTACAGTCACACATAACAAAGATCTTGAACCCGAAACGGTGTCTCTTGCTGGGTATATACTGCCTAAAGGAAATATTGCCTCTCCACAACACAAGACTCTCGTCTATGACGAGGTCTCTGTAGGGATAAAATGAGGAGCGGAACATTTCCCGTAAATGATCAAATACCAGCCTAATTCTCCTCATTTTATCGGTGTTATTTGCATTGGCTGGATCATCTGCATCAAAAAAGTGGAGGCGGCCGAGAATAAACTGAAATCTATTACGACCCATCACCTTTCCAAAGAAAGGTGTTAGGATGATTGGGTCCGTTGTCCAATAGGCAGGAATTTGATTTTTCTTCACCACACCCATCAAGATTACCAGGGCCAAAAATAGGAACATCTCTGATATAGTCACGGGAAAGTCATACTGTTCTGCATGCTTGCTTGTGGTTCCTAGGCGTTCACTTTCAAGGCGCTGGGATTGTGAAAATATATTCGTCTGTTCTACTATGCGCCCAACAAACGCCTCATCAAAAAACAAATTGAAAAAATCTAAACGTGACGACCCAGCATTTACACCTGGAGCCGTGCAACCTGACCGCCACTCCTCAGTGAACTGGTGAATGATGGGAGTAAAATTACTCCCATCCTCCCAGTTCCACGTGACACCACCGTCTCCAGCCACGTCACCATCGTCCCCTTCGTCTGGGTGGGGTGGTGTGGGTGGGGGGGGTGGTTGGGGAGGTGGAGAGCGGCGCCTCTCATCACTCGCACTTCTCTTCCCTCTCCCTTTTCCTTTACCCTTTCCCTTCCCTTTCTTTCCTTTCCCCACATCCTGGGGCTGTGGGGAGGAAGTTTGGGCATATTCAGGGGCGAAAGAAGTGCTGGGGAGTGACTCAACCTCCTCTCCCCTAGGCCTACGAGCACCACGTGCTCGTGCTGCCTCCCTCCCACCAATGGCCCCTTCACCCTGCACTACCCCCACACCACTCTCACTTTCACCCCGCGCTGCCGCCACAACACTTTCCCTTTCTCCCAGCAATCCCACCACACCACTTGCTACTTCCCCAGTCAAAGTACTTTAACCATACCTTAGGTGTCGTCTCGCCCCACCTTCTGATCCACGTGGTGATATTTTTTCCTTTCCCAACCACGCGGCGATATCACGTCCCTAGCCCTCCGTCATCCTCATCGTCCTCATCCTCGTCCTGATCAGAATCGTGATGGAGAGATAGCTGTGCACGTGGTTGGGGAGCAGCCTGGCCTTCCCTTGCCTTACGGTATGTCACATACCGCGTTTTCGGGGCGAAGGGACCTCCTCATCACTGCTACTTATTTCTTCCTCTGGCTGGACGTAATCGCGATCCACCACATCATCATCGAGTGGAGAATCACTGTCTCCAGTGAAGGCTTCCAGGACGGATGCAATTTGCTCATCTGAGAGACCTTTCCGCGCCATGTCTGACCTGGGTCACTGCTGGCAGGTGAGTGACCGAGACAAGGGCGAGCGCGGGTCATGCGGGGTCTAGGACGCTGCCCGCCTGGCGGCAGGTAGGGGAGGCTTGGGTACCCGGGCGAAACGAAAATCTCCCGCGAATTTTGAAATTTGTGGAAATTATGAACCTTGCAATTGCAGGACGTTGAAGTACGTCCTCGGGACTGGCTGTGACAAAACGTGAGGACGTGGAAGTACGTCCTCGGGACGGCGCGGGTTAAAATGAATAGAATCCTGTCTGAAAGGACAAAAGCAGAGAGTATTAATAAATGGAACAAAGTCGGACTGGGGATTAGTAACTAGCGGTGTACCACAGGGTTCAGTACTCGGTCCCTTATTATTTATTATATATATAAATGATCTAGACTTAGGAGTCAATAGCAGAATCAGGAAATTTGCCGATGATACAAAAATAGGGCGTATCATTAACTAGACTGACGATTGCCATAACTTACAAAAAGACCTCGATACATTGTCCAAATGGTCTAAAACTTGGCAAATGGAATTTAACGTTGAAAAATGTAAAGTACTTAACGTAGGCAAGACCATTGGAGATACTAAATACAGCTTAGATAACAAAGAAATTAGCAAATCGGAATGCGAGAGAGATCTAGGAGTTATGATTACTAACGACCTTAAACCAAGGCAACAGTGTATTAATGCGAGAAATAAAGCAAATAGGGTCCTAGGATTTATTTCTAGAAGCATGAGCAATAGATCATCTAAAGTAATACTGAAACTTTATCTAGCAATAGTAAGGCCACATTTAGACTACGCAGGACAGTTTTGGTGTCCTTACTATAGAATGGATATTAATTCATTAGAAAATGTACAGAGAAAAATGACAAAAATGATACATGACGTCCGGAACCTGCCATATGAAGACAGACTGAAAAGACTAAGTCTGCATTTGCTAGAGAGGCGTTGAGTAAGGGGAGACTTAATTGAGGTGTTTAAGTGGATGAAGGGTATAAATAAGGGAGATATTAGCAAGGTACTTAAAGTGAGCATACAGGATAGAACTAGAAATAATGGTTTCAAACTAGAAAAATTCCGTTTCAGTAAGGAAATCGGTAGAAATTGGTTTGGTAATAGAGTAGTAGACTAATGGAATACGCTACCTAGTAAAGTAGTTGCTGCCTCTTCCATTGAGAGTTTCAAGCATAGGCTAGATAAGCATATGACTAATAAGGGGTGGATATAGAAAAAAGAAAATCTTATAACCAATACTAATTCATAATTTTTCCTTTTCAGGTTACACTATGATAGTCTCTATTCTCCTTTCACACTTTCCTGTAAAATGTCCACGCCAGTTTTTCTATACTGTGTGGTGTTCTTTCTGACTTTTTCCTGCCGGCTTCGGCTGGAGGGTTTGGAGTGCGGGGGAGACCCTTCGTCTTTGCTATCCTTATCTCATTCTAGTAGTTCAGTTACTCTTCTAGGAGCTGCCTAGCATGGGCCAACCGGCCTACTGCAATTATCCTCTCTTCTTATGTTCTTATGTTCCTGTGGGGCCTGTGGACTCTGCAAAGAAATGTCGTCTGTGTCACTTTGGAACTGCGGACTGGGAGGCCCTCAGGCAATACTTCTTTTATTTTCCCTGGAATGATTATTGCTTCCATATCTGGGAGCCATCTGGGTGTGCATTGCACTTTATGGAGGTTATTCTTTCGGGCATGGAAGCATACATTCCTTTCTCATATTCTTTGACTAATGCAAGAAAGCCTTGGTTTAATCAAGCTTGTTCTAATGCTGTCCACAACAAGGAGAGGCCCTATAAAAGGTACTGGAGGAAACCCACCCCTGAATCACATCTTTTATAAGTTTCTGCCCGGAATCATGCTAAGTGTGTTCTTCGCTCTGCTAAAAAAAAATTCATCCGTACTAAATGCTCTCAACTCTCTAACTCAAATTCTTCCTGCTCCTTCTGGCATCTTGCCTAAAACATTTCTAACAACTTTACCTCATCATCTTTCCCTCCTCTTTTCTACTCTGATGGTTCTGTAGCTCTTTCTTCTACATATAAAGCAGATCTCTTCACTCAGATTTTGTCCTCCAATTCCACCTTAGACAATTCCGGTACTGTTCCTCTATCACTTCCCCCCTTAGACTTCCTCATGGCTGACATTAAAATTTCTTCATCTGATGTAATTTCTGTCATCATAGGCCTCAATACTAATAAGGCATATGGGCCTGATGGAGTCCCTTCTATTGTTCTCAAGAACTGTGCTTCTGTGCTTACACCCTGCCTAGGCAAACTCTTTCACCTTTGTCTATCAAGTTGTACCTTTCCTTCTTGCTGGAAGTTTGCTCTCATTCAGCCAGTCCCAAAGAAGGGTAACCATTCCCAACCCTCTAACAATCGTCCAATTGCTTTAACATCTTGTATCTCAAGTTTTTTAGTCAATTCTTAATAGAAAAATTTTAAAGCATCTCTCCTATCACAACCTTCTTTTTGATCGTCTGTATGGGTTCCATCAGGGACGCTGGCAATCTTCTCACCCACCTTTCTGACTCCTGGTCATCCTCCTTTCGGGCCTTTGGCAAAAGCTTTGCCATTGCACTTCACATCTCAAAGGCTTTCGATCGAGTCTGGCATAAATCTTTAATTTCCAAACTGCCCTCTTACGGTTTCTATCCTTCTATCTGTGCCTTCATCTCTAGCTTCCTTTCTGGTCCTTCTATAACTGCTGTTGTAGATGGCCATCGTTCCTCTAGATCTATTAACAGTGGTGTTCCTCAGGGCTCTGTCCGATCACCAACTCTCTTCCTTTTATTCATCAATGACCTTCTAAGCTGTACATCTAACCCTATCCACTCATACGCTGATGACTCCACCCTTCACCTTTCCATTCGGTTCCCGCAACGTCCATCTCAGCAATTACTTCAACAAACAAGGGATGAGGCTATGGCATACCTAATGTCTAACTTGGCTCGTATCTCTGACTGGGGTAAAAATAATCTGGTTGTTTTTAATGCACCAAAGACTCAGTTTTTACACCTATCAACCTGACAAAATCTTCCACAGGTATATCCACTAATGTTTAATAATATTCAGCTTAATCCTGCATCATCCTTGAACATGCTTGGGGTTTCATTTACTTGGGACTTATCTTGGAAAGATCATATTACATCTCTTGTAAAACCTGCTTCCAAGAGATTAGGTGTGCTAAGCCGACTCCATTCCTTTTTTACCCCTGCACAATTGTTGACTCTATACAGGGGTTTTACCTGCCCCTGTTTGGAGTAAAACTCTCATGTGTGGGGAGGCTCCCCACATACAACTCTTCTCAATAGGGTGGAGTCAAAGGCATTTTGTCTCATTAACCTTCCCCCTCTTACTGACTTCCTTCAACCTCTGTCTCTTCGCTGCACTGTTGCATCTTTATCTGTTTTCTGTCACTACTTTAATGGTCACTGCTCCTCTGAACTGCCTGCATGCATTCCTCCACCTCTACGACGGGCGTGTAACACCCGTCTAGCAGCAAACTCTCATCCCTTTTCTGTCTAGCTCTCTATGCAAGAGTTTATCGTTACTCCCAGTCCTTCATTTATGCAACAGGTCAACTCTGGAACTGCTTCCCTCTGTCTGTATTTCCTGCTTCCTATGATCTCCAGTCTTTCAAACGCAGTGTGTCCAGGCATCTCGAAATGATCAGATCTTGAATTTGGCTCTCTCTTGTATTTTGTTTTTCTCTTGGAAGGAACAGTTTTGCAGGCTCGCAGCCTTTGGTTCCTTCTTTCTCACATTAAAAAAAAAAACTTAAACTTCCTCTTTTTATAGTACAGAGCTTGACTCACATAAAGATACTTTTTAGGTATGGCCATTTGTGATCGAGAGGGTTGGCAAAAAAAAAAAATGAAAAAATGAAAAAAAAAAATGAAAAAGCCCAACCCACCTGTTTTTTTTTGTTTTTTTTTTTTCCACAAAATAACCCAAAAAAACAGGCAAAAGTTGGTTTTTTCAAAGTTTACCTTAAATTTAATTAAAATGTTTCTGCTATATATACTTATGAATAGCCCAATAAAATATTATTTTTCACACAGTTATTAGAATGAGGGAAATGATCACAATCATGTTTTGACCTGTTTGACTGTTACCCTTGAGCTGCCTGCTGCACAGCAAAACATGCTTCAGCATGAAAGGCTGGAGAGCACTGCATAACTCATGAGCTGGCAAAGATCAGTCGGACCACACTACACAATACTAGGAGAAGGAGTCATTTGCCTTGCTGCTCTCCTTTCTTTAGTAATTATATACTTGTATTTCTCAGTCTTCTAAATAATTAGTATTGAAAATTCTCTTGAATAAGTGATTTCACACATTATCTTAACAGTAATAATAGCTTTTGGTAACCAAATATGTAAGCCCATAAAATATATCTATTTTAAACAAAAGCAAGGATTATATTTCTACAGAATTATTGATACATGGTGATGATATGGGACAACATATAATATAAGTTAACTCCAATAATGATTACTGTTATATAACAAACTTACCCCACTCCTTAATAAAACTAAATACCATATCTATCAAAAACAATTTTACTCATTAATTTTAAAACTTTCAAAATTAGAGACAGGTAGTGTTGGCTGTCAAATTTGTATTCACCAGATGAAAACCAAGGAAATTTACCTTGAATTCAAGCTACATACTATTAGGATTTTTAAGCACAGGTGTCATGTTTACACTCATTTTGTAGAAAAGTGTGACCAAGGTATTAATAAGATTGAAGAAATTGAGTGTTTTTTTAACCACAGAAATATAATATGATTGAGTAGCTATTCTTTACTTCTGATATTGTGTGCAAAAATATAACCATTTAATCAAATAAAACTGAATTTGTTATTAAATACATTATTATTAAAAAAAAAAAAACAGTATAGTGGGTAAAATAGTGGGTTTTTCAGGTGGTTTTACCGAAAAAAACCGGGTGGGTAAAACCGGGTTGCCCACTTTGGTGCCAACCTTGGTGGCCGAGATTGGCCAATTGTGGAACGATGTGTGGGATGTCTTGCCTCTCTCGTGTCTAATGTGAGTGTACACGTAGGCGTGAATGTACATATACTACATATAAAAATAATATAATACGTATAAAAATAAAACACTTCTAGCCAGTCTCCTATGATTTTGTTATGATATTCCAGTGTTTATGTTAGACTTTAGCGAAACAGTAACGATGTGAGGAAAATCATTACAAACTTTATCAAGCTTCATGAATTACTTTTATTACTGAAATACCCACCCCAACGGGAGACCACAGACAGGGTGGCGCAACACCCAACCCAAGGAGGAACCACAGACAGGGTGTTGCAACACACACCCCAAAGGGAGACCACAGGGAGGTGCAAAGGGTGCTTGAAGGCCCCAGGCCAGATGGGCCTATGTCCCCCACTACCTTACGCCCCTCTTTCCCCTCAACGGAGCCAGTCAGAGGAACGCCACCCTGGCAGACTACTCTCCAGCTGGGCCAGTGCATGCCAGGATCGGGGTGGGATTTGTACTCCTAATGTTCCAGGTAGCACCACGATGATGGCCACCGTCTGTATCAGAGAGAAGTCGCCCACATATGCTTCTCTGCTACTACCCCCTGCAGAACCACGGCGATGGCCACCGTCCACGCCGGGGAAGGGTCGGCCACCTTACGCCCTTCACCTGCAGCCTCCACTGGGAGCAACATTGTGGTGATGGCCACCATCCGCAGTGGAGAGAGATGGGCCACCATATGTCTCTCGGCTGCAACCCCAGAGAAGGGCAGAACTGCAGCGATGGCCACCATCAGCACTGGGGAAGGATCGGCCACCATCCATCCATCATTTGGAACCTCTGCAGGGAGAGGACTGCAGCGACAGACACCATCCGTGCCAGAGAGAGGTCAGCCACCATACGCGCTTCACCTGCTGTCCCAGGTGTAGGCAGAATCGCGGCGACAGCCACCATCCACGCCAGGGAGGGATCAGCCACTGTATGTCCCTTGTCTGCTACCCCTGTAACACCCCTCATGGAGGATGTCCCTTGCTTGCCTTGCCCATCCAGAGGTCGAGCGGAACACCCATTTCTCTCTCCCCACAGAAGCAGCACCCTGGTGGAGTTGCAGCTGGAGGAGATCTGGAGAGGCCCCATGTGGGTCTGCTCCCTACAACCAGTGTCCCTATGATGCCCCTCGCTATCGGAATCTCAAAGGGATGCTGCAGGCAGCCCCTGACGGCTACTCGACCAGAGTGAGACCGTAGCCCTAAGTCACCCAGGGGCGCCCCCAGGACTCTGGGGTGTGACCTCCCCAGCCCCATCGGCAAGCAGTCCTCCTCCAGGAGCAGGCACAAGGAAACGCACCTGCTCACCCTGTTCGGCCCCAGTCTTGAGGGCCGACCTTCTCACAGAGGCCCTACCAGGGAAAAGCCTCCCTCCACACTGCCCAGCAGCCTACTTCGAATGACCGAGCCCCTAGCAGTGGTCCCATGCCTCCTGCGGGAGGGCACACCTGATGGGACCCCTCCCACACCTGGACGACACCTATGATAAGCCCAGTCCCCAGCAGCCCAACCAGAGTTCTCCTGTCTTATTGTGTATTTAATCTGTACAGTGTGTTGTGTTAAGAATTTATGAAGTATTATGTTGGCTTTGTAGTAATATACATGTAAGGTTGGTTCACCCGAGTTTTTATGCCCTGTTACTCTACAGTAGTTGCATGCCCTAGACCTGGTCTTGAAGGGAACCACGGATCAGTTACTCGTGTCCAGAGAACAAGAAGTTGGATTCTGAACACGTAGCATAACAATTACCACTCACTTTTATAAAGTTTATTGATATAATGCCATGATTCATTTCACAGCATAGCTGCACAGTTTGCAACTGCAAAAATATTCACTAGCTAATGCACTTAGCATCATGACTTCTCTGATTACCACAAAAATATTAGTAAATCACATATATTTTATCACAGCAATTCACAATATATTATCAAGTAACACTTTCAGCCACCCTCATATGATTTCAGTGCGATTTGGGTGCATATTGCTTCATATTATTTACGAGGGAGAGACAGGGGGGAGGAGGGCAGCAAACCGGTTGAGACCGGCTCATCGAGGGTATGTGTACACGTGTGTGTGTATGTACGTATACTATTATTTAGTACTAGGGTAATCTTCTCCCTTTTGGGGCTAAGATGCGAATGAATGTGTTTGAATGGATGAGTAAATGGGGAGTGTGTCGTCCTGTCTTGGCTACCTCCCATTCCTTGGGGGAAGCAGCCTAGGTATACAGATATAGATAGATAGTAACTGTCAGTGTTTAAAAGTTCAACCCCAAAAGTTGGAGTCACTCCTCCACCAAATGAATTTTTCCCCATAAGTTATGTGTATCAATTAGTGCGGTATCAGGCGCGTTAATTGGGACCAAGGTGTCTTTACAAGCAATACAGTAATAAGGGCAAGAAAAGCTATAAAAATAGTTAAAATTTTCACTTTACCTGTCCTCAGCGATGGGAGGAGGGTCGTCAGGTTCATCAGGCATTTCAACCGTTACCAGCTGATTTCCGATTCGCCAAGGACGGAGGCTCTTACACACAAAGCTTTGGTATGACCAACAATCACGGAGCTTTCCCCTTGTATCAGCTGGTAAACACAACAAAGCCCTTCGATGCCAAGGGTGCAAAGGAGAACATGGAAGAAAAAATACTCCCAGCCCGTCCTAACTTTTCCCCTGATGAATTAATGGCATTAATAAATGAGGTGGCCAAAAGGAAGAGTGTTATATTCACTGGATAATGCCATCAGTAAAACAGCCATGAACTGTACCCGGGATAATGTTACATTTGCAGTGAACAGTGTTAGCAGAGTTCAACGAGATAAAATGCTTTAGTGAATCAAGCCCCAGTACTGTATCCACCCGCAGATATTTAAAACCGTGTATGTTAAAAATGTAGCCTCTTTGGTACAATGGTAGAGTGTGTACCTCGCACGCTGGTGGACACGGGTTCGCCTCCCACCAGAGTTGTAAAAACTTTGGGAAGCGTTCACTGAGCCACTGATCGCTTTGGCAGACATTAGGGGTGCTGTATGGTTGAACCAGTGTCACATACTAGTATGCTTGCACCCAGTTGACTTAAGGCAGGCCAATTACATTTGGTTCACAGACTACACACACATCCAAAGCCACTACAACACTACAATCACACTCACAAGCACTTCTCACCCTACATACAGTGTCTGCCAGACAGCGTAAGTCACTGGGTAGAGATACATTTGGCTATATCATCTCGTCCCTGCTTCGGCAGGGATAGGCCGGTCCTGCAGTGGACCTCAATGGCTGATGATGATGATGATGTTAAAAATGCAGATGTTAAGGGATGACTGTAGTACAGTAGCGATTTTTTTTTTTTTTATCTCAGCCAATTTTGAACTTACAAGAAAGATAGACACCAATTTGGAAATCTCATAAAAATCCTCAATTATTTTCATTTCATAGGCAACCCATAATTCCCAGTAGTTTTTCAGTAAATTGAGGAAATTATTTTTTATAAGGCAGATTAGTGTAACAGCCAACTGTGCAAGAAGTAATGGTCTAAATGTGCGTGAGTAGCGCGGTAGTATTTTCTGACAATTGCTGAGAGCAACCAGGTTTTGCCTTTTCAAAACAATTAATGCCTTCTGTTTGGCTTTTTTTTTTTGGAAATTTTTGACTGAATCTAAATCAAACTAATACAATACCCTGATCAATGAAAGAAACTCTGAATTTCTGATTTTTGGTTTGAATCAGAGCACACCGAGAGATTTGGTGAAACTAATTTTGGTGAGTGAGCATAAAGGAAAGTCATTAATAACCTGTTAGGTCCCAAGCCCTAGACTTAATATTAATACAAGAGGAGTATTGGTTTTAGAAAGTGTGAGGGAATAGTTTTGGTGTAATCTAATAATTCTTTTTAGTATTTAGAGGTCAGGAAATCAGAGGATGATGATGAACCACATGAGACAATATTCAGCACTGCCTGATTTGCTCGCTCACTTGCTCAAACACGTTCCACACTTTCATTGTGGACGTTTATTACATGGTTTAACATAATTAAATTTCTGCCAAAAGAGAGACTGATGCAAACAAAACAAGTGGTTGGCTAAAACCACAGTATGTATCGAACATTTCAGGTGGGAAGAATTAACTCATCACTGTAACAGCTTCATTAAAAATGATGAAAAGAAATATATAAGTGCCAGGTTTTCAAGATTCGGGCTTCGTTTTGGGGGAAATAAAACAGAGCAATGTATTCTCCCATGTTATATTTTTGTTACAAACCTGTTTCAATACTTCAACAGTGTATGATGGTATCTTCCCACTAAGGGTCTCACATCAACAGAGAAAAATAACGGTAATTTAACTCATACTCGGGGTGGACAAGCTGTTAACCCGTGGAGAGCGACCATGCTGCCCTAAGTACCGGCACCAAGCGACGATTTGGCTGAAATTTCGAGTCTTACAGGATTGAATGAAACACACATCATCGTCTTGGACATGTTCGCGCGCATCCGGCAAAATATATATATATATATATATATATATATATATATATATATATATATATATATATATATATATATATATATATATATACCCGGTATTAATATATATATATATATATATATATATATATATATATATATTGTTACGGAACAGAGAAAGATAATGTACACTTTAAGTGAGAATACGAAGAGTCACTACTGTCCCGTAAAGTTCCAGGTTCAAAACAAAAGAGTTAGGTAAAATTACAAGTTAAAGTTTAATGCTTAAACTAACAACAAAACATTCAGAACTCATAAGGATAATGTAATGGCAAATAAACAGGTTAAATATATGGTTAACTGCAATAGCCTCTATTAACACGAAATTAGCAAGAGTAAATTTATCTAAGTCAGCCCTGATAAAATGAGATACCAGATAATACTCAGTGAATGCCAGATAAATAATTACAGATACAAACTATTATCAAAAATGACTGACATAAAAACCCAACATTAATTACAAAAACTTCACTAGGCCTACAAATTAAACTTATGCTATACAGTACAAGAAAAAATGCAATAACAGTAATACTCAAATTACACACAGCTGCTAGATGGTTGGAGATTTCTTGAGCACTCACAATAATAATAATATCTGTACAGGGGAGGACAGAGATGTGAACAAAATGAGGAGCAGATCTAAGTGGCAATGATGAAGAGACTGAGCTCATTATATAGGGGCCAGGAGAGCTTGATACAACTTGTAATGAGGACGCGCAAATGAAGCCATGGGGACAAAGAGATGACAATCCCGCAAAGTATAACAGAGATGTCGACTTACTCTACTATAACGGTAGAAGGGGGGAACTGAGGCAAAACACGCTCGTGATCAAACATGCAGCATACTGTGCGTTAAAATTACACAAAGGATGATGAAATCATAGGCTATGTAACACCTCCCCACAAAGAAAAAAGAAATTTACAAAGGAAATTTCTTATCACTCTAAAACAATCTGTATATGGCATTACAGAACATGCAAAAGCCTTTCCTAATGTTACAAAACATGAGATCTCCCTAGCACGTTCAGTCATAGGTACTTGCCAGTATCCCTTTAACAAATCAAACTTACTTATGTACCTAGCCTTTCCGGTCTTGTCTGTGCAATCTTCCACACGAGGGAGAGGGTAAGTGTCTGTTTTGGTTATCTGATTAACACGTCTGTAGTCAATGCAAAGCCTCTGTGACCCACCTGGCTTAGGGACTAGAGTGACAGGAGAACTCCACTCGCTCTGACAGGGCTCAATCATCTTGTGGTCCAACAGGTAGCCAAGCTCCTTCTCGATGAGAGGAACTTTCACTGGGTTCACACGGTAAGGAGGCAATTTAATTGGCTTTGCGTCTCCAACATCGACATAATGCATCAACACAGTGGTTCTTCCTGGAGTGGCACGGAACACTTGCGGGTACTCCTGCAGTAATGCCGAAAACTCCTGCCTTTCCTTAGGAGGTAGATGAGAAAGCTTAGTCTGGAGATCATTCATGATATCAGGATTCTTCCCCAAACTATCACTCAGGCTCATACTGCATGGGAGAGCTTCACTTGCAGACTCGGGTGGAACAGCTACAGTGCAGACTGGATTATTTTCGTCCCGCCTGTGATATAACTTTAGCATGTTGATGTGACATAGTTGCTTGCTCTTTCTACGATCTGGTGTGGCGATGACATAGCTGACATCACTGAGTTTCTTCTCCACGAAATAAGGGCCACTAAACTTGGCTTGAAGAGGTTGCCCATGAACTGGTAGCAGAATCAAAACCTGATCTCCTGGCTGAAAGTGGCGTAACCTGGACTTCTTATCATACCAAGTCTTCATCTTCTCCTGAGCAGCTCCTAAATTCTCTCTCGCCAGCTGTAAAGCAGTGGACAGCCGTTCTTTGAAATTCATCACATACTCCAGCAGGTTGACGTCATCTTCCTCCGACAGCCAGCATTCCTTGAGTAGCTTAAGGGGTCCTCTTACTTCATGGCCAAACAGTAGTTCAAAAGGTGAGAAGCCCAGTGATTCATTTGGAGATTCTCTTGCAGCAAACACAACGAATGGAAGACCTTTATCCCAGTCTTTCTGATGTTCCAAACAGTATTTCTTGAGCATCGATTTGAGTGTTTGATGATATCTCTCCAACGCTCCTTGGGTCTGGGGATGGTAAGCTGAAGACGTGATCTGGGTGATGCCCAACTCTTTCAGAGACTGCTTGAAAACATTTGACATGAAATTACTTCCTCGGTCTGACTGTACCTCCTTGGGCAGACCAAACTTTGTGAAGAACCCTAGCATTTCCTTAACCACGTTCTTTGCTGAGATGTTTCTAAGTGGAATGGCTTCAGGATAACGAGTAGCCATATCAATCATGGTCAACACATAAGAAAATCCTGAAGAAGTCTTAGGAAGAGGGCCCACAATATCCACCAACACACGGGTGAAAGGCGCCTCAAAAGGAGGAATGGGAACTAGAGGTGCAACCTTTTCGGTCTGATTACACTTCCCCACAACTTGACAGGTGTGACAAGACTTACAATACCAGGAAACATCCCTGAAGATACCTGGCCAGTAGAAGTGTTTCAAAATGCGTGCCACAGTCTTCCTCACTCCAAGGTGTCCTGCCAAACTGGAATCATGAGCCACTCTAATGATATCCTGCCTACAAACACGAGGGATGACAACTTGATGTACAACCTCCCATTCACAGTCGGCTGATGCTGTTGGGGGTCTCCACTTCCTCATAAGTACTCCTGACTTTACATAATAACAAGTAGAAGCACCAGCTGACTCTTCCTCACTGCAAGCAGAGTTAGCTAGACCTTTCAACTCAGGGTCAGCAACCTGCAACTCAACCAACTCTTTGACGAGACAAATTATCAACACTACGGGGTACTGCCTCATCTGGTGAGTGGTCCAAATTAGCAAGAAAAAGTGTCAGCTAGGAAAACATCATCATCAACCTCTAAATCACCAGTAACTTTAGACTTAGCCCTAGTGACAGCACAGGGGGGGGGGGGTTGAGGGACATCACAATCCTGGGACACAGCCACTGGCTCACTAGACAACTGAGGAGCTGGACACACTTGACTTCCACCAATATCATTTCCAAGTAAGAAAGTTACACCTGACATTGGGAGTGTCTCAACCAACCCAACCATAACAGAACCATTAACAAAACCAGACTCTAAATTCACTCTGCACAGAGGAACAGAGAAGTAATTATTCCCTACACCTTGTAAGATTACAGTTTCATCAGAGGAATTAAAATTAGAGCCTAGAACACTGGTCAGCATAAGGGATTGGCAAGCACCTGTATCACGATATATTTTAACTGATTTCCTGTCATTACTGTCCAGAGGACTGACAAAACCATCAGACAGGAAATTAGCACATGAACTCTTGAGAGTGTCACCCACGTTACTGCTCAAAAGAGGAGCTCCATCATGAGAATTTAAGTTACCCCTCAAAGCAGGTTCAGTTAACTCAGTTAAAGAATTCTGGGAACTCTCAAGAGTGGACACTAGACCAATTGACTGAATATTTAAAGACTCCTTTTTGTTCACATCACGCTGTCTCCTGAAACATCGCTCCGTAGTATGACCAAGCTTACTACAATAAGTACATTTACTTTTCTGAAATCTAGAGGTGAAGCTGGTATTTACTTCCTGAGAAACATCATCCTTATTCTCTTTCCTGTTACATGTACTCTGAGTAGAGGCAACGTACTTACTCTCAGCTTTCCCTTTTTCTAGAATATCTTTTGTGAGTGAGAACATACTCATCAGCTAAAACTGCAGCATCAGACAAATTATCTATTCTTTTCTCATCAAGATATAGGCTTACATCTTTATAAATACACCTTTTGAAATCCTCCAGCAAAATCATCTGCTTAAATTTACCAAAATCAGAATCCACATTCTTAGAATTTAACCACTGCTCTAACAGATCTTCTTTGATTTTTGCATACTCAACATGGGATTGCTTATCTTGCTTATAAGTTGTCCTAAATTTTATTCTATAAGCTTCAGGAACAAGCTCATAGGCCTTAAGAATCAAGCTCTTAACTACATCATAATTATCAGACTGATCCTGAGGCAAAGATGCATAAGTTACTTGAGCTTTACCGGTGAGAACAGTTTGAAGGAGTACTGGCCAATACTCCTTAGGCCAATTAAAACCTGTAGCTACCCTCTCAAACAACTGAAAATACTTTGTTAAGTCAGATTCATTAAAAGGAGGGACAAGTTTAACATTTTTAGCCACATCAAAATCATCAGAGCTAGATGATCCAGTTCCACCTTGTTTCATGCGATACTCATGGTCTGCCTGAATCCTGGCAAGTTCAACTTGTGCCTGAGCCTGTATCTGTGCCTCTTCAATACGAGCCTGAGATTCCGCCTGCTTAGCATTTGCCTGAAATTCAGCTTCCTTCACACGAGACTCCTGCAGAGCTAGCTGTAACTTAGCTAATTCAATCTGCGTTTGCTCATTTGGAGGAGTTACATTGAACAAGCTTTCATTAATCATGGCAACAATCTGATCTTTAGACTGATGAGAGCGAACAACAAATCCCAATTGTTGAGCAACAATCTTAAGTTCATTCTTTGTTCTGTTTTCTATATCACACACTGTTTGCACATTTGACAAAAAGTCCTTGGCTTCATCAAGTGTAGAAATAGTAGCCATCATGAATATATCACAGTCACAAAATATCAAACAATATCCTTATGATAATATCCTGAATATCCTGATATGAGGTCGCCAAATTTATGTTACGGAACAGAGAAAGATAATGTACACTTTAAGTGAGAATACGAAGAGTCACTACTGTCCCGTAAAGTTCCAGGTTCAAAACAAAAGAGTTAGGTAAAATTACAAGTTAAAGTTTAATGCTTAAACTAACAACAAAACATTCAGAACTCATAAGGATAATGTAATGGCAAATAAACAGGTTAAATATATGGTTAACTGCAATAGCCTCTATTAACACGAAATTAGCAAGAGTAAATTTATCTAAGTCAGCCCTGATAAAATGAGATACCAGATAATACTCAGTGAATGCCAGATAAATAATTACAGATACAAACTATTATCAAAAATGACTGACATAAAACCCAACATTAATTACAAAAACTTCACTAGGCCTACAAATTAAACTTATGCTATACAGTACAAGAAAAAATGCAATAACAGTAATACTCAAATTACACACAGCTGCTAGATGGTTGGAGATTTCTTGAGCACTCACAATAATAATAATATCTGTACAGGGGAGGACAGAGATGTGAACAAAATGAGGAGCAGATCTAAGTGGCAATGATGAAGAGACTGAGCTCATTATATAGGGGCCAGAGAGCTTGATACAACTTGTAATGAGGACGCGCAAATGAAGCCATGGGGACAAAGAGATGACAATCCCGCAAAGTATAACAGAGATGTCGACTTACTCTACTATAACGGTAGAAGGGGGGAACTGAGGCAAAACACGCTCGTGATCAAACATGCAGCATACTGTGCGTTAAAATTACACAAAGGATGATGAAATCATAGGCTATGTAACAATATATATATATATATATATATATATATATATATATATATATATATATATATAACCACGTTAAGTCACGTCATGGTGAGATAAAATGGCCAGAAGATGAACAGCTGGTGGCGCGAGCAACCCGCCCACCTCGCGCAGTGTTTGAGTTAGGTCAATGCCCGGGAAAAACAGCCTATATTTACCATGGCCTTGGGCAAGGATCACGTGATTACTGTATTATAAGCTCTCCCTCTCTCTCTCTCTCTCTCTCTCTCTCTCTCTCTCTCTCTCTCTCGTGTGTGTGTGTGTGTGTGTGTGTGTGTGTGTGTGTGCAGATCCCGTTTATCTCTCTCTCTCTCTTTCTCGTGTGTGTTCTTACCTTACCTAATTGTTCTTACCTAATTGTATCTTTACAGGAATGAGTCAAGCTCGTAATGTCCCGTGTCTTAAACCATATTTATCGTACATATCCTTAAATTTGTGAATTGTTTTGGCACACACTATTTCATTCGGTAGTGCATTCCATTGATCAATTGCTCTGTTTGGGAAACTGAATTTTCTTACATCTTTATCACCTCTCTTCTTATGCAGTTTTTTGCAGCGTCCTCTTGCTGATGCTTCTCCATATGTTAAGTAATCATTTATGTCTATTTTCTCCTTCATTGATATGCATTTATATAGCATTATCATGTCACCTCTTTTCCTTCTCTCCTGTAGTGTTGGTAGATTCAGTTTATTTAGTCTTTCTTCGTAGCTTAGATCCCTTAAGCTTGGTATCCATCTTGTAGCGGCCCTTTGAACTTTTTCAATTTTGTCTATGTGTTTTTTGAGATGAGGACTCCAGACTACTGATGCATACTCCAGGGTTGGTCTGATAAATGATGTTATTATCCTTCTTAGCATGTCTTCATTTATGTATGTGAATGCTATTCTCATATTTGCAAGCAGTGTATACATGTTCCGTACCTTCTCGCTGATGTGGTCAGCCGGAGGTAGTCTGTTATTGATAATCACACCTAGGTCTTTCTCTCTTTCTGATATGTACAGTATAGGGTTTTATTTCCTAACTTATAATCCCAATCAGGTCTTTTTCCACTTTTACCAAACTTGATTACATGACACTTGTCCACATTGAATTTCATATGCCATGTATTACTCCATTCATGAAGTTTATTTAATTCTTCTTGTAGCTCTTTACAAGAGTCTGTTTTAGTAATTCTCCTTTGTATTTTTGCATCATCTGCAAACATATTTAGATAGCTTTCATTTCCAGTGTTACTGTTTATATCATTTATATACACTAAAAACATGATTGGTGCCAGCACTGAACCCTGTGGTACTCCACTAGTCACTTCTTTCCATGATGAGTAGTTTCCCCTTAGTACTGTTCTCATTTCTCTTTTTATGAGAAAATCTTGCATCCAACAAAACAGTTTGCCTCGAATTCCTCCTTTATGGTACAGTTTCCATAAAAGTCTTTGGTGTGGTACTGAGTCAAATGCTTTCTTGAAATCTAAATAGATACTGTCCACCCATCCTTCTCTTTCCCGTATTGTGTGTGTGTGTGTGTGTGTGTGTGTGTGTGTGTGTGTGTGTGTGTGTTGTGTGTGTGTGTAGATCCCCTAGCCCATGGTGC
Organism: Coenobita brevimanus; assembly: GCF_032717465.1. Taxonomy (NCBI): domain Eukaryota; kingdom Metazoa; phylum Arthropoda; class Malacostraca; order Decapoda; family Coenobitidae; genus Coenobita; species Coenobita brevimanus. The sequence goes on from NC_137062.1 coordinate 25,547,569, forward strand.
GGAGTTGGTGGTGTCGCGGGAGGAATATTAGTGCGTGCTCCATGGTGTCCGCACGTGTGCATATTCTGAGCATATATGGGGCAGTGCATGGGTGGTATCGAGAGTTGCCACCTGCCCCTATTTCCCCTACAAATTTCAACCACCTATTCCTCGTGGCCCGGCTTTGGTACGCCTTTGAAAATTGCGCTCATTTGAGGCCTATCACTTTCGACTCTGGTAAGTCCCAAATGAGACCTATCGCTCTCAACGGGTTAATGGTGGTGGCCTCAAGTGGTAGGCAGCTTCAAAAGCCCCTCATTAAACAGTCTTTGATTAGTTAACGACAGAATATTTTCCACAGAATTACATGCATTTATGGAATGAAAGTTAATCTAAATAGGGTGAGTCTAAAAGTATGCTTGAAAATGAATATGATGATGAAAGTTATATTTAACAATCATGTTCAACCCCTTCTCTTATAGTAGCTGGGGAATGGAATGAAAACAAACATTTTGACCTGAATTCCCTGTAAATAATGATGTAATTTTAAAACCAGCCTACTCTTGGAACCATTTTCCCCTTTGCTACATCTGGTAATGCAGGTTTGGCAGTTTTTTTTTTAAGTCTGCATTTAAACTACTTAAAGGCAATGATATTAAGATCTTAGAGATCAACGATCATTAGAAAATGCAGCTGATGAGTAATTTTTTTATAATTATTAATCATAATGTGTATCTAAACTATTGTGGAATAGTAACATTTTTCCAGGTTTGTTCATACTTGTGTCACCTGACAGTATCTTCCCACAATGCCACTACCGTCACTGCCAGAGGAAATTATGGCAGACACAACTTTATACCATTGTACTAAAGGTGTATCCAGGAGCAAAACTCCACACCAAGCAAGAGCTTGTATGTGAGAGAGAGAGAGAGAGAGAGAGAGAGAGAGAGAGAGAGAGAGAGAGAAAGAGACCATGCAGATGAACAAACAGACTGACAAAGAAAATCAGATAGGCAGGAAGACAGATGCAATGGCGAACTGTTCCATTTTTGACCGACCATTAACCCAATAGCTGCTACATACATCATATGAAGAATAGCATGTGACTGCTACGTACATCATATGATCAAGCTCTTAACCCTGGAAGAGTAGCGTTGTCAGAATCACATGCCTACTAGCGATGTCCGGAATCCTGGACAAACTTTCGGGGGTAGAAATATACATATAGGAATGGTACAATTTATTTTTTTAAAATTTTCACTTAAATTAGATGCTAATTAGATCGAGTGGCAAGAGTGAAAGATGAGTTTTGGGCGAGTGTAGAAGCGTGTATGGACAAGTTTGAGAGGAGCGAGAGAGTGCTGTTGATTGGAGACATGAATGGCAAAGTTGGGAATGTACGAGTGGATGGAGTGGTTGGTCAGTGGGGTGTGCCAGCTGACGTAGATGGGAATGGAAGTGCTTTGGTGGACATCTGTGCTTGTAAGGAGTTGGCAATAGCCAACACCTACTTTCAGCATAAGATGATCCACCGGTATACATGGAGAGTAATGAGGAGGATGGATGGTGAACTTCTTGAACGAAAGGCAATGATAGACTACGTGTGTGTGGATGAGCGAATGAGAAGACAAGTGTTGGATGCAAGAGTGTGGAGAGGGTGGGGGAATGGAGTCTCGGACCATCACTTAGTGATGGCCAAGGTAGAGCTGCAAAGAAAGTGGTTGAGGAGACGAAGGGGAAGACAGGAGGAAGCAACTCCTGTGAGAAGAGTGGAGAAATTGCAAGATAGTGAGAAAATGACAGAGTATAAGAGCATAGTGGAAGAAAGATTGAGAAGGTATGAGCTAGAGCAGATGGAAGGGGTGGAAGACGTATGTAAGATATTCACGGAAGAGATAGGTGCAGCGTGTGAGCCGGTTTGTGGAGTGAGGAGGAGATGCAAGGGTGTGCAAGGGGCAGCATGGTGGAATGATGAGGTGAAACGAGCTGTGAAACAAAAGAAGAAGGCATATAGTGAATGGTTAGCGAGTAGAGGTAGGGGAGAAGATGAGAGAGAGAAGAGAGAGGTATATGTGAGCAGGAGAAGGGAGGTTAAGAGACTGGTGAAGGAGAGTAAAAAGAAAGTGGATGAAGAGTTTGGGAGGAATCTGAGTGTGAAATGGAGGGAGAGTAAGAAATTGTTTTGGAAGGAGGTAAAGAAAGTAAGGCAGTGTGAAAGGGGAAATAGTAGGGGAGTGAAAGATAGGAATAATAGATTGTTGGTGGAGAAGAGAGAGAAACTGAGGAGATGGAAGGAGCACTTTGAGGATTTGTTGAATGTAGATAGTGAGAGCAGTGCGAGTATAAGTGGTTGGGGAATGGCTGGGAGAAGAAGAGATGAGAGGAGGGAGGAAGAGATCAGTAGGGCGGAAGTAGTGGAAGCGATGAAGAAGATTAAGTTGGGAAAGGCCCCAGGAATTGATGGAGTGTGTGGTGAAATTCTTAGGTATGGGGGTGAGACTGTTGTGGAGCAGATATGGAAGTTGTGTAGATTGACTTGGGAAGAGGGAAGGGTTCCAGAGGACTGGAAATCAGGTATAATTGTTCCTTTATACAAAGGAAAAGGGGAGAGAGAAGTATGTGGTAATCATAGGGGTATTTGCCTACTTAGTGTGACCGGTAAAATATATGGTAGAATACTCATTGATAGGGTTAGGCATATGACAGAGGAGCTAGTTGGAGAAGAACAAGGGGGATTTAGGAAGGGAAAAGGGTGTGTAGATCAGATATTTGTTCTAAGATGATTAGTGGAGAAGTATCTAGAGAAGGGAAGGAAAGTGTATGCTGCCTTCATGGACTTGGAGAAAGCTTATGACAGAATAGATAGGCAAGGTATGTGGAAGGTATTAAGAATATATGGAGTGGAGGGGAAATTGTTGAGTGCTGTGAAGAGTATGTATGAGGGAGCTAGGGCTACGGTGCGAGTGGATGGTGAGCTGAGTGAGTTCTTTGATCTTAATGTGGGACTGAAACAGGGTTGTGTGATGTCTCCATGGCTGTTTAATACATACAGGGATGGGGTTGTAAAGGAGGTGCAGGGTAGGGCAGAGGATGTGGGGGTGGCTTTAATGAATGAGGGTGAGATTTGGAAGCCTCCGGTGTTGCTGTTTGCTGATGATACAGTACTGTTGAGTGAAGATGAATGGGAGTTGCAAGGTTTGGTGAATGAATTAGGGACAGTGTGTAGGAGGAGGAATCTGAAAGTTAAAGTAAACAAAAGTAAAGTTATGGTGTTTGAGAGGAATGAAGTCACAGAGTGTGCAGTGAGGTTGGATGGTGAGGATATGGAGAATGTGAGTGCATTCAAGTACTTGGGTAGTGTGATGAGTAAGGATGGAACTTTGGGGGATGAAGTGCATGAAAGGGTACAGCAGGGAAGGAAGGTTGTTGGTACACTGAAAGCAGTGATCAGAAATAGGGAGGTGAGTATGGAAGTTAAGAAGTCACTGCATGATAGTATTGTGATCCCTACCCTGACGTATGGAAGCGAGGCATGGACCTTGCAAGAGGGGAACAAGTCAAGAGTGAGAGCAGTGGAAATGAGTTACTTGAGAGGAGCATGTGGAGTGACGTGGAGGGACAGGTTGACGAATGAAGAAGTGAAGGAACGCTGTGGGGTGGATGTGGTTGAGAAGATTAGGAGAAATACACTGAGGTGGTTTGGACATGTGAAGAGAATGGAGAATGAGAGACTGACTAAGAGGGTGTATGTAGGTGAGGTGGAGGGAGGGAGAGGGAGAGGTAGACCGAGGATGAGGTGGAGGGATGGAGTTGAGAGGTATATGAGGGAGGGGGGGTGAGTTGGGGGGAGGGTAGTCAAATGGTGGGTGACAGAGCGACTTGGAGGCGTTTTGTCTGTGGCCACCCTTTGCGGGATTAGGGCGTCGGGCTATAGATAGATAGATAGATAGATAGATAGATGCTAATCTTAACTCTAGGAACTATGAACTAAATGTATTTAACTAAAACATTATAAAAAAAAAATGTGTAAAAATGACAAACAATGCTACTCCTTGTAATCTTTTCACCACTGCCAGCCACAGTGTTGCCTGATGGTGATGACTTGTGCTACACATGAAATCTAGACGTCCCCTGATATGCTCCAGCCTCCATGGACAAAAATCCAAATTTTACAGTATATGTTTCAGTATAGTTTCAAGTAAGATGGAGGAATAGAAGAAGGGAAAGACGAGATGAAAGAGTAGTTGCAAGGAGAGTGGAAAGGTTAAAAGAGGATGAGAAAAAGGCAGAGTATAAGAGAGAAGTGGAGGAACGATTGGGCAAATATGAATTGGAGCAGATGGGAGACGTGGAAGGTGTCTGTAGGAAATTTACAGAAGAAATATGTGCAGCATGTGATGTTGTGTGTGGAAGGAAGAGAAGACGGAGGGGGGGTGCAAGGAACAGGGTGGTGGACTGAAGAGGTGAGACAGGCTCTGGCACAAAAGAAGAAAGCATACAATGAATGGATAAGAAATAGGGCCGTGGAAGAAGTTGAGAGGCGGAAGAGAGAGTTATATGTAGAAAGAAAGAGAGAGGTGAAAAGATTAGTAAGAGAGAGTAAGAAGAGAGTGGATGAGGAATTTGGAAGGAATTTGAGTTTAAAGTGGAGGGACTGTAAGAAAATGTTCTGGAAAGAGGTGAAAAGAGTAAGACAGGGTGGAAGTGAAGTTCAGGGGAGTGAAAGATAAAAATGGTAGATTACTAGTGGAGAAGGGAGAAAAAGTGAGCAGATGGAGAGAACACTTTAAGGAATTGTTGAACATAGAGGATGGAAGTAATGCGAGTATAAGTGGCTGGGGAATGGCTGGGAGAAGGAGGGAGGTGAGAAGACAGGATGAAATCAGTAGGATAGAAGTTGTGGAAGCAATGAAGAAAGTTAAATCGAGGAAAGCCCCAGGAATTGATGAAGTGTGTGGTGAAATGCTGCAGCATGGGGGAGAGATAGTAGTAGAATGGATGTGGAAGATGTGCAGACTGGCCTGGGAGGAAGGTAGAGTCCCAGGGAATTGGAAGTCAGGTATAATTATTCCCTTCTACAAAGGAAAAGCAGAAAAAGAAGTGTGTGGTAATCATTGGGGTATTTGTCTTCTTAGTATAATAGAAAAAGTGTATGGTAGGATACTTATAGACAGAGTTAGAGAAAGAACAGAAAAATTAGTTGGAGAAGAACAGGGAGGCTTTAGGAAGGGAAGAGGTTTTGTAGATCAGATATTCATTCTTAGATCTTTAGTGGAAAAGTTTCTAGAGAAGGGAAAGAAGTTGTATGCGGCTTTCATGGATTTGGAGAAAGCATATGACAGGGTGGATAGACAAGGATTGTGGAAAGTGTTAAGAATATATGGAGTAGATGGGAAGTTGTTGAATGCTGTGAAGAGTATGTACGATGGTGCAAAGGCTGCAGTGCATGTGGATGGTGAACTAAGTGAATTTTTCTCTTTGAAGGTTGGGTTGAAACAGGGATGTGTCATGTCTCCATGGTTGTTCAATCTGTCCATGGATGGGGTAATAAAAGAGGTACAAGGTAGGGTAGTGGATGTTGGAGTGGCCCTGGTGAGAGAGGATAGTGTTTGGAAACTCCCTGTACTGTTGTTTGCAGATGATACTGTGTTGTTGAGTGAAGACGAAGGGGAGCTGCAAGCCTTGGTGGATGAGTTTGAGAGAGTGTGTAAGAAACGGAACCTAAAGGTGAATGTAGGGAAGAGTAAAGTGATGGTCTTTGAGAGAGGTGAAGTCAGTGAATGGACAGCGAGGTTGGATGGTGAGGAACTGGAAAATGTGAGTACGTTTAAGTACTTGGGTAGTGTGATGAGTAAGGATGGAGGTTTGGAGGGTGAAGTGCTTGAAAGGGTACAGCAGGGAAGAAAGGTTGCTGGTTCCTTGAAAGCAGTGATAAGAAAGAGGGAAGTGGGCATTGAAGTGAAAAAGTTACTACATGACAGTATTGTGATACCGACTCTAACGTATGGAAGTGAAGCTTGGACGTTGTTGGAAGGACACAAGTCAAGAGTGAGAGCAGTGGAAATGAGTTATTTAAGAGGAGCCTGTGGAGTCACATGGAGAGACAGGCTGACAAATGAGGATATAAAGGAGCGTTGTGGTGTGGATGTGGATGTGATAGGAAGTGTTATGAGGAACACACTGAGGTGGTTTGGCTATGTGGAGAGGATGGAGGGTGAAAGACTGACGAAGAGAGTGTATGTGAGTGAGGTGGAGGGGGGAAGAGGGAGGGGGAGGCCGAGGATGAGATGGAGGGATGGGGTGGAGAGGTATATGAGAGAGGGGGATGTGAGTTGGGAGCAGGGCAGTGAAATGGCGGGGGACAGGGCGACTTGGAGGCGATTTGTTTGTGGCCACCCCAAACGGGATTGAGGCGTCTGGCAATAGATAGATAGATAGATTTTTCATAGGCAAACTCACAAGGTCCTATTTTAATAGCACTGTATGGAATACCGGACAATTGGCTACAGCAGATGAGAAAAAAACAGGAGAAATACAAACACCCCTCACACACACAGGACAGAGTACAAACTGAAATATCATGGCAGCTGAGCGCCGTAGGACTATCAGCGTCTCCTGCACAATGCAAAGTAGGCCTAAATTCGGAATCCCGGACGACGCTACTGAGCTAGGGTTAAAAAAACAAAAAAAGGCGCACTACATTATTCACCCAAATGTCCATAAATAGCGTACCATGGCCAAACTAAGGTAAATAATGAACTCATATTTGGTTTTCCTATTCTTTTCCATGCACTCTTTCACTTATAAGAGCAAAAATTATTTTTGAGGAAAAAAAAATCCCGTTTTTTTGTGCATGGGGGAGGGGGATCGACCACGAAACTTAATGTTGCAGTTAATGGGTTAACCTACCCAATATATTTGGTTCACACACAAAAGCATGGGTTGAAATTTGCCTTGACTTTAGATTTCTTCATTCTTGTCTTAGTCTTAATCCTTCCACAAGTTTGGTTTTAATGGAGTAAAAAATTTGGTTAACGTTACTTAGCATATATTTGATCTAACAATGTGACATTTATATAATTTGCATATACAGTACCTCAACTCCTTCGCTGAGCCTCAATCATCAAGCTAATTTTGGTTAAAATCAAGCTTTCTAACAAATCATATCAAATACTTTTAAATCACAAGCTCAGGTGTAATACGTTAATATAATACTACACAACCTGACAAAAGAGGTCTCGTGAAAAATGATAAGGTATAAAAGAATGAGGCCTGTGATAATGAGTGTTTCAAAGAGTGTATTGGGGAAAGTGTGCGAGACGAGAGGAAGCATTGGAGTAAGAGTGTGTGCAAGGGCACGGAAGTGTGAAGAGGAAGATTGTGTGTGAGAAAAGGGGGAGGGTGAAGAGGAAAAATACTATGCGACAGAAGAATGTGTGGAGGAAGTGTGAGCAAAAGGTTAATGAGCAATGAGATGAAACCATGTTGTATAGTACTGTAGTTAATTGTATACTGGGGAAGAAACAAGTATGTGAAGGACGGATGGTGTAAAAGAGGAGGCAAATTTAAGGACGAGAGAGAGAGAGAGAGAGAGAGAGAGAGAGAGAGAGAGAGAGAGAGAGAGCATGTTGTTTTGTGTATACTGTAGACCTATTTTTGTACTTTAATGTTTGCACATGGTGCCATAACCTACAGTACTAAGGTTAGTAACAAGACTTATGGCATCAGTTGCTTTAGCACACCCATGGTTCACCTAGCCTGAATCAAGTGCGACACACTTACCTAAACGGTTAATGCACATTATTTGTCTGAATTATATATACTGTACTACTAGTACTATAGCTGCATTTTGTATAGATGAATAATGCATACACATACTTTATATGCGAAATACCTAGCCTATAATATGAAGGTGGAATCCCAAGCATTGTGATCTGATAATGCCAACGAAGTTCACCAGTCCATTCATGCCCCTGAACTTACTATGGAAACAAACACACTTCTGCCACACCAAAACTCACCAGTTACTGTCCCAGTTATCAGTGCTGGCAGTTGTACGAGTACGAGCACTGATAGCACTGATAAATGTTACAGTGACTGGTGGGTCTGGGTAAATGTCAGCAGTGTGTTAGTGTACAGTACACTCTGAAACCATAATCTCTAGCCCTACTGGGTCGGTGCCGGAGGTTAGTACAGCGATCTTTTTTTGGACGGCGGCCCACTCTATCACAGTATCACGAGGCAACACACGCACGAACACAGACAGTCATTATGAACCATTCGAGGCTTCGCGCTGAGTATGTCGTGTGTTTAATCATCTTGCTGTATTTAATGTTAAGCAGTCATAGTATGCCTATATGGATGTCAATATGTATAAGAACTATACATGGCATTGTATATTCATTAAATAGGGACACGAAGAAAAATCAACGTAGGTTGTAGTTACGAAAGTATGAATGGTAAATATATACTTCCAAATCACCCAGCGATTCGACACAATGTTTTCAGCTTGTGTGTGTGTGTGTGTGTGTGTGTGTGTGTGTGTTTTTCTTTTTATGCGAGGAAGAAGGAACCAAAGGCCATGAGCCCGCAGTAACAGTTCCCTCCAAGAGAAAAACAAAATACAATATAGAGCCAAATTCAAGATCCGATCATTTTGAGATGCCTGGACACACTGCGTTTGAAAGACTGGAGATCGTAGGGAGCAGGAAATACAGACAGAGGGAGACAGTTCCAGAGCTGACCTGTTGCATAAATGAAAGACTGGGAGTAACGGTTAACTCTTGCATTAGAGAGTTGGACAGAAAAAGGATGAGAGTTTGCTGCCAGACAGGTGCTACGCGCCCGTCGTAGAGGTGGAGGAATGCAAGCAGACAGTTCAGAGGAGCAGTGACCATTAAAGTAGCGATAGAAAAGAGATAAAGATGCAACAGTGCGGCGAAGAGACAGAGGTTGAAGGGAGTCAGTAAGAGGAGGAGAGTTAATGAGACGAAAAGCCTTTGACTCCACCCTATTGAGAAGAGCTGTATGTGGGGAGCCTCCCCACACATGAGAGTTGTACTCCACACAGGGGCGGATAAAACCCCTGTATAGAGTCAACAATTGTGCAGGGGTAAAGAAAGAGCGGAGTCGGATTAGCACACCCAATCTCTTGGAAGCAGATTTTACAAGAGATGTAATATGATCTTTCCAAGATAAGTCCCGAGTAAATGAAACCCCAAGCATGTTCAAGGATGATGCAGGATTAAGCTGAATATTATTAAACATTAGTGGGTATACCCATGGAAGATTTTGTCGGGTTGATAGGTGTAAGAACTGAGTCTTAGATGCATTAAAGACAACCATATTATTTTTACCCCAGTCAGAGATACGAGCCAAATCAGACATTAGGTGTGCCACAGCCTCATCCCTTGCTTGTTGAAGTAACTGTTGAGATGGGCGTTGCGGGAACCGAATGGAAAGGTGAAGGGTGGAGTCGTCAGCGTATGAGTGGATAGGATTAGATGTACAGCTTAGAAGATCATTGATGAATAAAAGGAAGAGAGTTGGTGATAGGACAGAGCCCTGAGGAACACCACTGTTGATAGATCTAGGAGAAGAACGATGGCCGTCTACAACAGCGGCTATAGAACGACCAGAAAGGAAGCTAGCGATGAAGGCACAGATAGAAGGATAGAAACCGTAGGAGGGCAGTTTGGAAATTAAAGATTTATGCCAGACTCGATCGAAAGCCTTTGAGATGTCAAGTGCAATGGCAAAGCTTTTGCCAAAGTCCCGAAAGGAGGATGACCAGGAGTCTGAAAGGTAGGTGAGAAGATCGCCAGTGGAGCGTCCCTGACGGAACCCATACTGACGATCGGAAAGAAGGTTGTGATAGGAAAGATGCCTTAAAATTTTTCTATTAAGAATTGACTCGAAAACTTTTGAAATACAGGACGTTAAAGCAATTGGACGATAGTTGGAGGGTTGTTAGTGGTCACCCTTCTTTGGGACTGGCTGAATGAGAGCAAACTTCCAGCAAGAAGGAAAGGTACAAGTTGACAGACAAAGGCGAAAGAGTTTGCCTTGGCAGGGTGTAAGCACAGAAGCACAGTTCTTGAGAACAACAGGAGGGACCCCATCAGGCCCATATGCCTTGTTAGTACTGAGGCCAGTGATGGCAGAAAATACATCAACTGAAGAAATTTTAATGTCAGCCATGAGGAAGTCAGAGGGGGGAAGTGATGGAGGAACAGCACCGGAATCGTCTAAGGTAGAATTGGAGGAGAAAGTCTGCACGAAGAGATCTGCTTTATCAGTAGAAGAAATAGCTACAGAACCATCAGAGTAGAAAAGAGGAGGGAAGGATGATGAGGTAAAGTTGTTAGAAAGATTTTTGGCAAGATGCCAGAAGGAGTGGGAAGAATTCGAGTCGGAGAGTTGAGAGCATTTAGTATGGATGAGATTATTTTTAGTAGAGCGAAGAACAGACTTAGCACGATTCCGGGCAGAAATGTAAAGATGATGTGATTCAGGGGTGGGTTGGCTCCGGTACCTTTTGTAGGCCCTCTCCTTGTTGCGGACAGCATTAGAACAAGCGTGATTAAACCAAGGCTTTCTTGCATTAGTCAAAGGATATGAGAAAGGAATGTATGCTTCCATGCCCGAGAGAATAACCTCCGTAATGCGCAAGGCACACTCAGATGGCTCACGGCCATGGAAGCAATAATCATTCCAGGGAAAATCAAAGAAGTACTGCCTGAGGGCCTCCCAGTCCGCAGCTCCAAAATGCCACAGACGACGTTTCCCTGGAGGGTCCACAGGCCATACCGGAGTGATAGGACAGGTTAAGGTAATAAGGTTGTGATCGGAGGAGCCCAACGGAGAGAAAAGATTAACAGAGTAAGCAGAAGGATTAGTTGTGAGGAAGAGGTCAAGTATGTTGGAGCTCTCTCCAAGGCGGTCAGGGATACGGGTAGGGTGCTGTACAAGCTGCTCTAGGTCATTAAGGATAGAAAAGATGTAGGCTTGTTCACCAGGTGGATCCGTGAAAGGAGAGGAGAGCCAAAGGTGGTGGTGAACATTGAAATCTCCAAGAATGGAGATTTCAGAGAAAGGAGAAATGGATAGAATGTGTTCCATCGTAGAAGTAAGATAGTCGAAGAATTTTTGATAGTCAGTAGAATTAGGGGATAGGTAAACAGCACAGATATATTTAGTCAGAGAATGACAGGAAAGCCGAAGCCAGAGTGTGGAGAATTCAGAAGAATCAAGTTCAGGAACACTAGAGGAAGATAAGTCGTTGCGTATATATACACAACAGCCACCTTTGGCTTTGAAATGAGTATAGAGAAAGTAGGAGGATACAGAAAAGGGTTTGCTGTCAGTTGCCTCAGACAGCTGAGTCTCCGTTAGAAAAAGAAGGTGAGGTTTAGAGGAGGAGAGGTGGTGCTCAACAGAGCGAAAGTTAGAGGAAAGGCCGCGAATGTTGCAGAAATGAAGAAGAAGAGAGTCAGACCGTGGTTCCAGGCACCTTGAGTCGTCACCGGGAGACGGGCAGATGGTGGGGGCATTTATGGTCCCCCCCCCTGGGGACTCCGAGGCTTGATAAGACGACGCCATTTTGGTAAATTTTGAATAGGAAGTGTAGTGTGTACTGTGCATGTAGTTTGGTGAAGATAGTTTGTGTGTGTGTGTGTGTGTGTGTGTGTGTGTGTGTGCAAGCAAGACAAGGACGTTAACTTTTGTTTTCACGTGTGTGTGTGTGTGTGTGTGTGTGTGTGTGTGCAAGCAAGACAAGGACGTTAACTTTTGTTTTCACGTGTGTGTGTGTGTGTGTGTGTGTGTGTGTGTGTGTGTGTGTGTGTGTGTGTGTAATTCACCGGGTCGGTCAGGATCACTTGATGGTCGTGATCGTCAGCTTTTTACCCTCCCGGAAGGGAGCTGAGAGCTCATGTAGTCCGATCGAAGGGCAAGGCTGTGACCTTCACACACGCACACACCCGTCCCCTTGCTCAAGGGGGACAGTAACCACCCACTTCGTCAGTGAAACTTTTCGCAACCTGAGCGAGGCGCGAACTCCCGTCCACCAGTTGGCAAGCGAGAACGTTACCATTGCACCAGTGTGTGTGTGTATGTGTGTGTGTGTGCGTGTGTGTGTGTGTGTGTGTGTGTGTGTGTGTGTGTGTGTGTGTGTGTGTGTGTGTGTGTGTGTGTGTGTGTGTGTGTTCTGTAACACCAGGCTTCATCCATAGAAAGAATGATGTTTCTTAAAGGGGTGTCTCCATTTAGCGTCGGTGATAGTTCGGCCATTCGTCATTGTGCGCATCGTCCCATACCACATAGTTTCCACCAAAACTATGATTAATCCATATTTCCCTTCTTCCGTGTAACTGTATCCATATGGCTATGTGCTTGCTTTTGACTTCTTTATTTACCAAACTAATGTGGACCAGTTACTAGTTATTTCAAACACACATGCACATAGCACAACAAGATTGTTTTGTAGGTATGAGTATTGGTTACATGAAACACCAAAAATATTTATCACATGTATTATGCATATACGTTGTAAACATATGTGGTTATTGTAGTAACATATTTTGTCCGGACAGATTCCTAAGAGTTATGTATATTTTTGCCTCGACATTATAAGCATATTTTTGTGAAGTGACGTAAAACCACAAGGTAAAATACCTTGACATATTCCCGAGAGTTAGGAAAGAATGTGTAATGTGTGTGTGGCCCCAACGAGGTTACACGAGGCGCTACCTCCCCCGCCACCCCTCAAAAGGCACAGTCATAGGCAATTTAATCCCTGACTACAAGATCCCAAGGTAAGGCTGCTACCACTGAGACACCTCGTGCCCAAAGGTTAATACCCTGTCCAGCCTCCATCTGCTGTTATAATTTCATGCAGTCTGGCGGGCATGGAATCTACCAGATTGCTGCAGATGTTCGGCCTCCTCCTTATTCCCTCCCACACATGTGAGTGTCTCCTCAGTGTCTCCCTCGTTTTCTCCTCAACACCACATTCAGCAACCATATGCGTCCAAAACTTTTCTGTTGGATTACAATTGGCCCCTTTAGGGGGCCAGTCCAATAGAAAAATCTGTGAGTGCGCCTCAAAGCAACACTTGACTGCCCGACTTGTAGGTATTGGACTGCGGTCTTGCACAATGTAAATAGACGGTGAGTCTGGGATGGCATATGCTTGCACCAATGGTAGAAAGGATATCTCTAGAATTTTTACATACTGCGCTGCATCCATACGTCCTTCAATGTCCGTCAGTTCAACAATACCTCCCCACCACATCCATCCAAGCATGGAGGTTGTTAAACGACAGCTTGTCGATGTCTTATGGATGTGTCTTCAGTCATATCTTCTATTACGTAATTGCCGACACTTGCGACCAACTACTGCGACAGATGTGAAACATTTTTCATCTGTGAAAATGACGGACCTCTAAAAATCGACTCCCACATCCGCATACGCATCAGCAAACCTTTTCCATGCTTCCTTGTGTGCCTCTGTTAATCTTTCCCTACGCGCTGGGATGAAACATTGTCTCCCAGTCCCTCGTATTCGCCTCCTGGTAGTTATCAGGTGACACTGAACTCCTGTTTCCCTTGTTATGCGAGCGGCACTTGAGGGTGGTGATCGCTCTGTTGCCCTTTGTGGGAGTTACCGTGAGCCTCCGTGTGCCCAGTTGGGATGGTCAAAGTATTACACTATAGGTGTGTCAAATGAGGAGTGACTGATCCACGTGTATATTTAGTTTGTTTAAGTATATGGTTAATTAAATACGGTTTTTCATATACATAGTTACACGAACGAAGGGGAAATAAAGGACAAAGATGAGGTACGGTGTATGCATCGTGATCTGGCACTATGCTCAGACCAGCTGATATCTGAAGTGTCTCGCATATGAACTAATCATATATTAACATTCATTACAAAGGATGTCGCCTGATGATACCAGTACACAGACACACACACACACACACACACACACACACACACACACACACACACACACACACACACAGTCACATGCACAAGAATACAAAAGTTCACTTCTTTGTTTTGCTTGCACACATACACATACACATACACCCGTACGCACGCACGCACGCACACACACACACACACACACACACACACACACACACACACACACACACACACACATTCACATGCACATGAATACAAAAGTTCACTTCTTTGTCTTGCTTGCACATACACATACACCCGCACGCACGCACACATACACATACACCCGCACGCACGCACGCACACGCACACACACACACACACACACACACACACACACACACACACACACACACACACAAGCTGAAAACATTGTGTCGAATCGCTGGGTGATTTGGAAGTATATATTTACCATTCATACTTTCGTAACTACAACCTATGTTGATTTTTCTTCATGTCCCTATTTAATGAATATACAATGCCATATATAGTTCTTATACATATTGACATCCATATAGTCATACTATGAGTGCTTAACATTAAATACAGCAGGATGATTAAACATACGACACACTCAGAGCGAAGCCTCGAATGGTTCATAAGGACTGTGTGTGTTCGTGCGTGTGTTGCCTCGTGATAGAGTGGGCCGCCGTCCAGAATGGTCGCTGTACTAACCTCCGGCACCGACCCAGGTGGGCTAGAGATTATGGTTTCCAAGTGTACATCGTCAGTTTAGGGGTACGAATGGGTTGGAAAACCCTGGTATAACGATCATATGACTGTGTTGGAGATTCCCGGACCATATACAGTAGACTGAAGTGGTTAGTATATAAAAAATGTGTATGCATATTACATCCATATGGTAAATAGCTGCATTACTTGTAACGTATATAAATTAGACGAATAATGCATATTATTCATTTGGGTAAGTGTGTCTAACCTGATTCAGCCAGGTGAAACATGAGTGCACGGAAAAGACTGAGGTAAAAAATTTTATTGATGGGCAAATAGGTTAAGCCATGGTGTGCACTTAATAAAACAAAATTGTAAATATAATAACATGCTTTCGGATTTAAAGTAATATACGCAGGAACTATCAGGCATAAAAGCAGACGGAGTTTAAACGGTTCAAACGAATCCGCCTTCCGAACCTCGAAGGTTTGGTAAATGGATGATCAAGAAACTGTTTACTTCTAAATGATTAATAGTACTTTGCTTTCATCTTGACACACACTCCCCGTCCCTTTTGTTACTTCCTGTGTACCCCCTCCCCCCCCTCTCTCTCTCTGTTGACAGTCACACACCTCAAACTTGCCCCCTCGCTTACACCAATCTTCCTTCACACACAGTATGCTGCTACACAACCTGCTTCCTTATTTTCATTTGACGTCTCACTCACGCCTTCTCCACAGGCTGTCATTCTCTTCTGTATTATTTTTTCTACTTCACATTCCCTTTCACACAAAACTTGCACATCCCTTCCGCCAACACTTCCTCCCGTCTCACACACTTTTAATACAAGTCTCTTTCGAATACTCATTCTCACAAGTTGATCCTTTTAATCACTATTTTTATACACGAGACTCCTTGTCAGGTTGTGTTGTAGTGCTACATAAATTTATTACACACTCGCTTGGAATTTCAGAATGGTTTTAGTCTTTGTTTGACGTGATGCGATGTGTGGTTGTCTGCCTGGGAACAAAAAATAAATAAATAAAATAAATAAATAAAGTTATCAAATTTTAACCAAATTAAGTGTAAGGGTTGAGGGTGAACATAGGAGATGACATTCTTTTGAAATTTATGTAAAGGTCACGGGGTCTGATCAGTGCTGAAGTCAACATAAAAAGTTTTCATCCAATTAAAGCCGAACTTGTGGAAAGATTGGGGGTAAGACAAGAATGAAAGGATTCGATTTTGAAAACAATCAAAGGTGAAGGTCACAGGGCAATGTCAAGTTTCAGCTCATGTGTTTGCATGATCTAAATAATTAACATTTTGATCTAATTCAACCAGACTTTGTGAAATTGTTGAGGATCAGCCAAGGGACTGATCTATAGCTTCTGATGACAATATGTTAGAGGTCATCGTCACACTGCAAGATCAACTTAAAAACTTTTTACCTGCCTTGAGCAGCACTTTGTGGAATGCTATAAATAATGCAGGGATATAGGGATTTGATTCTGACAATCAATTAAATTGAGAGTCACAGGAAGGGATCATACGTCAAAGTCATAGGACAAGATCAGCTCAGAGTGTGCAAAAAGCAAATTTTCTGCGTGAGTTCAAACAAGAATGAACAATTAATATTTGAACACATTTGGTCAAAGAACAAGGTCACAGAGCAAAGTCAAATGTTCCCCTTAGATCATTTGTTGGGCATATGTGTGGCACTCTCAGGGACTTACCTTTTGTTACTTATTCAATTCACTGAATTTAAATAAATAAATTGTAGGCTATAGCAGATCATAATGAACGCATTAAAAAAAAAAAAATGACTTTTTTAAATTAAGAAGGATTGTTACATACTGAAAAGCATTTTTAGATAATCTTTTCCCTCTCTTCAATTCCTGTGTTCACCCCTACGCTTTGTTGATTACCCACGACAATGTGCTTTGAGTGTTTCTTCGTATGCTGTAGCTTTTTTTTTTTCTTTTTTTTTTTAATGCGAGGAAGAAGGAACCAAAGGCCATGAGCCCGCAGTAACAGTTCCCTCCAAGAGAAAAACAAAATACAATAGAGAGCCAAATTCAAGATCCGATCATTTTGAGATGCCTGGACACACTACGTTTGAAAGACTGGAGATCATAGGCAGCAGGAAATACAGACAGAGGGAGACAGTTCCAGAGCTGACCTGTTGCATAAATGAAAGACTGGGAGTAACGGTTAACTCTTGCATTAGAGAGCTGGACAGAAAAGGGATGAGAGTTTGCTGCCAGACAGGTGCTACGCGCCCATCGTAGAGGTGGAGGAATGCAAGCAGACAGTTCAGAGGAGCGGTGACCATTAAAGTAGCGATAGAAAAGAGATAAAGATGCAACAGTGCGGCGAAGAGACAGAGGTTGAAGGGAGTCAGTAAGAGGAGGAGAGTTAATGAGACGAAAAGCCTTTGACTCCACCCTATTGAGAAGAGCTGTATGTGGGGAGCCTCCCCACACATGAGAGTTGTACTCCACACAGGGGCGGATAAAACCCCTGTATAGAGTCAACAATTGTGCAGGGGTAAAGAAAGAGCGGAGTCGGCATAGCACACCCAATCTCTTGGAAGCAGATTTTACAAGAGATGTAATATGATCTTTCCAAGATAAGTCCCGAGTAAATAAAACCCCAAGCATGTTCAAGGATGATGCAGGATTAAGCTGAATATTATTAAACATTAGTGGGTATACCTGTGGAAGATTTTGTCGGGTTGATAGGTGTAAGAACCGAGTCTTAGATGCATTAAAGACAACCATATTATTTTTGCCCCAGTCAGAGATATGAGCCAAGTCAGACATTAGGTGTGCCATAGCCTCATCCCTTGTTTCTTGAAGTAACTGCCGAGATGGGCGTTGCGGGAACCGAATGGAAAGGTGAAGGGTGGAGTCATCAGCGTATGAGTGGATAGGGTTAGATGTACAGCTTAGAAGATCATTGATGAATAAAAGGAAGTGAGTTGGTGATAGGGCAGAGCCCTGAGGAACACCACTGTTGATAGATCTAGGAGAAGACGATGGCCGTCTACAACAGCGGCTATAGAATGACCAGAAAGGAAGCTAGCGATGAAGGCACAGATAGAAGGACAGAAACCGTAGGAGGGCAGTTTGGAAATTAAAGATTTATGCCAGACTCGATCGAAAGCCTTTGAGATGTCAAGTGCAATGGCAAAGCTTTCGCCAAAGTCCCGAAAGGAGGATGACCAGGAGTCTGAAAGGTAGGTGAGAAGATCGCCAGTGGAGCGTCCCTGATGGAACCCATACTGACGATCGGAAAGAAGGTTGTGATAGGAAAGATGTCTTAAAATTTTTCTATTAAGAATTGACTCGAAAACTTTTGAAATACAGGACGTTAAAGCAATTGGACGATAGTTGGAGGGTTGGGAGTGGTCACCCTTCTTTGGGACTGACTGAATGAGAGCAATCTTCCAGCAAGAAGGAAAGGTACAAGTTGACAGACAAAGGCGAAATAGTTTGCTTAGGCAGGGTGTAAGCACAGTTCTTGAGAACAACAGGAGGGATCTCATCAGGCCCATATGCCTTGTTAGTACTGAGGCCAGTGATGGCAGAAAATACATCAACTGAAGAAATTTTAATGTCAGCCATGAGGAAGTCAGAGGGGGGAAGTGATGGAGGAACAGCACAGGAATCGTCTAAGGTGGAATTGGAGGAGAAAGTCTGTGTGAAGAGATCTGCTTTATCAGTAGAAGAAATAGCTACAGAACCATTAGAGTAGAAAAGAGGAGGGAAGGATGATGAGGTAAAGTTGTTAGAAAGATTTTTGGCAAGGTGCCAGAAGGAGCGGGAAGAATTCGAATTGGAGAGTTGAGAGCATTTAGTATGGATGAGATTATTTTTAGTAGAGCGAAGAACAGACTTAGCACGATTCCGGACAGAAACGTAAAGATTATGTGATTCGGGGGGGGGGGGGTTGGCTCCGGTACCTTTTGTAGGCCTTCTCCTTGTTGCGGACAGCATTAGAACAAGCGTGATTAAACCAAGGCTTTCTTGCGTTAGTCAAAGGATATGAGAAAGGAATGTATGCTTCCATGCCCGAGAGAATAACCTCCGTAATGCGCAAGGCACACTCAGATGGCTCACGGCCATGGAAGCAATAATCATTCCAGGGAAAATCAAAGAACACACTAATCGATAAGAGATGAGCAGTTGCAGGGAACACTCTTAACAGCCCAGTTGCTTATCCTGCCCTTGGCAACAGCCCCTCCACCCTTCTCCCCGTCTCCGGTATGTCTTATTCTCTCGTCAACAGATCATGTAGTGTACATCGGGGTGGCGTAGTGGGCTGTACCAGACCAGATGATACGTATGTTGTTACCCACTCTCCAGTGCTATGTAGCATGTTTGTTGATGCCTGCCAGCTGGAACAAAGCTGACAGTATTTCGATCCGTAACAGAAAGTAAAATTTAAACATATTTACTGTATAAATATAGAATAAAAAAGGACAAGCATAATACCGTTCTGTTCGATTAGGAAAAAAAAAAAACATGGTGTTAGAAACGATACTGCCTTGCACACACACACACACACACACACACACACACACACACACACACACACACACACACACACACACACACACACACACACAAAGCTGCTACTGATCATCGTAATTGTGTGTTGTACTCTCAAAGCTTTCCTCCTACATATTTTCCTAGTCTTCCCACCAGGTGGATCTCGTATGTAATCTTTTTTATCTTAATGTCTGTAATATACCACTTACAATGAAATCGCTTTAGTCAGTCTTATGAGCCGCTTTGTTTCACGAATGATACTATGGCATCTATATATACTTGTCAGATGGCAGCACTGTTTTGGGTGAATGATTTTGTAGTTGTTCAGATAGATAATAATGGTGGTCGATAATTATTTCATTAAAACAAGCATACAGAACTACCTCCTGCAAGAATTCCTTGGTGTCAAGTTTATCCCACCTATTTCTACCAGCGACCTGTTCCCACAATGACAAATTTTCCCTCATGGACAACATTTCCCCGACGGACTTATAGTGTGACCGAATCTTCATCCCCCGCCCTACCCCACCCCCCAGAAAATAAATATGGACCTAATCTTTCCCCACAGACTTGTTTTTCCAAAGGACATATTTCATCCATAGGCTTATTTTTTCCATGGGTCTGTTTTAATTACGGACCCTTTTTAATAGACCTGTTTTACAGAAAGGACCTTTTAATCACTGAACCTCTTTCTTTCATGGATGTAATTTCCCTTGTGGACTTACTATCCCATCAACCTACAGTGTGTTTCCAATAAACTTATTTTCCCTTATGAACCTACGTTCTCATAATGTGGTAAAACCAAATCCGCACATGAACCTACTTGTACCCCTGGGACATGTTTTTGTTTGGGCCAATTTCCTCAGGGACACATTTGCCACATCCCTGTCTCCTACCACTATGACATCATACCCTGGTGCACTGTGATTGGTTACTCAGGTTTAAATAGAGAAACCTTCCCCTCCTTGATTGGCCAACACTTGCGCTGGCGCAACCTGATGTTGGTCTTTAAGATTGTCGTACAACACTCTCCAGAATACCACTTATCAAAACCTCGTACGCACATCGCAAAAGTTCTCGCACATTTTCTTGTAACCCAGACACCTTTCAGAATCCGCTACCTGCTCCCAGCTCACACACCCCCCGCTCTCATATACTGGTAAGGAAGGGAAGGGAATCTGAAACTGAAAATACTGAGACTCTTTCATTTCAGAAGAAGTTTCAGAGGTGTGGAATACCGCAAACATAGTTCCCTTTATTAAACTCTGTTCCATATAAAGTGACGGGAGAAGCTACGCCCAAGTCTTATGGTATGACAAATCTTAACTGGTGGCTAGGGTGTGGCGCGACCCTCTGTACAGTGGTGCCACGTTTCCCAAACCCGCGATGTGAAACGGCTGTTACAAATGTAAAAGGCATCACAAATACGATAAACACATATGAATACAATGTTAACGTGTGTATTATAATATATGAAAGAACAGTAAACTTATTATGCATAAAATATTTACACGGCAATACAGAAACGTGGCATAAATTTTTTAGTGTTGCAGTGGTATGATGCGTTGTCCATGAGACCTCAGGGCAAAAGCTCCACCCATGTTGACCTGAGGCCAAACGCATACCTGAACCAGTATCTGTCAGCAGGTGCTCCACTCATGCATTCCCTCCTTCCTCTTCTTTGTTACCATTCATCTCAAGCTACACTCACCCAAGAGTCCCAGCATGTTCCACATATTTTCATAAGAATTGTCGATAGAGAATATACCTTATATGTGCGTGCGCGTGCGTGGAAGTGTGTGTGTGTGTGTGTGTGTGTGTGTGTGTGTGTGTGTGTGTGTGTGTGTGTGTGTGATGAATGGGAAATTTTGAAACCGGTCTTAAATAGTTTTTAAATATTAATACAACAGTCATGTAAGTTGCTAAAAGTCACACATAAGAACATACTGTAAGAAGAGAGGATAACTGCAGTAGACCTTTTGGTCCATGCTAGGCAGCTCCAACAGGAATAAGACTAATCTTCGAGAATAACACAATGATAGCACAGAAGAAGGCTCTCCACAGATAATAAAAACACACACACATGTGCCTACACCTACACGCTCTCTCTCTCTCTCTCTCTCTCTCTCTCTCTCTCTCTCTCTCAGGAGAGGAAGGAAAAGGGAGGGGCTTGAGGAAAGAGGGGGATAATCCTGCAAAGGTTACCTGTGTTCTACGTTTGACCCAGACTTGGGAGGGAAAATACAGGTTTCTCTCCGCCAGTTTATATGGAACAAACTATAAAAAGGGTGATAAATCAGCTGCGTCGAATTATCGTCCGATTGGCCTAACGTCGATAGTACGAAAAATGCTAGAGTCAATCTTGGCAAATAAAATTAGAGAACACTTAGAAAAATTTAATCTTACAAATGAAAGTCAGCACGGATTCAGGCAAGGACGATCCTGCCTCACAAACTTGTCATTGTTCTCAGAAGTCTATGAGGCAGTAGATAGCGATAAAGCTTAACATATAATTTATCTGGACATTAATGAAGCTTTGGATAGGGTCCCACACGAATGATTAGTTAGAAAGGTTCGAGCACGCTGTATAGACGACAATATCTTAAAATGGATAGAATCCTGGCTGAAGGGACGAAAACAGAGAGTATTAATAAATGAAATTAAGTCAGACGAGGGATTAGTAACTAACGGTGTACCACAGGGTTCAGTACTCAGTCCTTTATAATTTATATATATATATATATATATATATATATATATATATATAATTAGGAATCACTACCAGTATTACCAAATATGTCGACAATACAAAAATAGGGCGTATCATTAACTTCACTGAAGATTGCCATAACTTACAAAAGGACCTCGATATATTGTCCAGATCGTCTAAAACTTGGCAAATGGAATTTAACGTTGAAAAATGTTAAGTACTTTATGTAGGCAATACCATTGGAGGTACTAAATACAACTTAGATAACAAAGAAATTAGTAAATCAGAATGCGAGAAAGATATAGGAGTTATGTTTAGTAAAGACCTCAAACCAAGGCATCAGGGTATTAATGCGAGATATAAAGCAAATAAGGTTCTAGGATTTATTTCGAGAAGCGTGAGCAATAGGTCATCAAAAGTAATATTGCAACTTTAGCATTAGTAAGGCCACATTTAGACTATGCTGTGCAATTTTGGTGTCCTTACCGTAGAATGGATATAAACTCGTTAGAAAATGTTCAGAGAAGAATGACAAAAATGATACACGATGTTCGGAACCTGTCATATAAAGACAGACTAAAATGACTAAATCTGCACTCACTAGAGAGGCGTAGAGTAAGGGGAGACTTAATTGAGGTGTTTAAGTTGATGAAGGGAATAAATAGTGGAGATATTAGGAAGGTACATAGTGAGCATAAAGCATAGAACTAGAAGTAATGGTTTCAAACTAGAAAAATTCCTTTTTAGTAAGGAAATAGGTAGAAACTGGTTTGACAGTAGAGTAGTAGATGAACAGAATAAGCTACCTATAGTCTTTCCAAAATATCGAGATCGTTTAGACGTTGTCCCTCACGAGAAATCCCCGACCCGCGACGTTGCCACACTTGTTCTGGCCAAATTATCGGATTAGAGACAAAGCTCAAGGGATTACCCTCACTCCCAGCCCACTCTCTCTCTCTCTCTCTCTCTCTCTCTGCATATAAAATCAACATTTTGTGGAGATTTATTTCTCTAAAAAGTCTATATGATTTTATGAATTATTAGAATTTGAGGAAAAACTTCCTGACTCTCTGTCTGTCTCTGTCTGCCTGCCTTTCTCTCTCTCTCTCTCTCTCTCTCTCTCTCTCTCTCTCTCTCTCTCTCTCTCTCTCTCTCTGTATATAAAATCTACATTTTATGGAGATTTATTTCTATAAAAAGTCTATACGGTTTTATGAATTATTAGAATTTTAGGAGAAGCCTCCTGACTGTCTGTCTGCCTGCCTCTCGCTCTCTCTCTCTCTCTCTCTCTCTCTCTCTCTCTCTCTCTCTCTCTCTCCATATATACAAAATCTGCATTTTATGGAGATTTATTACTATAAAATGTCTATACGGTTTTATGAATTATTAGAATTTGAGGAAAAGCCTCCCGATTCTTCCAGAAAATACTTATTTACGCTGTAAATATGTTCTTTTTCTCGATTGTGGAGCAGACGAGGACGAGTAGTAGGAGTATATAGGAGCTTCAATCTTAGATGGCGGTCAGACAGGAAGTGACCTGTGGATTGACACCTGCCCTACTCTCACTAACTCACCTACAAACGTGACAGAGTTGGAAAGCATTGTTGCCAAGTGTTGAGGTGTTTATAAAAAGTCATTGTTATCATTAAAAACAAAAGGCAATTTTTTTTACACTATATAGCCTTATTAAAAAGTCATTGTTATCATTAAAAACAAAAGGCATTTTTTTTTTTTACACTATATAGCCTTATTAGAGAACTATATATATGGAAGGGACAATAACTACATCACTAGGTAGTTTAATCCATTCGTCCACTATATTGCTGCCTTGGCTGAAGGTCGTTACTATAAAAAAAACCTTGACTCCCTCGCGTTCTGATTAATGTCAGATAAATAGTATTGTAATACTGTACTTTTAATAGTCTGAATAGGGGGAAGTATTCTATTCCATGTTTGTACTTTTATTTTAATGTATAGAATGTACCTGTATGTCTCAGTATGTTCAGATTCAGAGTCCCATCCCTCCCCTACCAGTGTGTGTGTGTGTGTGTGTGTGTGTGTGTGTGTGTGTGTGTGTGTGTGTGTGTGTGTGTGTGTGTGTGTGTGTGTGTGTGTGTGTGCTCATCTCAGCCTTTCTTAACTCCCCTCCCGTCCCTGTCCTTTACCCTTCCCTTTCTTCTCTTCCCTCCCCTCTCAGTCTTGTTAGCCATTGCTATATTTTTGTAATTGAATGTCTGTCGCTAATCATAATTTAAATTTATATACCAATGAAGCATCACTATATGCTGTATATATTGTGTAAATATACAGTATATATTAAGTAGGCCATATATACGCATTACCATTTGTCACAAACGCTTATGCCAATATGTCCTTTTTATTTTATGATCTTTGTAATTATGTGTACTGTAGTAACATGTTAATTCTAGCCCAAGTTACTCTTACAACTAGCTGGGAGGAATCTCAGCTAGATAACTCCTCCTTTATTGGCCACCCAGGTAGTCACCATTTACTGACGCTGCCTCCTCACAGGATGAGGAAGGGGAGTCCAATAAACTAGGCCTACGGGGTCAAATTCAAATTCAATTCGTCCTCCCTTCTTGTAGACCACTCGTGTTTCCCTCCCTCTCCTCCTCTCCTCCCGCCCCTCTGCCCTATGGCAAGGCCAAGCGTGGACTGAGAGTGAGGTTGTGTCCTGACTTTATCACCGGCAAATGCTAAGACATCTTTGAAACGATATATAACATAGAATGTAATAATAATTATAAGTGTGATGTGCAGACTAAATCCTGAAAAAAAGAAAGTCTACTAAGCCGACGAAAATAGGACAATGAATACTACTCTGCTGACCAATAAAGAAAATGAGTAGAGAGGATTATTGCAGTAGGCTAGTTGGCCCATGCTAGGCAGAACCTACAGGAATAACTAAACTACAAAATAAGACATAACGGTCAATGAACTCATTAAATAGAAACAGTTTTCTCATGATGTCATTGCAACAGAATAACATAGTATTACCTTGACTGGCGAAGAGCAGAAGAAAGTATGTTCGTGTAGAGAGATAAGCTGTTGACTGACGAGCCAGGAGATACAACACCCCTCTCACCACTGACTACACAAACACACTGTCGCTGTTGGTGCTGGACTGCTGGCCCTGCTGGGAAAATGGAAATTTACTCTGCAGTAACACAGTTTCCCCTCCCCGATCTACCCTACTACCCAGCCACCACAAGGCCCACCCTTCCCAGGGTTACCTTAGGCCGACAACCTTTCTGTGGGACAAGGTTATCATAGTTAACGACAAGAAAAGGAAAGACGTTGCATTCCTTCTACCTGTTCGTCCATTTCATCTGTAATAATAATGAAAAGGATTTAATCAAAAACAATGTACGGTAATATTTCAATATTAACAAAAATGGCCATAATTCACTGTACTTCCTCAAGGCAAATACATAGCCCTGCCTCCCGTGGGGATTGGCCAGGTAGGTGCATTTGTAGTGTTGCCATCTGGTGTTCCTTTTTCTGCACTCTGCTGCCCCTCTCCCCCGCCGTTATTTTCCACGACACGTTTCTTATAAAGAATGAAATCTTATCTTCGCAATTCAAGGAAGGAATAGTGTTGATTTGGTCATTTGAGTCCTTAATTACAGAAATTAATATATGGGGTATTTCATTTACATATAATAGTAATTTCGTACTATAGTTAATTATGGCAATTTTTTTTAATATCGAAATATTACCGTACATAGTTTTATGACTACCTCCGTTTAATTATAATTACAAATGAAATGGATGAACAGCTAAAAGGAATGCAATGTATTTCCTTCTCTTGTCGTTAACTACGTTAACCGTGTCCCATAGAGAGGCTTGTTGGCCTCTGGCTATCCTGGGAAGGGTGAGCGGTGGCTGTGTAGTACGGCAATAGGGGGAGGGGGATGAGCATTACTATTTCCATTTTCCCAGCAGGGCCAGCAGCGTTAGTGTGTGTAGTCAGCGTTGAGAGGGGGAATAACTTGTGTCGCCTGGCTCTTCAGTCAACAGCATATCTCTCTACACGAACATACTTTATTCTGCTCTTCACCGGTCAAAGTGATATTATGTCATTCACTTACAGTGGCATCGTGAGAAAATTATCTTTCTATTTAGACAACTGACTGACCGTTATGTCTTATTTTGTAGTTTAGTTACTCCTCTTGGAGCTGCCTAGCATGGGCCAACTACCCTACTGCAATAATCCTATCTACTTTTCTTTTTCTTAGTTGGTCAGGGGAGTAGTATTTGTTGTCCTATTTGCGTCGGCTTAGTAGACTGTGTAGTGCAGTTTTTCAGGATTTAGTCTGCACATCACACTTAGCATTATCTATCATATTTTATCTTATATATCGTTTCAAAGATGTCTTAGCATTTGCCGGCGATAAAGAGTCAGGACAGAACCTCACTCAGTCCACGCTTGGTCCTGCCAAAGGGCAAAGGGACGGGAGCAGAGGAGGGGAGGGAGGGAAACTAGAGTAGGCTACGAGAAGAGAGGAGGAGAGAAGCGGGATGAGGGGGGGGGGGAGGGAAGGGTAAAGGACAGGAATGAAGGTAAGGAGATACGAAGTGAGGGGGGTGGGAGTTAAGAAAAGATGAGAGGACTAAAAGAGCGCGCGCGCGCGCGCACACGCACACGCACACGCACACACACACACACACACACACACACACACACACACACACACACACACACACACAATGGTAGGGATGGAAAGGGATTCTGAATCTTAAAATTTAAGACATGCAAGTACATTCTATACATTAAAAGTACAAATTTTCAATAGCATACTTCGTCCTATTCAGAGTATTAAAAGTATAATATTATAATATTATTTATCTGACAATAATCGGATCTCGAGGGAGTCATGGTTAGTAAAGACCTTCAGCCAGGGCAACAGTGTATAAATGCGGGAAATAATCCAAATACCAAGATTTAATTACACGAAGTGTTAGCAATAGGGCATCTAAAGTAATAATGCAACGTAGTCTAGCATTCATAAGGCCACATTTAGACTATGGAGTTTTGGTGTCCCGAATATAGAATGAACATAAATTCGTTTGGTAACATACAGAGAAAAATGACACATTATGTTCGGAGTCTTTCGCGTAAAGACAGATTGAAAAGACAAAATTTGTACTCACTAGAAGGGGCAGACTAAGGGAAGACTTATTAGAGGTGTTTTAGTGGATGAATAAGGAAGTTCTTAGCAAAGTACTTAAAGTGGGCATACAGGACAGAAGTAGAATGGTTTGAAACTAAATGAATTCCATTTTGGTTAGGTAGTTGCAGAAATGGGATTGACACTATAGTGGACGAATGGATTAAATTACCTAGTGATGTAGTTGTTGTTGTCCCTTCCATTGAGAATTTCAAACAGGCTGGATATACATATGTCAAATACGAGCTGGATTAAAAAATAATAATAATCCCTATTAACCAGAGCAAATTCATTCTTTTTTTCTCTTCAGGTTTAATAAAATAGTCTCTTTTGTCTTTCCGCACTTTCCCCTAGTTTTTTAATACTGTGTGGCATTCCTTTTCACTTTTTCCTGCCGGTTTTAGGAGAAGGGTTTGGTGGCCCGGGAAGAGAGTTCGTCTTTGCTATCCTTGTTTTATTCAAGTAGTTAGTCACTCTTGTAGGAGTTGATTATATGGGCCAACTGGCCTACAATAGCAATACCGTCATGTTCTCATGTTCTTGTTTGTTTTTCACTACGTAAGGATTCGTTTACCATTATCTAAAATTTCGAGTGTAGGTTTGCGTACACAAAAACTTATGCACACTATCTATCTATCTATCTATCTATCTACTGCCAGACGCCTTAATCCCGTAAGGGGTGACCACAAACAAATCACCCTTATGTCAACCCGTCGCCCGCCATTTCACTGTCCTGCTCCCAGGTCAAATCCCCCTTTCTTATATGTCTCTCCATTCCATCCATATATATATATATATATATATATATATATATATATATATATATATATATATATACCCTCCAAGATCCGACGTAATAGAGCCAAAGGCATGTCCGGGACTTGGTCTTGTCCGGGACTTGGGAAAATGCCCCCTGGACAGGTACTTATTGACCCCAACCCAACCTAACTTTGAAAGCCACTAAATAACTCCCTACCAGACATGCATAGCAGCTATTTAGGACCCTATGCACACAAATAAGGGACAAAATCATGAAATAAATGAAATGGAACCAGAGAATGAGAAATTAGAGGTATGGAAAATATTTAGCAGTGTACAGAGTACTTACGATACGTCCATGGCCATCACGAAGATTATCTCTCCTCCTCTCAGGCTTTGACAGTAGTGAAGGTGTACTTGAAGCACGTACAGTAATCCAGTGTTGTGCTGCACTTAATCCTTTGCAGTCTGAATTCAAATTTCTTAACACTGCACATTCTTCTCCTACTTGCGCTGCACTTGAAACATGCCAGTATTGCACTCTGCACTTAATCCTTTGCACTCTGAAGTCTAATTTCTTAACACTGCACATTCATTTCTTAACACTGGACAACACTGTAAATTCCCATGTGGTCTAGTGGCGAGTTTTTTGCTGTTTATTCACTCTCAGAGTCAGAGAGTAGGTGTTGCAGGTGGCCGAGGGGTGCGTCACTGGGATGTGGTGATGGGCTACCCACTGCAGATGACTCTGAAGATAGCTGCAAGCTCACGTCCAGTGGAGCCTCCACCATGGCCTGTGTGCTGGGCTGTGGCTCGGAGGTGGAAGGCATGTCTTGGTGAGGCATTGGTGTGGAGCCAGGGCTGGGCACGACAGGGGTCAAGGGCCTGAAGAAGGTGTCAATGGTTGATTGACGTAAGGAACAGCGATTCTGGCGATTGATGATGCATTGCCTAAAAGCACATACTTCCTCCACAAGTCCCAGGGGCCCCATCTCCCAGTCACAGCATGGGTGTTCAAGGTAGTCCAGAACGAACTCCACGTGCTTCCGGAGTGTGCTCAGCTTGGGGATGGCTGGAGTAGTGGTGCGCTGTCCTTGTCGGAATCTTCCAGCTGGGTACTAGTACCTGCAACTGAAGATGCAATCTCGATATTACACATGATCTGATATGCAGGATCGCCCTCATCATCATCCAGTCACTCACGCACTTCGTCCACATCCACCTCATCACCAGCCTCACAGAGACGCACATTGAAGTCATCCGCATCAAAACCTAGAAAGTCGTGCACCACATTGGCTCCGAGAAGCAGACTAGACCAACCACTCTCCGGAGTCTTGACAGGGACTTCCCTCCATGCACTGGACCAGTTGTAGATGGCTGACTTGAGGTTGTACCAATGAAGGTTTTCCACAGTCTGTTGACCTTGCATGTCCCATCTCTCCCTGCACTCGTCCTTGTCCTCGAGAGCAACCATCACTTTGTCCAGGAACTTCCGACGGTACAGCCTCTTCATAGCCATGATCACTCCTTGGTCCATTGGCTGGATGAGAGCAGTAGTATTAGGTGGCAAAAACAAGCACGTGATGCGGCCATTCTCAGCCAACAACTTCTTGTTGGACAGACACACAGGTGCATTGTCCAGAAGAAGGAGAGCCTTTACCTGGTTGCATGGGATTCCCAGTGTATTCGTCTGATAATGGATGACCTCCTTGACGAAGTGCTGGTGAAACCAGTCTTTGAAGATCTTGGTTGTGAACCAAGCCTTCACAGAATGGTACAAAACAACAGGAAGGACATCCATCAACCCACGAAGGCAACAAGACTGCTTTGCACGGCCAACAATAATGGACTTGAGCCAGTGCACGCCGTTAGCACAGGTACAACACAAAGCAGATATCCACTGACTGGAGAGCTTGCATGCAGGTGCATGTTTCTTCATCGCCTCTGCTAGGATGTTTGTGGGCAGCGAGCGATAGAATAGACCAGTTCGTCAGTGCTGTAGACTTGACCGAGAGTGAAGCCCTCCCTCTCGATGAAGCCCTTCACCTTCTGCCAAAACTCTTTTACTCCTTCCTCGTTGGCGTCCAAAGCTTCTCCAGGGCCTTGCAGCTGGTAAGTCCATGTCGTAACTTGAAAGCAGAGCCACCCTTCGGATGCCTTGAAGTCTGGAGTGTCGTGTAACCTTACGAACTTTTCAGCAGCAGCCTTCAGCTCTGTACCATGCACCAGCACACCAGCAGCACATTGTTGATGATACCAAATCAGCATGGAGTGGTCACCTTCGCAAACCTGGGAGGGTACATAATCTTCCTCTGCATGTTGCGTTTGGTCTTTGATGCGAAGTCTGCTGTGTACTGGGTGAGTTTGTCTCGGGATTTCTTGATACTGAAGAAGGTACAGCGGGCCAGGTTGAATTCTCGGAGAATGTCGGAAGTCGACCATCCCACATCCACCTTCTCCAATGCCTCCCTCTTCTTCTCCAGAGTCAGAACCACTCATTTCCTTACGTTAGGCAGCGGGGCCATCGTCACACACATGAGTTAGAGGTAGCAGAGGAACAGCTAGGCCTGAAGCAGGTAGGGCACCATCACAAAAATGAGCACATGGGCAGCTATAGCAATGAGCATGCAGTCACGATGGTAGGTAGGTGGGAAATGGGGAGGATGCAGGGGTGCTCTATCGGACGTTGGAGAAAGTACTCACGAAAACACAGCTGTTTGTCACTGCTTGGCAAATTCAATTTAGGGTTGAAAACATGTCTTTTTTTATTTTTATTTTTTTTTGCATTTTTTAATGTTTTTTGGCCATTTTTGGTGTCCATGGTCCCGAGCCCAAAATGTCCGAGATTTGGGGTGTCTGGGACTTGGGTGTCCGACTCTTACAGGGATTACTGTACATATATATATATATATATATATATATATACACACACACAGTACCCTTGCGTCCAACACGGTAATATTGTCATGCACAGGTCCCGTGTTGGACCAAAAACGTGTTGGACAAACAACAGAGCTTATGGGGAAAAATGAATTATGTCAGCAACCCTAGGAAAAGTCACCCTAAATACCTACCATATACCTTTACATATATTGGTACTACTGTAATTATAATAAATGGTGCTGTACTATGAATGATAACTAACCTTTTAGGATAGTGTTGGTGGGCTTGCTGTGAATGGAAGGTGGTATCCGAAACTGTAGGTAGTCCTACTGGGTCCCCAGCGGATGGCTGCTGGCATCACTAGCTGGTAATGGCTGCTGCTCCTCCTCAACCTCCCTCATAAATCCTGCGAAATCACTCTTAGAATCACTATCCTCATCCACATCCATGAAAAGACCTGCTTCTGCCTGTCCTAGCACTCTGTAAGCCTTCACTGCTGCCAGGATCTTGTCTTGGTTTTTTATCATGGTCCTCACGCTGGCTTCATTCACGTCGTAGGCCTTGGCAATGTCCGCTTTCCTCTCCCTTTTCTTCTTCCTCTCGATGATTTCTAGCTTGGTGGCCTGAGGGAGGTGCCGCCGTTTCTTGGAGTTCTCAGAAGGCTTCCTAGTCATCGTGAGCAGGATAAAATGCAGCGAGTAAAAAGCACCTTCCAATGCGAATTATGCGACTGAGTGGCACTGTGGCGGGAGAAATTTAAACAAAACATCACGTGAGAGCAGAAGCATTATTGATTGGGCGACATCACGATCACGTCAGGATAGTGGGTGGGGGAGGCATCTTG
This sequence comes from Coenobita brevimanus, assembly GCF_032717465.1. NCBI lineage: Eukaryota > Metazoa > Arthropoda > Malacostraca > Decapoda > Coenobitidae > Coenobita > Coenobita brevimanus. Next base: position 25,579,136 of record NC_137062.1, read on the forward strand.
ATCACAAGTTTTGATTGGCTGTCAGCATCACAGGAACGTCCAGTATGACCGTGTTGGACCAGGGGTGATCGTATGTTAGGACTCCATATTATAATTACAAATCATAATAGATAGATAGATAAATAGATAGATAGAGAGACAGATAGAAGCAGGGAGTCAGATGATGAGAAGGTACTGTGTCTGCAAGAATCGAGCAATGCTAAACATGCTTACACACTCTTAACTCAAGGAATGCTTTATAGGCACACGACAGTGCCTAGTGACCATACACACACATACACACATACTCACACACAGGCTTCTAGAACTTTCCACTCACAAGGAACACACGTGATACAACCCCTGCTACACCAGAATTTAGGAAAGAGAGCTCAGATGGAGGTTAGCCATAGAACAGGCAGGTCAGAAGGAGAAGGGCTTAGCAACTTGAGAGAGAGAGAGAGAGAGAGAGAGAGAGAGAGAGAGAGAGAGAGCGAGCGAGACAGGGAGACAGGGACTCTGCTCAACTCACTCGTGAGTGAGAGACTTGTTAATATTTCCAAGACAAATAAAAATAGTCCCATACTATTCTTTACCTCTCCTGTCACTACAGGACAAATCAGAAAGAAGATTAGCTACTTACAAAGCTACTCCAGTATAATAACCGCTCGCCCACAAGTCTAATATATATATAACTCAACTACAAGTAACCACAAAGGAACTACAAAGTCTTTAATGACATTTGGTAGCAGCGAACGTATACGAACCTCGTCTACGAATCAACAGTGAATTCCTACAAAATATCAAGATTGAAAACAAAAAAATACCTCTCACAACCAACAACTTACAACCAGCTCCTGACAGTATTCTCTCCATCCAGCCCCCTCCGTCTCCACGATCATCACACTGATGTAGAAGTGATCACACGACTTCTTGCAAGTAGTTTAACAAAGTACTGATACAAACAATCTTGAAATTTCTACGACGAACCAACGAACTACAACCATCTACAATCAACTAAAAGTAACAACTCTACGAGTCATCTGTATAATCTTCTACACGCACCTACAAGTAGCGGCAGTCTTCATCCTACAACGAGTAAATCACAAGAAAAAAGGACCAAGAATACATCAAGTAAGAGAATAAAAAACAAACAAACGAAGAGTGAGACTCACAACTCATCTTACTTACTCATCTTCACTCAAGTTACTCATCGCTACTCATTCACTCACCACAGCTAACTGTGTGGGAAGTCGACGTCATCATGCGTGCTTGCTGAAAAGACGCCACGTCGGTCAACACACCACCTGCACCACCAGTCACACCATTCCCACCACGGTAAAAATTAGTGAGTTACATAGTTACTTCATTTATACAATACACAGTGATAGACAATAAGCTTCTGCACAAACATATAAAACGTGTTGTATAGTTACAACTTAAATTCATATATCTACTTCAATTATCTTCATAATTCAATCATTAAATACTTGCACCAACAATAAATATTCTACACTGTATATATTCATTCATTTATTATAACATTTATTTACTACCAACGAGTGTTACCATTTATACCTACATAAAATACGTGTTACATACATACAACTATACATTATTACATCTACAAAGTAATAAAGAAAATATACCATCACAGTTACTCAGTGAGCAATTAAAAGAACTGTATTTAACATTTATTAATTAAAACTACCTAGTGGAAACAGACAAACTAAGTTACAAGGTAAACTAGAAAAAAAAAAAATGGCCAACACAAATGACGTTAGCAAGAGTGAACATCTTCAACTCAATCGTGAAGACAATGATTTCCACACAGTGCTGACACACATATTACCCACGATAGGTACAAGTGAACAACAAGTCAATGTATATAGTTAATACTGTATATAGTGTATATATATTTTTTATATAAAATAACAAAAATGGGACTATATTATATCATTTTCAGTAATACCTGTGCAATATAAACTAAACTTTAAAAAAGTATCCCAAGGAAATTAGCCAGTAATTATGCAACCATGAACAACATGGAAAAAGCGTACACAAGCGAAGAAAAACAAACTATAGAAAATCAATACATAAAAAAAAAAGAAAGAAAGAAAGAAAGAAAGAAAGAAAAGTAAGAAAGAAAAAAGAGAAATAGAGTAAGATCACATAACAAACAAATGAAAATAAGTGTAAGTGTTACTACATATGTCAAAATACCACAAACTACAAACAAAAAAGCAAATTGTTGTCTCCACAAGCAAGTGGCATGACACATCATATCATCGACCGCAGCATATGTTAGGACTGCAATTATTACAATCATGTAACGACAAACGATTGCATTATGTTACACTTGCTACAATTATGTAACTACAGACGATATGTAACAATTATGTAACTCCATATTATAATTATGTAACGACAAACGATTGCATTATGTTACACTTGCTACAATTATGTAACTACAAACAATACTACGAACAATATGTACCATTTATGTAACAGTTGCATTAACAAGATGTAACTTTTATGTAACTTTAACTACAATTATGTAACTACAAACGATATGTAACAATTATGTAACGACAAACGATTGCATTATGTTACACTTGCTACAATTATGTAACTACAAACAATATGTACCAGTTTATGTAACAGTTGCATTAACAAGATGTAACTTTTATGTAACTTTAACTACAATTATGTAACTACAAACAATATGTACCATTTATGTAACAGTTGCATTAATAAGATGTAACTTTTATGTAACTTTAACTACAATTATAAGGCCAAGACACTTATGTAACAGTTGCATTAACAAAATGTAACTACAATTATAAGGCCAACACAGTTATGCATTTCACTACAATAACCCAAGTACATACTGTATTACAGTTAAATAATTTACTTTAATGCATTTATTCAAATACGTATACAACTTGTTTAAAACGTAATATTACTAAATAATCACTATTTACTATAAATATTATATGTATACAATATTCATACAATTATGTTACTTTTACAATATTATGTATTTCACTTAGCTTATAAGTCCATTATAATGTGTATATAATATGTATTAATATATTATGACTATTAACTGTCAATGATAGTTGCTGTCGGAGGTCCTTCAGCTGCGTGTACCGAGCAATATGTTAGGACTCCATATTATAATTACAAATCATAATAGATAGATAGGTAAATAGATAGATAGAGAGACAGATAGAAACAGGGAGTCAGATGATGAGAAGGTACTGTGTCTGCAAGAATCGAGCAATGCTAAACATGCTTACACACTCTTAACTCAAGGAATGCTTTATAGGCACACGACAGCGCCTAGTGACCATACACACACATACTCACACACAGGCTTCTAGAACTTTCCACTCACAAGGAACACACGTGATACAACCCCTGCTACACCAGAATTTAGGAAAGAGAGCTCAGATGGAGGTTAGCCATAGAACAGGCAGGTCAGAAGGAGAAGGGCTTAGCAACTTGAGAGAGAGAGAGAGAGAGAGAGCAAGACAGGGAGACAGGGACTCTGCTCAACTCACTCGTGAGTGAGAGACTTGTTAATATTTCCAAGACAAATAAAAATAGTCCCATACTGTTCTTTACCTCTCCTGTCACTACATGACAAATCAGAAAGAAGATTAGCTACTTACAAAGCTACTCCAGTATAATAACCGCTCGCCCACAAGTCTAATATATATATAACTCAACTACAAGTAACCACAAAGGAACTACAAAGTCTTTAATGACAATCGTGCTAGAGGCGAACTTTGTAGATTTCGCCCACTTCTCGGAGCTCTGTGCGTGTTATGCTAATGCACCCATGTTACAGTAATTAAATTGTATTAAACTGTACTAATTTTTTGCTCTCTGTGCTGGACGCGAATTGTGCTGGACAATTGCGTGTTGGACGCGAGGGTACTGTATATATATATGTATATATATATATATATATATATATATACTGTATATATATATATATATATATATATATATATATATATTTTAGGATGTTCAGAAAAATCGAACCAAATATATATATATATATTTTAGGATGTTCAGAAAAATCGAACCAAATATATATATATATATATATATATATATATATATATATATATATATATATATATATATATATATATATATATATATATATATAAGTAATCCCTATATTATCCGGATGCCCACTTTCTGGACACCCCACTTATTGGACATTTTGGTCCAGGGACCTATATTCCCAAAATTGCCAAGAAATCGCAAAAAATTTGAAAAAAATCTGACTTTTTTTTCCCCCCCGGTAATTTGAAATTGCCGCACGACGCCGAGTAGCTGTTACACCATGGCCCCTTCACCCTTTCCTTCCTCCTCTCCCCCCCCTCCCCTGTCAGGGTTGCCATTTGGTATTTTTCATTACCAAATGTGGGCCAATTTGGTAATGAAAAATTCGTGTGGTAATGAATCAGAATAATGCATTACCAAATGGATTTTTCACATGTATGAGGATACACAGGATGAAGATGGTGGATTGTCTGCTCTCTCTGATTAATCTGCAAGCCTACATAGCTTGAAAATAATCAACATGCTGTTAATTATAAGGAGAGTGAATACATGTATTTCCAATTGTATATATAATTAGTGAAGAATAAATGCTAGCTTTACGAATTTGGTAATGAAGAGTTAAATTTGGTAATGAAAATGGAGGGGTTTGGTAATGTGGCTGTTGCAATCTGGCAACTGTGTTTCCCCATCAACAACAGTGACTGCTTAACTTCGATGGTGAGTGGATATTTTTTGTAGTGGATGCCAAACGTACTCGTTTTTTTTTCGTGTGAATAAACTGCAATACCTCGCCACTAGAACACACGCGAATTTACAATGTTGTGCAGTGTTAAGAAATTAGAATTTAGAGTGCAAAGGATTAACTGTGGAGTGCAAACCTGGCCTTTGAAATGGCGGTTAAAACTGGCATGGTGCAATCAACAGTGTGCAGTGTTAAACAATTATAACTCACAGTGCAAAGAATTACTGTAAGTGCACCACAACACTGGATTACTGTACGTGCTTCAAGAGCATTTTCACCACTGCCAAAGCCTTAAGAAAGTGGCATAGATGTGCTGTAAGTACCCTGGCTGTGGTACAGTCACTTCTAATTCCTCATTCTTGGGTTCCTTTTCATTTATTTCAGGCTTTATGTCCATTATTGGTGTGAATAGGGTCTTAAATAGGTGCTATGCATGTCCGGTATGGAGTTATTTAGGTGGCTTTGAAAGCTAGGCTGGATTAGGGGCCCTGAAGTTCCAGTCCAGTAGGCAGGTGACCACTATCCAGATGGGACCACTTTCTGGACAAACATTTGGCTTCATTACGTCGGATAGTGGAGGGATTACTGTGTATGTATATATATATATATATATATATATATATATATATATATATATATATATATATATACACAGTAGGCTCGCACAGTGCGCGAGAGATTGGGCGGTCCACAACCTCGCGTACTGGGAATACATAATCTTATGAGAATAGTTACATATGGGTGGTACCCCCTCATACCTGGACATTTTTTGTCCCTTAGAGACATAATAAAGGTCATATTTTTCAGATATTGTACTAAAGCTATAGCTACAATAACAAAAATATGGGTAGTCACCTTAACAACAGTAGACAACAGGCCTGATGACCTTAAATAACAGGGGTTCCAAGGCGCGACAACACTTACAGCGCCGCACTCCCCACCACACCTCCCACCGCACCAACACTTCCCTCCACAAACTCCTCTTGAGCACCTTCCCCAGGAGCATCAAAGTCACTCACTTCGCCCATAAACCCTTCAAAGTCCAATGCTGACACTTCTGACATTGCATCCTCTTCATCCTCAACAGTAGTATGCCCAGGAATTTCTGCGCATCAACATGACGACATGTGACACGCTGTGTGAGGGGTGGTCGCGCACTAATAGAAAATGGCATTTTTGAGCCACTCCTTGCCTCTGCCTCGCTTTCTGTGCGGTAAACTCGCGCATTCAATGGTTTTTTATTATGATTTTTGGTCACTCGTGCACAATGCGAATCACGCACTGTGATTTTTTTTTTATTATGCGAGGAAGAAGGAACCAAAGGCCATGAGCAAACAGTAGCAGTTCCCTCCAAGAGAAAAACAAAATACAATAGAGAGCCAAAATCAAGATCCGATCATTCTGAGATGCCTGGACACACTGCGTTTGAAAGACTGGAGATCATAGGCAGCAGGAAATACAGACAGAGGGAGACAGTTCCAGAGCTGACCTGTTCCATAAATGAAAGACTGGGAGTAACGGTTAACTCTTGCATTAGAGAGTTGGACAGAAAAGGGATGAGAGTTTGCTGCCAGACGGGTGCTACGCACCCGTCATAGAGGTGGAGGAATGCACGCAGACAGTTCAGAGGAGCAGTGACCATTAAAGTAGCGATAGAAAAGAGATAAAGATGCAACAGTGCGGCGAAGAGACAGAGGTTGAAGGGAGTCAGTAAGAGGAGGAGAGTTAATGAGACGAAAAGCCTTTGACTCCACCCTATTGAGAAGAGCTGTATGTGGGGAGCCTCCCCACACATGAGAGTTGTACTCCACACAGGGGTGGATAAAACCCCTGTATAGAGTCAACAATTGTGCAGGGGTAAAGAAAGAGCGGAGTCGGCTTAGCACACCCAATCTCTTGGAAGCAGATTTTACAAGAGATGTAATATGATCTTTCCAAGATAAGTCCCGAGTAAATGAAACCCCAAGCATGTTCAAGGATGATGCAGGATTAAGCTGAATATTATTAAACATTAGTGGGTATACCTGTGGAAGATTTTGTCGGGTTGATAGGTGTAAGAACTGAGTCTTAGATGCATTAAAGACGACCATATTATTTTTGCCCCAGTCAGAGATACGAGCCAAGTCAGACATTAGGTGTGCCATAGCCTCATCCCTTGTTTGTTGAAGTAACTGTTGAGATGGGCGTTGCGGGAACCAAATGGAAAGGTGAAGGGTGGAGTCATCAGCGTATGAGTGGATAGGGTTAGATGTACAGCTTAGAAGGTCATTGATGAATAAAAGGAAGAGAGTTGGTGATAGGACAGAGCCCTGAGGAACACCACTGTTGATAGATCTAGGAGAAGAACGATGGCCGTCTACAACAGCGGCTATAAAACGACCAGAAAGGAAGCTAGCGATGAAGGCACAGATAGAAGGATAGAAACAGTAGGAGGGCAGTTTGGAAATTAAAGATTTATGCCAGACTCGATCGAAAGCCTTTGAGATGTCAAGTGCAATGGCAAAGCTTTCGCCAAAGTCCCGAAACGAGGATGACCAGGAGTCTGAAAGGTAGGTGAGAAGATTGCCAGTGGAGCGTCCCTGACGGAACCCATACTGACGATCGGAAAGAAGGTTGTGATAGGAAAGATGCCTTAAAATTTTTCTATTAAGAATTGACTCGAAAACTTTTGAAATACAGGACGTTAAAGCAATTGGACGATAGTTGGAGGGTTGTTAGTGGTCACCCTTCTTTGGGACTGGCTGAATGAGAGCAATCTTCCAGCAAGAAGGAAAGGTACAAGTTGACAGACAAAGGCGAAAGAGTTTGCCTAGGCAGGGTGTAAGCACAGAAGCACAGTTCTTGAGAACAACAGGAGGGACCCCATCAGGCCCATATGCCTTGTTAGTACTGAGGCCAGTGATGGCAGAAAATACATCCAATGAAGAAATTTTAATGTCAGCCATGAGGAAGTCAGAGGGGGGAAGTGATGGAGGAACAGCACCGGAATCGTCTAAGGTGGAATTGGAGGAGAAAGTCTGTGCGAAGAGATCTGCTTTATCAGTAGAAGAAATAGCTACAGAACCATCAGAGTAGAAAAGAGGAGGGAAGGATGATGAGGTAAAGTTGTTAGAAAGATTTTTGGCAAGGTGCCAGAAGGAGCGGGAAGAATTCGAGTTGGAGAGTTGAGAGCATTTAGTATGGATGAAATTATTTTTAGTAGAGCGAAGAACAGACTTAGCACGATTCCGGGCAGAAACGTAAAGATGATGTGATTCAGGGGTGGGTTGGCTCTGGTACCTTTTGTAGACCTTCTCCTTGTTGCGGACAGCATTAGAACAAACGTGATTAAACCAAGGCTTTCTTGCGTTAGTCAAAGGATATGAGAAAAGAATGTATGCTTCCATGCCCGAGAGAATAACCACCGTAATGCACAAGGCACATTCAGATGGCTCACGGCCATGGAAGCAATAATCATTCCATGGAAAATCAAAGAAGTACTGCCTGAGGGCCTCCCAGTCCGCGGCTCCAAAATGCCACAGACGACGTTTCCCTGGAGGGTCCACAGGCCGTACCGGAGTGATAGGACAGGTTAAGGTAATAAGGTTGTGATCAGAAGAGCCCAACGGAGAGAAAAGATAAACAGAGTAAGCAGAAGGATTAGTTGTGAGGAAGAGGTCAAGTATGTTGGAGCTCTCTCCAAGGCGGTCAGGGATACGGGTAGGGTGCTGTACAAGCTGCTCTAGGTCATTAAGGATAGAAAAGATGTAGGCTTGTTCACCAGGTGGATCCGTGAAAGGAGAGGAGAGCCAAAGGTGGTGGTGAACATTGAAATCTCCAAGAATGGAGATTTCAGAGAAAGGAGAAATGGACAGAATGTGTTCCATCGTAGAAGTAAGATAGTCAAAGAATTTTTGATAGTCAGTAGAATTAGGGGATAAGTAAACAGCACAGATATATTTAGTCAGAGAATGACAGGAAAGCCAAAGCCAGAGTGTGGAGAATTCAGAAGAATCAAGTTCAGGAACACGAGAGCAAGATAAGTCGTTGTGTATGTATACACAACAGCCACCTTTGGCTTTGAAATGAGTATAGAGAAAGTAGGAGGATACAGAAAAGGGTTTGCTGTCAGTTGCCTCAGACAGCTGAGTCTCCGTTAGAAAAAGAAGGTGAGGTTTAGAGGAGAGGTGGTGCTCAACAGAGCGAAAGTTAGAGGAAAGGCCGCACTGTGTGAACCTACTGTGTATATATATATATAATCACGCACTGTGATGACGCGCACTGTGCAAACCTACTGTGTATATATATATATGTATATATATTTTAGGATGTTCAGAAAAATCGAACCTTGAGGAACTTGAAGGGCACAGTGCTTATTCAGTCCCACTACTGGTGGGAACTACATCATACTTTGCAATATTTCTTTGGCGTTCTCAGACCCATGCCTCACTTCAACTCGAGTTGGAATGCAAGTGGTCACTCCCACCTTGATTGCAGCAGGGCTTGACGTGGGGGAACTCATGTTGTCTGTCGGATCTCTCCACTCTATTCGGAAGGAATCAAGGACTGAGATTGGTGAAAAGATCAAAAAAGAATTCCAGCCACAAACACCCTTGATTCTCCATTTTGATGGAAAGCTCTTGCCAAACATCGATGGTAGCGGCCGCAGTGATCGCCTGGCAATTGTTGTTACAGGGATTTGCATGGAGAAGATCCTGGTGATCCCTATGATCCCTGCTGGAATGGGCGAAGCAATGGAAGCGGCAGTGCTAAGAACTCTAGATGAATGGCCGAAAGTGAAGCCCTGGATTGCAGGGCTCTGTTTTGATACTACAGCTTCTAACACCCGATCTCACAGTGGAGCTTGCTTTATCGGTGAAAGAGGTCTCCGGTCCGCTGTTGCTCTTTACATGCAGGCACCACATGTGTGAACTGATAGTGGCAGGGATCTTTGACCTCTTTTTCTCTTCTTCTGGTCCTGAAATTCCTCTCTTCGATCGATTCGAAGAGTTTTGGAACAAAATTGACACAGATTCCTTCGATCCCTATGATGATGACCTAGATGAAAAATCTCAGTCATTGATTGCCAACAGAGCCGAGGACATTGAACACTTCATACTCAACCATGTGGATCGTGTGCAACTCCGTGATGACTACTTTGAGCTCCTCCAGCTGACTTTGGCTTTCCTCGGCAAGAAGCCAGCACCTTTCACTGTCCAGGTGCCTATCACAGAGCATGTTGGATGGCCAAAGGCCTTTGCTGCCTCAAGATCCTCCTTTTCAAAAATCAACTGAAGGATGCAGCCTCCTGCCCCTTCACATGACATTTAATGGAGGCCATCAAATGCTTCTGTGTCTTCCTCATCACCATCTATGTGATGCACTGGTTTGAAGCCCCATATGCTGTCGACGCTTCAATCAGTGACCTCAGTTTCCTGAAGAAGGTTGAGGAATTCAAAGAGGTGAATCCTGTTGTAGCAAAGAAGGCACTGGACAAAGTCAAAAGCCACCTCTGGTACCTCAGTGAGGACCTGGCTCCACTAGCCATGTATTCTGACGAAGTCTCTGCAGAGGAAAAGCAGGAAATGCTGAAAAATATGACAACAGCACTGCCGAGGAAGAAGGGTCTGCGCTGTTTGAACAAGGAGATAATTGATAAGGCATCAGATCTGAGAATCTCTAAGTTTGTCACCCAGAAGTCGAAAATCCTCTTCCAGTGTTTGAAGCTGGATACTCCGACAAGCATCAGTGACCTCTGCCCCATTCCTGATGTCATGGCCCACCTCAAAGTGGTCAATGACGCTGCTGAGCGGGCAGTCAAACTGGCGTTGGACTACAACAGTGGTCTGACTTAAGAAAGAAGAATGACAGCTGATCTTCCATGTTGAGGAGCACCACAGAACCCTCTATGACTCGACCAAAAAATCGCACATGTAATAAACTGATTATACTTGTTGTATAGCTCAAATTTTTTTTTTTTTTTCCACATTGTTTATTTTTATCTTTTTTCATGATACCCTTCACGTACTCAGATCATAGATTTACAGATTTTTTTTTTTTTTTTTAGATAACGAATGAATGAAGGAAAAACAAAGGAAAAAAAATAAGTCCATGTGCCTAAAGGCATCCTCCATTCATAAAATATTTATATCAACTGGATTTTAATTGAAGTGGATTAAATGTGTGTGGGAAACAACTCCCAGGAAGTGAATTCCAAAAAGTAGTAGTTTTGGGGATAAATGAATTTTGATAAGCAGAGGTTCTGCATTGCAGGGGAAGAGAGTGTGTTCATGGGCGCTCCCAGCTGCCCAAGTATTTGGGGAGAAAATGTGAAGGGGAGGCACAATTGAAGCCAGTTCGTCAGAGCACTTATGGTAAAGGTATCAATAAAATAATGCTAAAGACGCAACATCTCTATGTACTGATAATGGAGGAAGGTCCTGCGTAATGGCAAGATTATTGATTAATCTAATGGCTTTATTTTGAATTTTGTCCAATTGCCTCAGTGCAACTGCTCCACATCCACTCCACAGTGGTGAACAGTATTCAATCTAAGAACACACATGACTTTTGTATATTGTGGCCGTCTGCTCGTCAGTGAAGAACTCACGAACTCTGAACATAAGTCCCAATTTTTTGGAGGCATTTTTAGCATGGGATTTAATGTAAGCTGTCCAGCTTAGGTTGGGGTTTAGAGTAACACCTAGGATATCAGTTGTAGTGGATATGGGAATACTGACATCATTTAAAATTCTGTGAGAGTCTGAGGGATTCTTTCTGTTGGAGAAATTAATATATTTAGTTTTCTGAGCATTAAATGAGATCAGATTTGTTTGTCCCCTTTGATTAATTTTAGAAAAGTCCTGGTTCAGAGAAATTGCTGTGTTTATTTGGGAATTTATAATATCAAATTGTGCAAAGGAGGTACTAAATGTGAAAGAACTATGAAGGGTCGAGATATCAGCATAAGAGTGTATTGGGTTGTGAGTGACAGATAGGAGGTCATTTATATGAATGAGAAAGAGGGCTGGCGCCAAAACTGATCCCTGAGGTACGCCAGCTTTTATGGAATGAAACTGAGAATAAATTCCATCTACCATGACCCGTATTTCTCTATCATGAAGGTAAGAAGAAATTAGAGGAACCAGTGATGCAAGGCCATAGTGTGACATCTTAGACAATAAGGCACGGTGCCATACTCTGTCAAATGCTTTTGATATATCAAGCGCTATTGTGTGTGTTTCACCGTGTTGGTCTATTGTTTTGTTAATCTGATGGGTAAGAAGGTGAAGAATGTCTACAGTTGAACGTTCTTGTTTAAATCCATACTGCTGATCATTGATTAATTTATTGATTTCTAGATTGAATAATTTATTGATTTCTAGATGCTTGATTATGTGTTTGTTAATTAGTGTCTCAAAAACTTTACCGAGAATGGAAGTTATTGCAATTGGTCCATAGTTTGATGGATCAGAAGTTGCCCCCTTTTTAGGAACAGGATGGATATTTGCTTCTTTCCAAGAGGCTGGAAAACTTGAGGTACGGATGCATAAACGGAAAAATTTTGCCGTTCAAGAAGCCAACACTGAGGAGCGATTTTAAAGTACTACTGAAGGAATTTCATCCGGACCAGCAGCTTTGTCTGCTGAGAGATTCTGTAATACAGCTTGTACGTATCTGGTGTGAATCATGAAAGAAGGTATTTGAGGGGAATCAAAATTAAGTACAGGAATATTGTGATTTTCTGTATTGAGGGTTGAGTTTGTTGAAAAAATGTCAACAAGAAGTATGACTTTTCCACGTGGGTCACTTACTAGATTTCCATTGAGGGACTGTAATGATGGAATGTAAGAGGTGGTAGTGAATGCAGGGGTAATGTGGCACGACTTTGCGTCGGTAAAAAACACATAAATTTTTGCTTGAATGCTTTGTTTGTAAAGTGGAATCGATTGCATACTTTGCTCACTAAAATATCCAAATTTAATTTTTCCCCTGGAAGTGCTGAACACCCTAATAGAGAGAGGGAGAGAGAGAGAGAGAGAGAGAGAGAGAGAGAGAGAGAAGGGGGTTATTTCCCCATGGAATAGTTCTGAGCCTGGCATGGTCAGTATCTATTGTATAGTCTTAATGTGACTTTGCTAATGCTAGATAAAGTTGCAGTACTACTTTAGACATCCTATTGCTCTTGCTTCATGAAATAAATTCTAGGACCCTATTTCCTATTTTTCTCGCAATAATGCACTGTTACCTATGTTTCAGGTTTTTACTTACCATAACTCTCTCTCACATTCAGATTTACTGATGCATATATTATTTAAGTCGTATTTAGTATCTCAGTGATCTTGCCTATGTTAAGTATTTTACATTTCTCCTTGTAAAATTCCATTAATCAGTCGTTATACCATTATTTTGTACAGTATATCGAGTGCCCTTTGTAGGTCAAGTCAGTCGTCAGATGAGTTAACGATACGTCTTATTTTTGCGCATCGGCAAATTTGCTAATACTGCTAGTGATTCCTAACTGTAAATCATTTATACATATACTAAATAATAAGGGACGAGATTCTGATCCCTGCAGTACAAGGTAGGCACTAATCCTCAGTCCAACTTAGTACCATTTATTAAAACTCTGCCTTCGTCCCTTTAACCGAGCTGTATCCATTTTAAGGTATCGCCCCGTACCATGTGCACGAACCTTTATAACTAACCTTTTGTGTGGGACCCTATTATGATTTAGTAAAGTCTAAATAAATAATATTGTAAGCATTACCACTATCTACTGCCTCACAGACCTTCGAGAAAAATGATAAGTTATTGAGGCAGGACCGTCCTTGCCTGAATCCATGCTGACTTTCATTTATAAGATTAAACCTTTCTAAGTGTTCTAATTTCATTGTCCAATATAGACTCTAGCATTTTTCCTGGTACTGACGTTAGACTTATCGGACGATTGTTCGATGCAGCCGATTTATCATCCTTTTTTAAAATGGCCACTGCCTTTGCGGTCGAAAATAATGTTATAAGCGGCTGCATCATTCTTCTTAGGTTTCCATTGTAATTACTGTAATTTTTTGCGTGTCATCCAGACCTTGCGATTTTTGAGGTTTCAGCTTTTTCTTTTCTTTTTTCAATATGTCCTCCTTTATAATCGTTAATTTACTATGAATATTGTCTATATTACAATCGTAAGTATTTGTTGCTTGAAGGACCAGGTCTTGATTTCACTTGGTAAATACTGATACGAAGTAATTATTAAGGACAGCACAGTTCTTTATCTTCACTGGTAATATTACCTGATTCAGTCTTTTTTTTTTTTTTTTTTTTTTTAATAATGGTATGTTTGATAAAAACCCTTAAGATTTTCTTTTGATCCTCCAGCAACCTAAATTTCATTACCACATGTTATTTTCCGTATCTCCCTCTTTACTTCCCTATTAGTCCTCTTGCTAGGGGGGGGGGGTCCTGTGTGCATTTTTTTATGTGCCCAGTTTATTTTTATTTTTCCTCTGGGGACTCCATGAGATGAAAAAAAAAATCAGAGTAGACTTTCTATATGATTGTAGCAACTCGAGAATTTACGATTTTATGTTCGGCCCAATTTACGCATAAGGGATATATAGAAATCTTGTACAGTATGATGTCAAGAGATATGGCAATATGGGTGTCAAATGAAAGCTCCAGCCTTCCTAAATGTAGAATGAGTACAATGGATGTTTCATAAAGCTTTCTATCCACAAAATTAGTTGTATGTATCTATCTAACTATAGCCCGACGCCCTAATTCCGCCAAGGGTGGCCGCAGACAAAACGCCTCCAAGTCGCTCTGTCACCCACCATTTGACTACCCTCCCCCCAACTCACCCCCCCCTCATATACCTCTCAACTTCATCCCTCCACCTCATCCTCGGTCTACCCCTCCCCCTCCCTCCACCTCATCTACATACACCCTCTTAGTCAGTCTTTCATTCTTCATTCTCTCCACATGTCCAAACCACCTCAGTTATGTCTCCTAATCTTCTCAACCACATCCACATCCACCCCACAACGTTCCTTCACTTAATTCGTCAACCTGTCTGTCCATGTCACTCCACATGCTCCTCTCAAGTTACTCATTTCCATTGCTCTCACTCTTGACTTGTTCCCCTCTTGCAAGGTCCACGCCTCACTTCCATACGTCAGGGTAGGGATCACAATACTATCATGCAGTGACTTCTTAACTTCCATACTCACCTCCCTATTTCTCATCACTGCTTTCAGTGAACCAACAACCTTCCTTCCCTGCTGTACCCTTTCACGCACTTCATCCCCCAAAGTTCCATCCTTACTCATCACACTACCCAAGTACTTGAATGCACTCACACTCTCCAAATCCTTACCATCCAACCTCACTGTACATTCTGTGACTTCATTCCTCTCAGACACCATAACTTTACTTTTGTTTACATTAACTTTCAGATTCCTCCTCCTACACACTGTCCCAAATTCATTCACCAAACCTTGCAACTCCCATTCATCTTCACTCAACAATACTGTATCATCAGCAAACAGCAACACCGGAAACTTCCAAATCTCACCCTCATTCATTAGAGCCACCCCCACATCCACTGCCCTACTCTGCACCTCCTTTACAACCCCATCCACGTATATATTAAACAGCTATGGAGACATCACACAACCCTGTTTCAGTCCACATTGAGATCAAATAACTCACTTAGCTCACCATCCACTTGCACCGTAGCTCTAGCTCCTTCGTACATACTCTTCACAGCATTCAACAATTTCCCATCCACTCCATATATTCTTAATACCTTCCACATACCTTGCCAATCTATTCCGTCATAAACTTTCTCCAAGTCCATGAAGGCAGCATACACTTTCTTTCCCTTCTCTAGATACTTCTCCACTAAACATCTTAGAACAAATATCTGATCTACACACCCTTTTCTCTTCCTAAATCCCCCTTGTTCTTCTCCAACTAGCTCCTCTGTCATATGCCTAACCCTTTCAATGAGTATTCTACCATATATTTTTCCAGTCACGCTAAGAAGGCAAATGTCCCTATGGTTACCACATACTTCTCTACCCTATCAATGAGTATTCTACCATATATTTTACCAGTCACACTAAGAAGGCAAATACCCCTATGGTTACCACATACTTCTCTCTCCCCTTTTCCTTTATATAAAGGAACAATTATACCTGATTTCCAGTCCTCTGGAACTCTTCCCTCTTCCCAAGCCTTCTACACAACTTCCATATCTGCTCCACAACAATCTCACCCCCATTTCTCAGCATTTCACCACACACTCCATCAATTACTGGGGCCTTTCCCAACTTGATCTTCTTCATTGCTTCCACCACTTCCTCCCTACTGATCTCTTCCTCCCTCCTCTCATCTCTTCTTCTCCCAGCCATTCCTCAACCACTTATACTCGCACTGCTGTCACTCTCTACATTCAACAAATCCTCAAAGTGCTCCTTCCATCTCCTCAATTTCTCTCTCTTCTCCACCAACAATCTATTATTCCTATCTTTCACTCCTCTGCTGTTTCTCCTTTCACATTGCCTTACTTTCTTTACCTCCTTCCAAAACAATTTCTTACTCTCCCTCCATTTCACACTCAGATTCCTCCCAAACTCATCATCCACTTTTTTCTTACTCTCCTTCACCAGTCTCTTCACCTCCTTTCTCCTACTCACATATACCTCTCTCTTCTCTCTCTCATCTTCTCCCCTACCTCTACTTGCTAACCATTCACTATATGCCTTCTTCTTTTGTTCCACAGCTCGTTTCACCTCATCATTCCACCATGCTGTCCCTTGCACACCCTTGCATCTCCTCCTCACTCCACAAACCACCTCAGACGTTGTGCCTATCTCTTCCGTAAATATCTTGCATACAGCTTCCACCCCTTCCATCTGCTCTAGCTCATACCTTCCCAATCTTTCTTCCACTATGCTCTTATACTCTGCCATTTTCTCACTATCTTACAAATTTTCCACTCTTCTCACAGGAGCTGTTTCCTTCTGTCTTCCCCTTCATCTCCTCAACCATTTTTTTTTGCATCTTTACCTTGGCCATCAGTAAGTGATGGTCTGAGACTCCATTCCCCCACCTTCTCCACACTCTTGCATCCAACACTTGTCTTTTCATTCGCTCATCCACACACACGTAGTCTATCATTGCCTTTCGTTCAACAAGTTCACCATCCATCTTGTGTTGAAAGTAGGTGTTGGCTATTGCCAACCCCTTACCAGCACAGATGTCCACCAAAGCACTACCATTCCCATCTACGTCAGCTGGCACACCCCACTGACCAACCACTCCATCCACTCATACATTCCCAACTTTGCCATTCATGTCTCTAATCAAAAGCACTCTCTCGCTCCTCTCAGATTTGTCCATACATGCTTCTACTCTTGCCCAAAACTCATCTTTCACTCTTGCCACTCGGTCCTCTGTCAGAGTATACACACATACAATCGGCCACGCTTGTATACCTACTTTCATCCTCACCCATACAATCCTTGCACACACTATTCCATACTCTCTTATATTCTCCTTCCACTTCTTGCTTATCAGCAGACATACTCCCTCTCTTGCCCTCTCATTCTCATTAACAAAATTAGTTAATATTCAAAATTATGGATGAATTTGCCAAAATTGTCTGGTGCTAGTTTCTAAGAATTTGCAGATTTTCTGGCAATCAGAACAAGGAGAAGGATTCAAAGTAGCATTGTTATTTGTGCTTTATGAGACCTTGTTAACATGCCATACATTCTGTTTTAAATGCTGAGCCATTATAAATAGTCACATCCGTGTAGGATGAATGTAATTGCATACAGGGTACATACTAGGCAGATATTATCAGATACAATGGTCAGGTAAGCATCATTGTCAAAAAACTAAACATTGTCTTGGATGGTAAAAACCAGTACTGCTCTTGGATACACATAGAACAAAAGTGATATTGCTCTTAACCCGCCCCGTGCCAGTGCCGTTTTAAAACGGTCTGACGTAATTGCGCGCTCAGTGCCAGTGCCGTTTTAAAATGGTCTAAATTAAAAAACTTCACTGTGGCCGCATTTTTCAAGATTCACGGGTAAAAATTGGCAGGCATGTAAGGTAACTTCTCTATCATCCCCCAGGCTGTCAAGGCCAGACACTCACTTGCTTCCCCCCCTCACGCTCACTCTGCCTCACTCTGCCTGTGTGCCTCACCCAGTGCTGTACATAGTGAAGGCATTTTGTAAATATTTTCGTGTAAGTGTAAGTTGTAAATATTTTCTTGTAAGTGTAAGGACTATATAGTGAAGTCAAGTTGTAAATACCTTCTTGTAAGTGCCAGGACTGTATGTAATGAAGTCAGGTTGTACCTATCTTCAAGTGAGTGCAAGATAATGAATTCACAGTGAGAAAGACACGCAAATTGTAATAGATGCTGAAGTAATAAGCAATCAGAAAAGTGTACTGAACATTGCTATACCTTCCCAGCATAAATACCTAAGTATACCCTACATAGAAAACAGTTTTCTCTCACGTACGTAGAGAGAGTGGCTATACCTGTATACAAGTGTGTCGGACTGAATAAAACCCATTTCCTAGCCTCAGTCAACATTTTAACAGTGAAATTCATTGTTTCCACATCAAAATCTATCATTTTAACCAAAAGAAAAAGGTGGAAAAATGGCCGGCACTGGGGTGACCCATAGGACTAAAAATAGCCGGCACATGGCAGGTTAATAACATGCAAATGTTTACCATTAAAAGATAAACAATAGTTAAAGTTTACCAACAACAGGAGTAATGTATATGGAAAATGCACCGTTTCACCATGGAACATATGAACAAATGCAAGAAATCAAATCCATCAAAAGTTATAGCTGAAAGAACATTTCGGTACATACATATAAAGCATCTGCTAACAATGCTAATCCCACATTCATCTGGTTTGCAAGGGTACTCTTAGCACATTATGGTGATTCTTACACTGAGAACTATCTGACTGACACTTGCAAAATATGCATCATGGCACCCCAAGACGTCTGCATTCACATCTTTTTGTGGCACATTTTTGGCAGTTGCAGCACATTGCCAAATCTTCTGGGAGCATCTGAATGCAGGAACAAGGCATCAGTAGCCCATCAGTATCTGTGAATCCATACTGCTTTGGGTCAATGGATGCACCAGCCAGGCAGCTCATGTGAATGAAAGCTGCATAGAAGGACCTTCTAATGTGTCCCATGGTTGAGAAACTAGTTGGTGGTAGCTGATCCATTGTATGACCTTTGCTTTGGTGATACATTTGGTACCTCAGTTCATCAGTGGTTTTGCAAGGTGAACCTCACTTCAGAACTTGCACCAAGTAGTCTACTGCCTTTTCCAGGGTCTTTTCAAGACGTGGATCATTTGGATTCACTTTAAATCCCTGAAGGTAGGAGACTGGATCAATAGCTGCAGCTTTCGTTCCAAACTTGCTGGTGGTGTCACTGCTGGTCAAAACATGGACTGTAGGCAGTACACTACACAGGGATCCAATCATTTCAGCCAGGGTATGGAGAGGAATATATCTTGTGGAATCCCCAACACCTGCTCTCATCCAGAGTTCACAGAGGCCATGGCAGTGAAGTTTATTCCAGTAGTAGAGGGCAACTACTAAAACATCAGTGTCACTTGAGAGCAGACATATCCTATTCTCTTTGCACCAGCTGTAGCAGCATGAAGTGCATGTGGAATTACTCTGACATCAGTTTCTTCAAGAGCAAGGTCAAGCTCAGGTATTTGCGTCACTATTATTTGATGGGGTAGATGGCAGGTTTGTCCATCCTGACCCTCCGATGTGCAGGTCATACCACTCAGGACCACATCAGGTCAGTGACTATGTGGTCAAAAGCTGCTGAAGCTTGGTTAGTTGGAACCAGAGTCCAAGAATGTGTCCATACAAACAGGCAATGGTGCGTTCATGTTGATGGTACTGATCTCAATGGCGTTAACTATTGTCCTCCATGACCTCTCGGAATCTTTGACCGAACCTTCAGCGTAAGAGTCAAAGACAAAGTCTGTGCAATTTAAGCTCTTGCATGTGTTGAGGACCATACTGAACATTGCTTCACACAGTTCTCCAAATGTTTTCAGATTCTTGGTCCTTCTGCGTCTCATATATGCCATCACATCAACAAGGTATGATATATTACACCCTTCCCACTGTGATGGATGTCTGTAGTCATCAGAAGACAATGTCTTCTCAAGTTCTTGGCAGAGGGAGCTCTTCTGTTGTTTGGTTATGTGCCCTTCTTCTTCCAGAAGGCAGCTGGATGGGATCAGATCATGTCTGAAAACTTTTCTCATGTCACATACACTGGCCCGGGCGATGTCTATGACTTTCTGGGCATAAGCAAACTTCTTTGTCTGCACTGTTCTCTTTGGACTGTGTGATTTCCTGTCAGACCTGACACTGTTGAAGGTCTTGAGATTTGTTCATGAAACTGTATCAGACAATCTCTTTGTTTTCTGCACTAATCTCTCAGTCCGGAACATTCCTTACTTCTCAGAGCTAAAGTCCTTCAAACTGAGTAGTTGGGTTTGGATTTCCTCAGGCATAATCTCTTGTGTGAGAATGTTGTGCAATTTTGATTCCTATGTAGAGGAAACTTTCAAAGGGTTCCCTGGAGACTCAGTGAAAGTGATCATACTATCAATCTTCCTATTTGCATCTGTCTCAGCCTTGTTGAATTCATGGCTCAATATCAAGTCAAAGTTGCTTGGTTTAGAGCCTCTAAGGTCTCTCTGCAGGTTGCTCACTGCAAGCATCTCATGGTATATCATCTCCCAGTGGGCCACAAATTTCTTTCTTCTGGAACTGCCCATGATGCCTGAACTACTTTTCTGTGAATGGTTGATGGTTTATCCCAAGCACATGTCAGCACCAATAGCTTGAAAAGGCCTTGTTTCCTTTTCACAAAAAACTTTCCACAAAGGAAGAACTGGTGAATGTCTGGTGCTATAACAGGCAGCTTCCTCATGTCCTCAATGTGCACAGAGCACCAATGCAAATAATTTGTTCTATCAAACAGTGCAACCAATGGGAGAATAGCCTGGACAGTATGAAGGTGAAGTTCCCAGTTTCCTTCTCGATCAGTCCTAATGAGGTCCTTCAACAATGACACCAATTCGATGAAGATTTCCCAGTAGATGAATGTCTCACTCTTGCTTCTTTGTTCAGCCTTGAACTCTTCAACCAGCAGTACATCTGCACATTTAGCAAAGGCTTTTAAAATTTCTTGGCTTCTTTGCCCGACCTGTACCACTTGCTGTTTCAGATCCTGAAGCAAACCAAGTTCCTGTTGGTATTTCCCTGGTCCATGGATCCTGAAGAACTCCATCCATAGGAGCCTCTCCATTGTTTCTGCCAGCAGAAACATTCCCTTCAAAGACCTGATGTAGTTTGATCCACTCAAGAAGATTCCACTACATTGACCCCAAATATACTGCACTCAAGCCAAATGTACTCTGCTCCACTTCCACGCAGATATTTCCCAGTGCACCCAAGCAGGACTTTGATCATGTGGAATGAGCTAATGCAGAGGATAAGATCCTCAAACTCCACTGGCTGCTGTGGCATTATCTCTCTTGCTATATGGTATACACCCTCATCACAGGTGTTTACCAATCCCAGGATGTTTTGGAAGTTGTTGAGTGCTGTATATATAGTGGAATACTCTGTCACAGGGTTTGGAATTAACAGGATGAATCCAACTATCTTCCCTGGCACAGTTTCTTCAGACACAAGGGAATTGAATGCACTTCATGATAGGAAATGGCTTGGTTCTCACAGGTGGATTTGACTGATCCTGTTTGAATGTCTGACAAGTCCAGCCTCCCCAAGGTCCAAGCAACATCCTTCTTCTTGATGGACTCATGCAGAGTCTTCTCCATCGTATGTAACTCATCTGGGACGATGAAAGTTTCTGGTAGATCTGGTGTCCTTGCTGGCTTTACATATTCAAGCGCTGTTTGACAAGGAAGCTCTTGTTTAAATCCCTTTTACCCATGAATGACAGTGATCTCAGAGATATTTGGTTTCATATAGGAGTTAGGTGGTTGTCCTGGAAGAGGTCTAACATTGTGTCATGACTTCCATCAACTCCTGACATTGTAGCCTCTTCATGGTCAAAATTGTCAAAGGCCTCTATGGTGAACATGCCGGGATTGAAGTGACTTGGTAAAGGGACATTCCCTTGTGCTGCTTCCACAATTAAACTTGCCTTATCATTATGGTATCTCAGGAGTAAATCATAGCTTATGGTGAGCCCAAAGTGATTGAAGCTTTTGATTAGAGTGAAACTCTTACAAGTTTCATGGATAGGTTGAGCAGTCATGATGTGAAGTGGCATCCTTTGCCTTTCATGATATACAATGTAGTAGAGAATCTGGTAGAGAGCAATCATCCTTCTTTGCTTCAGATCTGAGACAGATGATTGTTCTTCACCCTTCTCTTCATCAAACTCATCTTTGCATCGTGCTTCTGAACAACTACCAAACTGCTTTGGATCAAATCTGAATAATGATCCAAAGAACTTGAGCAAGAGTGAGGGTGTAACAATAGATTTCCATGATTTTTCAAGATCGTATGCATCACAGAATTTGTCCTGCTGTGAGAAATCTCCTTCCAGTAGGGCCTGTCTGATGATACTAGCACATGCAATGACTGGATCAGTAGCACGGATGGAGTCAGCCATGTCCACAGCAGTACAGGTGTTGAGAAACACCATTGCAGGTTTGTTTGCCTCATGGGGCACAGATGTCTGTAACCTGTCACCATAATAATTGTAAAGCAAAACCTTCAGCTCCCTGTTAGTATGTGCACTGTCTAATATACTATGGCACTAGCCGGAGAATGGGTAACAACATACGTATCATGTGGTTTGTCACAGCCCACTACGCCACCCCGATGTACACGATCTGTTGACGAGAGAATACGACTAGAGATGGAAAACTCGATTCACTTTGGTGACTCGAGTTTTTATGAGTCATTCACCGAAGAGAATCGGGTAGTTGAGTCACTCGATTCACCAAGTCAGTAGCCTGGCTGCAGCAACCGTTACTTCTGCCAGCCGACTAGCCAAGCAAGTCGGTGTTGGGTGAGAGAGCGTGGCTCGCTCGCTCAACACTCGGTTAATCATTGAATGTTGCCAACTCCCTCCTATTCATTATTGACTAGCGTTCAGCTATGGACCTGATGCAAGAAAATTTTAATTATTGGGGTAAAGAATGAGACACCTGTATTACATAAATAAAAAAAAAACTTTACTATTCCGTTAAACAAATTGAATAAATGACATATTTAGAGCAAAAATAAACATAATCCATTAAACTGTGGCAGTTAAATTCTATCTTTCTATCTATTGGCCGACGCCATTATCCTCGATGGGGTTACCAAGCCTGAATCGTCTCTAAACCAACCTTTCTTCCGCCAGACATGACCTTCCTCCCACTCAAACCCACTCTCCCTCATATTCCTCCTCACTCCATCCCTCCACCTCATTCTTGGTCTCCCCCTACCACTAATCCCTCACACCTCACTCTCAATCTTTCACTCTCCATACATTTCATAATATACTCTCTTTACAAATTAGCATTCAAAAAAACAAGTTCACGGACCTTTCCAGGGCTAAGTCTGTTTCTCCTATCAGTTATGATTTGTCCTGTCTTTGAAAAGATGCACTCTGATGGCACTGAAGTAGCAACAACGCAGAGCCTAGTCTTCATAACTGCACAAATGTTCTTAAAAACTAGGGCACGAGACCTCCACCATTCCAAGGGGTCGGCTGTTCGGGGTATGAGCTGCTCAGAAAGGAATCCTTTAACCTCCAACGTTGCCTCAGTTATGGGATTTTGGGTCCCTGGCCTCAGGCTGGTGACTCGCTCCTCAAAATCTGCCCAGACAAGAGGAACTATCTGTAGGAGGAATGGAGTGTGGTTCATCTTCCTCCTCCTCTGTTTGGGTGTTGCTATTGGCGGTAGTCTTGCTACCTTTGATGCAGCTGCAACTTTGTCTACTACCCTCGTCACGGCATTCTCTGCGTGTTTCTCATGAATGAATGCATGTTTCTTGAACCTGGGATCCAAGAGCGCAGCCTCTGCTAGGACGTTCACGTGCTCAATTCCCCCAAATCGTTTATGCAATTCCGCCATAAGGATGTTAGTCATCTCACGGACTGGCTGGTGGGTGGACGAATTTCTCTGCCGGTGTGCAGCAGCCCTCTGGAGCCCTCGTGCCATCAGGATGGCTTTAGAGCCTGTCACAAACCTGAAATAGGAAGACATGTAGGCTACTATAATTATGTAAAATTATGTTGTTTACTGTACAGTTTTATTCTCTTATTGCAAATTGTATACTTATGCAATCGTCACTTATTAACCCACTAACCCCTCCCACTCTCTCTCTCCCCCTGACTAGATTATTCGCTCTTTAATCTTCTTTATCACTTTTTCTTCCTCCTCTCTGTCTAACATCTTTTTGCGTTTTCTAGCAGAAGTAGTAACAGTAGCGATAGCTGTTGACATGTGCATAAAACCCACGGCATAAGAGGGGTGGCAAGCCCGTAGTGCACATGTTATTTCCTCCCCTTTTTGGTCCTCTCAGGACAAGTAGGATTGTGAGTGCGATCCCATTCTTGTGATGGAAGGGGTGGTTCGGCCAGACCACTTGGGTATCAACAACATCAACTCCGTGCTATATTAACATGAATCACATAATGAATAAATTAAGTGCATATAGTAATTTGTACATACCTTTCTGAGCTCAGCTCCACAGTCACTTCCTCAAAGGGCTGAAGGACCTCACATGCTTCATTAATAATTTCCCACTCTTCCAGAGATAGTGCTGGGAGCTGGGGATTCACTATGGCCAGTATGGAGATGAGAGGTTCCTTGACTTCAATGATGCGCCTCAACATGTAATGAGTGGAATTCCAAGGCGTAGCTATGTCTTGTTTCAGTCGCAGTTGAGGCTGTCCTATTTGCAGCTGTACCTCTTGAAGTTTAGCAGAGGCTACAGTGCTTCTACGCGTGTATTCTGTAATGCCTTTTACTTTCTGGATGATCTCCTCAATCTGCTTCCATTGGATTCCATATCTTACGATCAGATTTAAAATATGAGCAATACACCTCAGGTGATTCCAGTGTAGTACATCACTAACTGCCTTCTTTATATTAGCTGCACTGTCAGTGACACAGGCCACAATTTTGCCACTGATACCCCATTCAGTGGCTATTGATCTCAATTCTTTAGCCAGATTTTCAGATTGACCTCGAAGCAGTCCAGTAAATTTGAATCAAGCTTAAAGTCATTTACATAATGGCAAGATACAGACATGTAGCCAGTTGTTGTGTTGGACGTCCAGCAGTCAGTTGTTAAGCATACAGCTGGAGCAGCCTTGATTTTCTCGAGAAGGTTAGTTTTCACTTTATTGTATATGTGAGGTATCATTTGCTGGGATATTGTGGGTCTGCTAGGAAGTACATAGGAGGGATTAAGGGCTTTTGTGTACTCCCTAAAACCTCTGTCATCCACAATCGAAAATGGCTGGAAGTCTGTAGCAATCATTGTAACCAAGGACTGGTCTATCTTGCTCTGCTGTAAGGGCATCATGGGCCTTGACACAAATCCTTCCATACAAGTTTGCCGCTGCCTTTTTATCGGTGGTTGTTCTTGTCCTGATGTTGTGTTTGTACTGTTGCTGGTGGTGGTTGTTGCAGATGTGCTGTTCGAAGCAAGAGATGTCATTGCTGAAGTTGTTTGTGCAACTGGAGTACTAGTATGATTCTGAAAGTCTTGCCTGTCCTCTTGTAGATGTACTGTTGGGTGTTTGCTTTTTAAATGTCTTCTCATGTTTGACATGCTTCCCCCCCAGAAAGATAATACCAACTTGCATAGCTGGCATCAGGCAAGTGTTTGGTTTTCGACAGTAAAATGCATCCAAACAGAACTTTTTCTCCTTGAACTATTCATTATTCTTTGAGCTGACTTTTTCTCCTCCTGCCTTGTTCAATATTCAGCTCTACATCTCATCCCAAGCACTGCGAGGGGACGCAGATAACTGAGGCACTGAGAGGATTGCATTAAAAAAACGTTAAAAAACGTTAAACCATACTGAGGTGATGTAAATAGCTTTAAATTTAGTAGGATAAAGAAAAACGTTTAGATTGCTTAATAATTTATTATTTTATTGCTAGAATAAAACAGAAATGAAAAACACAGCGACCTGTTATTTAAAATTCTTCCCAGTTCATGAGTCACCAGTGACTCGGTGAGCGGGCCTTGGCTGGGCCCCACCGCATCTGTCCAGAGTGGCCCGAGTCATGTAATTCGAGTTCTACTAAATCTTGTTCACACTCAATAATCGAGGCTGGAACACGCTGCCTGCAAGTGGTCCTGTGCTATGAGTGGTGATGTGTGCTCACACTACTGTTCATACCAAGCAATGGTGTGAACACTGAGCAATACTTATACCGCGACCGGGTATTTCAAACTCGTGAGTGGTGAGCCAGGTCGGGCCCCACCACATTTGCCCGGAGCGGCCTGAGTCAGTCGAGTTCTAAAGTTATAAGTCACTCGTGACACTCATGTCCATAACTCGAGGCTGAAACCTGCAGCCTGCCATGAGCTGAAGGTCTGGTCACTTGGTCAGTGAACAGCCAGTGATGGTGTGGTATGAGTGGTGGTGTGTCCTCATACCAGGCAGTGATATGAGCAGTGCACATACCACTCTCGAGTCTCAACCGAAATATGTTAGAATATAAACTAATACTAAGTGAACGAGTTAATGAAAACAATGACTCGATACACCCGATTCAGCGAAAGGAATCGTTTGATTTGAACGATTGTCTCGCGAGTCTTACATCACTAAATATGACACAATGGAGACGGGGAGAGGATATGGGCAAGGTCAGAATAGGCAACTGGGCTGTTAATTGTTCCATGCAATTGCACATCTCTTACTGATTAGTAGGATGGAAGTTGTGGATGCAATGAAGAAAGTCAAAATGGGGAATGCCCCAGGAATTCATGGAGTGTGTGGTGAAATGCTGAAGCACAGGACAGAGATAGTTGTAGAACGGATGTGAAAGATGTGCAGATTGGCCTGGGAGGAAGGTAAAGTCCCAGATGATTGAAAGTCAGGTATAATTATCCCTTTGTACAAAGGGAAAGGAGAAAAAGAAGTGTGTGGTAATCATAGGGGCATTTGTCTTCTTAGTCTATCTATCTATTGCCAGACGCCTCAATCCCGTTTGGGGTGGCCACAAACAAAACGCCTCCACGTCGCCCTGTCCCCCGCCATTTCACTGCCCTGCTCCCAACTCACACCCCCCTCTCTCATATACCTCTCCACCCCATCCTTCCATTTCATCCTCGGCCTCCCCCTTCCTCTTCCCCCCGCCACCTCACTCACATACACTCTCTTCATCAGTCTTTCACCCTCCATCCTCTCCACATGGCCAAACCACCTCAGTGTATTCCTCATAACACTTCCTATCACATCCACATCCACACCACAACACTCATTCACTTCCTCATTCGTCAGCCTGTCTCTCCATGTCACTCCACAGGCTCCTCTTAAATAACTCATTTCCACTGCTCTCACTCTTGACTTGTGTCTTTCCAGCAACGTCCAAGTGTCACTTCCATATGTTAGAGTTGGTATCACAATACTGTCATGTAGTAACTTTTTCACTTCCATGTTCACTTCCATGTTTCTTATCACTGCTTTCAAAGAACCAGCAACCTTTCTTCCTTGTTTTACCCTTTCAAGCACTTCACCTTCCAAACCTCCATCCTTACTCATCACACTACCCAAGTACTTAAACGTACTCACATTTTCCAATTCCTCACCATCCAACCTCGCTGTACATTCACTGACTTCACCTCTCTCAAAGACCATCACTTTACTCTTCCCTACATTCACCTTTAGATTCCGTTTCTTACACACTCTCCCAAACTCATCCACCAAGCCTTGCAGCTTCCCTTCGTCTTCACTCAACAACACAGTATCATCTGCAAACAACAGTACAGAGAGTTTCCAAACACTATCCTCTCTCACCAGGGCCACTCCAACATCCGCTACCCTACCATGTACCTCTTTTATTACCCCATCCATGTACAGACTGAACAACCATGGAGACATGACACATCCCTGTTTCAACCCAACCTTCAAAGAGAAAAATTCACTTAGTCACCATCCACACGCACTGCAGCCTTAGCACCATCATACATACTCTTCACAGCATGCAGCAACTTCCCATCTACTCCATATATTCTTAATACTTTCCACAATCCTTGTCTATCCACCCTGTCATATGCTTTCTCCAAATCCATGAAAGCCACATACAACTTCTTTCCCTTCTCTAGAAACTTTTCCACTAAAGATCTAAGAATGAATATCTGATCTACACAACCTCTTCCCTTCCCAAAGTTCCCTGTTCTTCTCCAACTAATTCCTCTGTTCTTTCTCTAACTCTGTCAATAAGTCTCCTACTATACACTTTTTCTATTATACTAAGAAGACAAATGCCCCTATGATTACCACACACATCTTTTTCCCCTTTCACTTTGTCTATCTATATCTATCTATCTGTATACCTAGGCTGCTTCCCCCAAGGAAAGGGAGGTAGCCGAGACAGGACGACTCACTCTCCATTTACTCATCCATTCAAACACATTCATTCGCATCTTAGCCCCAAAGGGGAGAACGGACAGATCCTCACCGCATCACACTGCACAAGGGTCAACTGCGCAATGCAAGCAGTGACATCCACAGCAGGGCCCGACAGCAGAACTGGTTTACCCCTGCCACATCATAACAGACCCATCCCCTTACCCGCACCTAACCTGACTAGCTGATCAGACCAAATGCGGGAGAATATCCCCTCAGGGCTGCGTCATCACTTATTCATTCACAATTTCTCTCCATTTATTTCTGTCACGCACAGCCACTCTTCCTTGCTCAACAGACATCCCTCTCGCATCCAGCGCTCTCTTCACACTGTCCATCCATCCTATTCGTGGTCTTCCTCTCAGTCTTACACCTCTCACATCAGATCTAGTTATCTTTTTCACCAATCGCTCATTATCCATTCTCTCCATATGCCCAAACCATTGCAACACCCTCTGCTCAACTCTACCAGCCATCTCCCGAACAACTCCAGTTCTCCTTCGCACTTCATCATTTCGCACTCGATCCATACGCGTCACTCCACACATACTCCTCAGACATCTCATCTCCATAACATTCAAACTTTTCATCTCTGCTACACCCATATTCCATGTTTCAGCCCCATATAACGCAGTCGGTACCACAACACCCTCATACAGCCTTCTCTTTACATCCATTCTAAGCGAACGACATTTAAACACTTTTTTCATTCCTCCCAGCACCTTTCCTACTTCATTTATTCTAAACTTCACTT
This sequence comes from Coenobita brevimanus, assembly GCF_032717465.1. Lineage (NCBI taxonomy): Eukaryota > Metazoa > Arthropoda > Malacostraca > Decapoda > Coenobitidae > Coenobita > Coenobita brevimanus. Next base: position 25,608,387 of record NC_137062.1, read on the forward strand.
CTGCATCTATTCTTCCATCCACAGCAACATGTGACCCTAGATATTAAAACAATCTACCTCCTCAAGCAACTCACCATTCAAAACTATATTCATCCCCCTACCATCTATCAACCTCGTACACTTCATCACTTTACTCTTATTCTCATTTACTTTCAATTTCCTCCTTTCACACACCCTTCCAAACTCCTCTACCAACTGTCTCAATCTCTCCTGTGAATCAGTCACCAGTGCAGTATCATCTGCAAACAGCAGCTGCTTCAGATTCCACTCTCCTCCATCAACATTTACCAGACTCAGACCACCTAAAACTTTTGCATTCACCTCCCTTACAACACCATCCATGTAAATATTAAACAACCAAGGCGACATCACACATCCCTGTCGCAGCCCCACTCTCACGGGAAACCAATCACTCACAGCATTTCCCACTCTTACACACGCTCTACTATTTACATAAAAACTTTTCACCCCTTTTAGTAACCTACCATCAAGTCCATACAATCTTAAAACAGTCCACAAGGCCTCCCTATCAATTCTATCATACGCTTTCTCTAAATCCATAAATGCCCAAAACACATCCTTGCCTTTCGCTAAATACTTTTCACACACTTGTCTCACAGCAAACACCTGATCAACGCATCCCCTCCCTCTCCTAAAGCCACACTGCTCATCACTAATCACTCCCTCTGTACCCTCTCTAACTCTCATAATTAACACTCTACCATACACTTTACCTACAACACTCAACAGACTTATACCCCTAAAGCTAGTACATTCATACTTATCACCCTTGCCTTTATACAACGGGACCACACAAGCACTTGCCCAGTCAATTGGCACCATACCTTTCTCAAAGCACACATTCAATAATCTTACTAACCAGTCAACAATAGTCACTCCACCACCCTTCAGGCATTCCACAGCACACCCATCCATACCTGCAGCTTTCCCTGTTTTCATCTCCTTTGCTGCCTTCTCCACTTCCTCCTTCGTGATCAAAGAATCATTCAACTCTCCCAACACATTTATTCCTTGCACCCTTCTATCTGCCACAATCTCAGCCACCCTTTCCTCCTCTACATTTAACAATCTTTCAAAATACTCTGCCCATCTCTTCCTTACTGCATCCATCTCAATTAACATCCTTCCATCCTCTGATTTTACTCGTTCTTCCTTCCCAGACTCTCCCTTTCGCACCCTTTTCACCTCCTTCCAAAACATTTTCTTATTCTGTTGAAAATTCTCTGTCAGCCGCCTACCCCACCTCACATCTGCTGCCACTTTAGCATCATGCATAGCCCTTTTCGCTCTATTCCTCTTTTCCTTATACCTTTCATATGACATCTCATCCTTCCTCTGCAACCACACTTCATATGCACGTCTCTTCTCAGCCACAGCCATACTTACTTCCTCGCACCACCATTCACTTCCTTTTCTTACACCACCACCCACACGTCTCACACCACACACCTCTTCTGCATGCCCCACCACAGCACTCTTAAACAACTGCCATTCTTCCTCCACACTGCCATTTTCCCGATCTTTCACTGCGTTCCACTCATCTTTCAATTTCTCCTGATACTCTATCTTTTTCTCTCTTTTATCCAACTCACTCACTTTCAAAACCTCCCTGCCACACCTAACCCTCCTAGCTCTCACCCATCTCTTACCTACTCTTAACTTTCCCTCCACCAGGTAGTGGTCAGACATACCTCCACCCTCCCCTCTCAGAACTCTCACATCCAACAATCTTCCTATTACATTCCTAGACACAACCACATAGTCCATCAAGGCTCTATCAACAACCCTTCCACCCTCCTGTCTCACCCATGTATACTTATAAATATCTTTCTTCTCAAACAGCGTATTCCCAATCACCATCTCTCGCTCAACACACATCGCTATCATTCGTTCCCCATTTTCATTTCTTCCAGGCACACCATGCATACCAACTACGCCTTCAACTGCTACATTTCCCACTCTAGCATTCAGATCTCCCATCATTACCACATTCACATTCGCTCCAAAACTCTGCAGACACTCATCAACATCATTCCAGAAAGACTCCCTCTCTTGTTCATCCCTTTCACTACCAGGCCCATATGCACTCACAAACACCCACAACTCACGTTCAAATTTCACTTTCATCCACATCAGTCTCGATGACACCTCCTTCCATTCAATCACACACTGCTGTACTTCCGGACTCACTAACAAGGCCACACCTTCTCTTGCCCTTCCTCTATCAACACCTGACAATCTTCCATTCACACTTCCAAACATAGATTCCCCCTTCCCTTTCATCTTCGTTTCACTCAAAGCTAACACATCCAACTTTCTTCTCACAAACATTCTCCCAATCTCCTCCCTTTTAGCCTCAATTGTACTACATCCACGCACAGTCATAGACCCAATCTTCAGGGTACGGGGATAACTCCATCCCCCGTCCCTTTCTCTGGCCTGTCTCTTTTTAGGAACTAAAAAACAGAGGAGGGGGTCCCTAGTCCCCTCACCCCGCCCCTTTTAGTCGCCTTTTACGACACGCAGGGAATACGGTGGCAGTATTCTTCCTAACGCAACCCGGCCGCAGAGTAGTAGCACCACCCCATAGTGCGGCCAGGTTGTGTCCCCCCCGCCACAGGGGAATAATTATACCTGACTTCCAATCCTCCGGGACTCTACCTTCCTCCCAAGCCAATCGGCACATCTTCCACATCCATTCTACTACAATCTCTTCCCCATGCTTCAGCATTTCACCACACACTCCATCAATTCCTGGGGCTTTCCCCAGTTTAACTTTCTTCATTGCTTCCACAACTTCTATCCTACTGATTTCTTCCTGTCTTCTTACCTCCCTCCTTCTCCCAGCCATTCCCCAACCATTTATGCCTGCATTACTTCCATCCTGTATGTTCAACAATCCCTTAAAGTGTTCTCTCCATCTTCTCACTTTTTCTCCCTTCTCCGCTAGTAATCCACCATTTTTATCTTTCACTCCCCTGCTAACCTTACTTCCACCCTGTCTTACTCTCTTCACCTCTTTCCAGACCATTTTCTTACAGTACAGTCACTCCACTTTACACTCAAATTCCTTCCAAATTCCTCATGCACTCTCTTCTTACTCTCTCTTACTAATCTTTTCACCTCTCTCTTTCTTTCTACATATAACTCTCTCTTCCGCCTCTCAACTTCTTCCACGCCCCTATTTCTCATCCATTCATTGTATGCTTTCTTCTTTTGTGCCACAGCCTGTCTCATCTCTTCAGTCCACCACGCTGTTCCTTGTACCCCCCTCCGTCTTCTCTTCCTCCCACACACCACATCACATGCTGCACATATTTCTTCTGTAAATATCCTGCACACACCTTCCACGTCCCCTATCTCCTCCGATTCATATTTGCCCAATCGTTCCTCCACTTCTCTCTTATACTCTGCCTTTTTCTCATCCTCTTGTAACCTTTCCACTCTCCTTGCAACTATTCCTTCCTCTCACCTTTCCCCTCTTCTATTTCTCCATCTTACTTGGATCCTAATTCTGGCCACCACCAAGTAGTGGTCAAAGTCCACTCCCCCAACCTCTATAAGCTCTTGCATCCATTACACATCTTCACATCCTTTCATCCACACACACATAATCAATCATTGCCTTCTTTTCATTCAGTTCACCACCCACCCTTCTCATCACTCGCCATGTATACCTGTGGATCACTTTATGCCTGAAGAGGGTATTGGCTATCACCAACCCCCTCCCAGCACAAATGTCCACTAACGCACTGCCATTCTCATCTATCTCAGCAGGCACACCCCACTCACCAACTATTCCATCCACCTTCACATACCCTACTTTACCATTCATATCAGCAATCAAAAACACTCTCTCATTCCTTCCAAACTTTTCCATGCACACTTCCACATTTGTCCAGAACTCTACTCTCATTCTGCTAGCACGATCTTGTGTTGGCACATACACACACACAATCGCCCACATTTGTATTCCAACTTTCAACCTTACCCACACAATCCTTGACCCAAGTGATCCATACTGTGTTATGCTCTTCTTCCATCTTTTATTCACAACTATACATACTCCTTCCTTTGGCCTCTCATTCTCACCTACTCCTGCACATTTACCCCATCCATACTCCCATTCTCTCACACTTTCTCCTCTCCATTTTGTTTAAGATATTCCACATATATCCACTTTCGCACCCTCAAGCACCTGGACAATCTCTCTCTCTTTCACCTCATCATTCGCTCCTCTTACTCGTACATTCCATGTTGCCATTACCAAGTCCTTTGTCCGGTCCTGGGTCGTCATCGTTTGGTCAGTCCTTGTCCGAGCCTTCTTGTTTGTCTTTTTAGTTAGTTGTTTCTTACTGTAATAGGAAAAGTATACGGTAGGAAACTTATTGACAGAGTTAGGGAAATAACAGAGGAATTAGTTGGAGAAGTACAGGGAGGCTTTAGGAAGGGAAGAGGTTGTGTAGATCAGATATTCATTCTTAGATCTTTAGTGGAAAAGTGTGTAGAGAAAGGAAAGAAGTTGTATGCGGCCTTCATGGATTTGAAGAAAGCATATGACAGGGTGGATAGACAAGGATTGTGAAAAGTATTAAGAATATATGGAGTAGATGGGAAGTTGTTGAATACTGTGAAGAGTCTGTATGAGGGTGCTAAGGCTGCAGTGTGTGTGGATAATGAACTGAGTTTTTCTATTTGAAGGTTGGGTTGAAAAAGGGATGTGTCATATCTCCATGGTTGTTCAATCTGTATATGGATAGGGTTGTAAAAGAGATACCGTACAAGGTAGGGCAGTGGATGCTGGAGTGGCCCTGATGAGAGAGGACAATGTTTGGAAATTCCCAGTACTATTGTTTGCAGATGGTACTGTGTTGTTAAATGAAGACGAAGGGGAGCTGCAAGGCTTGGTGGATGAGCTTGGGAGTGTGTGTAAGAAACGGAATCTAAAGGTGAATGTAGGGAAGAGTAAAGTTATGGTCTTCGAGAGAGGTGAAGTCAATGAATGTTCAGTGAGGTTGGATGATGATGAAATGGAAAATGTGAGTACGTTTGAGTACTTTGGTAGTGTGATGAGTAAGGATGTAAGTTTGGAGGGTGAAGTTCTTTAAAGGGAACAGCAAGGAAGAAAGGTTGCTGGATCCTTGAAGGCAGTGATAAGAAACAGGGAAGTGAGCATGGAGGCGAAAAAGTTAGTACATGACAGTATTGTGATACCAACTTTGAGGTATGGAAGTGAAACTTGGACGTTGTTGGAGGGACACAAGTCAAGAGTGAGAGCAGTAGAAATGAGATATTTGAGAGAAGCATGTGGAGTCACATGGAGAGACAGACTGACATATAAGGATGTGAAGGAGCGTTGTGGTGTGGATGTGGATGTGATAGGAAACATTAGGAGAAACACACTGAGGTGGTTGGGCCATGTGGAGAGGATGGAGAGTGAGGGACTGACGAGGAGAGTGTATGTGAGTGATGTGGAGGGGGGGAGAGGGAGGGGAAGACCAAGGATGAGATGGAGGGTTGGAGTGGAGAGGTATATGAGAGAGGGGGGGGGGGTGAATGGGCCAGTGCACTGAGTGGTCCTGACATCTGGTGGGAGTCTGTCAACTTCTCCCAGATGCGCCTGTTGCAGGTGTGAGGGTTACAGCTACCAATATTTCGTGTTATTCTGCCCAAAGCCACCTAAAACTGTGTGTTGTTACGTTGAACATCAGGTTTACACCAGCAAAACTAAGGGTTCTACAATATTCATGGCCTTATAAAGAAGATGGGTTGGGGAAAAATAGTATTCAAAAGTATGTTCTACTCCTGTCTATCAGGTGATTTCTAGGGATGTATTAAAGAGGGTTTATGTGGAAATATTGCCTCCATGGATGTATAAAGACGGTAAGTAATTCGAATAAGGGTAATAGGATTTCCATTTCTTAAAGAACAATGATGAAAGATACGGATAAATTCGCCATGCGACATTTTCATTCGGTACTGGGCTCTGCCACACGTACGATTGTAAACAAACACGAGACTGGCGAGATGCGTCGGTGATGGGATGACTTGGTTGATCTGAAATGTTTATTGTTGTAAAGGTACAGAGTGCTAATACAACAAAAGAAGTCGGTGGGTCGTGCCACACCCTTCCTTTTGTCATGCATTTATTTTATACATATTCTCCACTGATAAACAGTAGACTTTTCCTTACACTAGCTTGAAGTAGTGCATTTTTTAGCAACTATGACTAGGAAACATAATGCACACACACCCTGTAAGAATACACTTCTCTTTCTCCGTTTGAGATCATCACAACTGTTTAGTTGACTATATATACATGACACTTTTTTTATTGGTATTTCTCCCTTACACTGCGTTGGAAGTGCAGTTGTTAGCGGCTATTACTAGGTAGCGGAGTGCTGTGGAGGATAGAACAGAGGATAACAAGAATCATAGAATGTAGTGCTTGTCAGTATTGTGGTACATATTCCGGACAGGCTATTCACGGAGAATTGGGAGTAAGTTTTTCAATGATTAACCATGTGATTTGTTCAGCCAGTGTTGAGAGTTGTGGGTTTCTATACTTAGCAGTTAGCGGTGTGACATCGACAATAAGAACAGTTAGCAAAATGACGAACTTTGCGCCGTGGCTGACTGCAAATCAGATTCAACTTTCAGCGCAGACCAGCACCCATTCATGAAACAAGTGAAAGGATGGGCCAGGTTTCCATCAAATATGGATGCCAAACGTCGTAGGCTGTGGAAGACGCGATGTAGAAGAGGTGTTGAGTGGAGAGCAACCAGGAACACATGTCATACATTGCTCCGACAACGAATTTTAAAATATGGCAAAATTTGTTCATGAAAGTATTTCCTCATGTATTTACCATGTTATAGTCTTACACCATATATATTGGATGTTTACTGAGTAGTAAATTATAATTAGAAGTTAATTCCATGGAGATGATGATTCCTGTTGAACGATTTTTTTTTTCCCTCTAATGCCACTTACACACCAATAGCATTATTGTCAAACGCATTTGAAAAATTTTGTGATTTGAGGAAACTACATGAAAGCGCATAGAAAAATTTATCTTTGAAACCCGCAAAACGTATTTCTAGGAGAAGTTCACAGACTCCCACCAGATGTCAGGACTACTCAGCGCACTGGCCCATTGGGAGCAGGGCAGTGAAATGGCGGGGGACAGGGTGACGTGGAGGCGATTTGTTTGTGGCCACCCCTTATAAGGGATTAAGGCGTCTGGCAATAGATATGTAGATAGAACATACGAAGATACAATCAAAGCACACTGTCAGTGCAGGAGTGAACACAGAAGAAGGGGAAATGAATATCTAAAATTGCTTCCCATTGTGTAGCAATTGTTCTCCATTTACAAAAGGCCATTCTTTTTAAATGTGTTCATTATGTTCAGCTATAGACTACCATTTACTCATTTAAATTCAGTGAATTAAATAAGTAACAAAAGGTAAGTCGGTGAGAGTGCCACATTATGCCCAACAATTGATCTAGGGGCGAACATTTGACTTTACTTTGCGACCTTCTCAAATATTAATTTGATTGTTCATTCATTCTTGTTTGACCCATGCAGAAAGTCTGATTGTGAGTAGACAAAAAGTGTTTAAGCTGATCTTGTCCTACGACTTTGACCTTTGACCCCTTCCTGTGACCCTGAATTTTAATTGTCATCAAAATCAAATCCCTATATCTCTGCATTATTTATAGCTTTCCAGAAAGTGCTGCTCAAGGCAGATAAAAAGTTTTTAAGTTGATCTTGCAGTGTGACGATGACCTCTAACCTATTGTGGTTAGAAGCTACAGATCAATCCCTTGGCTGATCGTTCCACAAAGTCTGGTTAAATTAGATCAAAATATTGTTAATTATTTAGATCACACAAACACATGGATTGAAACTTGTCCTTGCCCTGTGACCTTCACCTTACAATGACTTTTCAAAATCGAATCCCTTCGTTCTTGTCTTACCTCTGATTCTTCCACAAGTTCGTCTTTAATCTGATAAAAACTTTTTAGGTTGGCCTTAGCACTGATCAAACCCTGTAACCTTTGTATAAATTTCAAAACAATGTCAACTCCTAGAGTCGTCCTCAACCATTAAATTAAGTTTGGTAAAAATGTGATTTTTTTTTTTTTTCACACAGACTGGCAACCACACATCGCATCATGTCAAACAAAGGCTAACAACCATTCTCAAATTCCAGGTGCAGGTGTAATGAATTTATGTAGCACAACAAAACAACCTGACAAAGAGAAAAAGGATCAACTATTCAGAATGAGTGTTCGAAAGAGATTTGTATTAAGCAAGGTGTGTGAGACGAGAGGAAGTGTTGGCAGTAAGGACGTGCAAGTGTGAGGAGATGTGTGTGAAAAAAGGGGAGGGAAATGTAGAAAAAATAATAAAGAAGAGAATGACAGCTTGTGGAGAAAAAGTGAGTGAGAAGCAAAATGAAAATAAGAGAGCATGTTGTGTAGCAGTGTATTGTATGTGAAGGAAGATTGGTGTAAGCAAGGAGGCAAGTTTGAGGTAAGTGTGTAAAATGTCAACAAATAGAGAGAAAGAGAGAGAGAGAGAGGGAGGGAGGGAGGAGGGGGTGATTCGCAAGAAATAACAAAAGGGACTGGGAGTGTGTGTCTAGATGAAGGAAAAGTACTAGTAACCATTTAGAAATAAATATTTTCTTGTACAATCATCCATTTACAGAACCTCAAAAGGAAGGTGGATTCGTTTGAACCCATCCGTCTCTGTCTGCTTTTATGCCTGATAGTTACTGTATATGTAACTCTAAATCTGAAAACATGTTATTATATTTCTACTTTTGTTTTATTAAATGCACACCATGCCTTAATCTTCTTGCCTTATCTCAGCTGCTCCGTGCACTCATGTTTCACCTGGCTATATCAGGTCAGACACACTTACCCAAGTGAATAAAATACATTACTCGTCTAATTCGTATACGTTACGAATACTGCAGCTGTGTACCATAGGGATGTAATATGCATACACATTCCTTATATACTAACCACTTCAGACAATATGGTCAGGGAATCTCCAGCACAGTCATATGATCGTAATACCAGGGTTTTCCAACCCATTCATTCCCCTGACTTGACGATGTAAACTAACACACTGCTGACATTTACCAAAACGTGCCAGTCACTGTAACATTTAACAGTGCTATGCTATCAGTGCTGGTAATTGTACAGTTGCCAGCACTGATAACTGGCACAGTGACTGGTGAGTCTGGGTGTGGCAGAAGAGTGTTTGTTTACATAGTAGGTTCAGGGGTATGAATGGACTGGTGAACTCAGCTGGCATTATCAGATCACGATGTTTGAGATTCCACCTTCATAATATAGGCTAGGTATTTTGCGTGTACAGTATGTGTATGCATTATACATCTATAAAAAATGCAGCTGGAGCACTCGTAGTATATATAATTCAGACGAATAAAGTGTATTAATCATTTAGGTAACTGTGTCACACTTGGTTCAGGCTAAGTGAACCATGGGTGCACTGAAGCAACGGACGCCATAAATCTTCTTACTAACCCTGGTAGGTTAAGGCATATTGTGCACACATTAAAGTTAAAGTACAGAAAAAATATTATGCACAAAAAGACATGCTTTGCAGAATTAGTTATAATGGCAATAATCAGGCACAGAAGCATAGATTTCAAAGGGTTCGAACAAATCCCACTTTCCGTTTGACGTTCGATAAATGAGAGAGTATGATGATTTTTATCTTTTTCGATGCTAATGTTAATTGTAAAATGAAATGACAAGGGAAATTAACCATCATGTTAATGAAGCTCTCATTGCTACACATTGAAACAAACTTCCCATCCCTTTTCCGCAGCCTCTTACGCACCTTCTGCCACACGCACACACCCCGTCATCTTCCACACTTAGCTCTCTCTCTCTCTCTCTCTCTCTCTCTCTCTCTCTCTCTCTCTCTCTCTCTCTCTCAAATTTGCTTCCTTCCTTACACCATCCGTCCTTCACATACTGGTTTCTTCCCTCACATACATTTTAATACTATACAACATGCTTCCTTCTTATTGTCCATTAATCTCTTGCTCACACTTCCTCCACACACTCCCCTTCCTTCGCATAGTATTTTTCTTCTTCACCCTCTTTTTTTTTTTTTTTTTTCACACAGTCTTCCTCTTCACACTTCCATTCTCTTGCACACACTCATACTCCGAACACTTCCTCTCGTCTCACAAGCCTTCCCCAATACACTCTTTGAAACATTATCACAGGCCTCATTCTTCTCTACATTATTATTTTTCACGAGACCTTTTTTGTCAGGTTGTGTATTGTTACATTAACTTATTGGACTTGCGCCTGCGATTTAAGAGTATTTGTCATAATTTGTTCGAAAGTTTGTCTGATTTTAACCAATATTAGTTTGAAAATTGAGGCTCACTGACAGGGATGACCTACTGTGTTTGCAAACTATATAAAGGTCACATTGTTAGATCAAATGTATACCAAGTAAAGTTAACCAAAGATTTTATCCGATTAAAACCAAACTTGTGGAAGGATTAAGGCTAAGATAAGAACGAAGGAATCTAAAGTCAATGTTAAAGGGTAATGTCAAATATCAACCCATGCGTTTGTGTGTGAATAAAATAATTTGAACCAGACATATTGGGTAGGTTAAGGGTCGGGCAAAAATGGAACTGTTAGCCGTTGCATCTGTCTTCCTGTCTGTCTGATTTATTTTGTCAGTCTGTTTGTTCGTCTGCCTCCCCCGCCCTCCCCCCCCCTCTCTCTCTCTCTCTCTCTGACAATATTCAACAGTACAATATCCTTCCCATTAGATTGATGAAACAAATCCCCATGTGATTACCACACAATTCTTCTATCCAGTTCTCGTTATGCAAGGGAACTTTAACTAATTTTCAGTTCAGTGGTACGCCACAATCCTATCTAGACAAGTTCTTGATTTTTCCAGATCCAATCGTGCACTAGATCTCCAACAGATTTTTTCATTTCGTCATACACTTTCTCATTCCGAGGTTCTTTCCTCGTTTTGAATTTCTTCTCTTCCTCGCACACACTTTGATCCTACTGGTCCCATCCTACGTCTTACCTGTAATCTACCCACCATTGCCCGCCCAGTTATACTTCCATTACTTTCTTTTCATCCACCCACTTAGTGTAGAGGTACTCTGTTTTAAGGGTAGCTCTACAATGAGTGGCAAGGCAAATGATTTCCTGTTAACCAGGAAATCATTGACATCACTGAGTGTTAACCAACACTCCGAATGTTAGAACAGTAGGGAATGTGAAGGTGGATGTACTTGGTGAGTGGGATGTGCCTGCAGAAGTGGATGAGAATGGCAGTGCTCTAGTGGACATTTGTGCCGGGAGAGGGTTGGTGATAGCCAATACCCTCTTCAGATGCAAAATGATCCACAGGTATATGTGGCGAGTGATGAGAAGGTGGGTGGTGAACTGAATGAAAGGAAGGCAATGATTGATAATGTGTGTGTAGATGATAGAATGAGAAGGTGTGTAATGGATGCTAACACATGTAGAAGCTTTGGGAGTGGACTTTCAGACCACCACTTGGTGGTGGTGAAAGTTAGTGTTCAAATAAAATTGAGGAATAGAAGAAGGCAAGGACAGGAGGAAGTAGTTCATACAAGGAGAGTAGAAAGGTTACAAGAGGATGGAAAAAAGGCAGAATATATGAGAGAAGTGTAGGAGTGATTGGGTATATATGATTTGGGGCAGATGGGGGACGTGGAAGGTGTGTCAAGATATACACAAAAGAAACCTGTGCAGCATGTGAGGTGGTGTGTAGGGTGAAGAGAAGACGAAAGGGGGTGCAAGAACAGCATGATGGAATGAAGAGGTGAGGCAGGCTGTGGCACAAACAAGAAAGTATACAGTGAACGGATGAGAAATACGGGAGTGGAGGATGTTGAGAGACGGAAGAGAGAGTTATATGTGCAGGGGAAGAAAGATGTGAAAAGATTAGTAAGAGAGAGTAAGAAGAGAGTAGATAAGGTATTTGGAAGGAATTTGAGTGTAAAGTGGAGGGAATGTAAGAAAATGTTCTGGAAAGAGGTAAAGAGAGTTAGACAGGATGTTGAAGAAGTTAGTCCAGGAGTGACAGATAAAAATGGTTGATTACTAGTGAAGGGAGAAAAAGTGAGCAGATGGAGGGAACAATTTAAGGAATTGTTGAACATAGAGAATGAAAGCAATGCGAGTATAAGTGGATGGGGAATGGCTGAGAGAAGGAGAGAGGTGAGAAGAGAGGAAAAAATAAGAAAGAAGTAGTGGAAGCAACGAAGAAAGTCAAAATGGGGAAAAGCCCCAGGAATTGGTGGAGTGTGTGTGGTGAAATACTGAACCATGGGGAAGAAATAGTTGTAGAATCGATGTGGAAGATGTGCAGATTCACCTGGGAGGAAGGTAGAGTCCCGGAGGATTGGAACTCATGTATAATTATTCCCCTGTACGAAGGAAAAGGGAAAAAAGAAGTGTTTAGTGATCATAGTGGCACGTGCCTTCTTAGTGTAATAGGAAAAGTATGTGATGGGATACAAATTGACAGGGTTTGGGAAATAACAGAGGAATTAGTTGGAGAAGAACAGGGAGGTTTTAGGAAGGTGAGACTTTGTGTAGATCAGATATTCATTCTCAGGTCTTTGGTAGAAAAGTTTCTAGAGAAGAGAAAGATGTTGTATGTGGCATTCTTGGATTTTTTTTTAGAAAGCATATGACAGGGTGGATAGACAAGGATTGTGGAAAGTATTAAGAACATATGGAGTAAATGGGAAGTTGCTGAATGCCGTGAAGAGTATGTATGATGATGCTAATGCTGCAGTGCATGTGGAGAGTGAACTGGGTGAATTTTTCTATTTGAAGCTTGGATTGAAACACGGATGTGTCATGTCTCCATTGCTGTTCAGTCCGTATATGGATAGGGTTATAAAAGAGATACAAGGTAATGCAGTAGATGTTGGAGCAGCCCTAATGAGAGAAGGCAGTGTGTGGAAACTCACTTAACCGTTGTCTGCAGATGATACGGTGTTTTTAAGTGAATAAGAAGGGGAGCTGCAAGGCTTGATGAATGAGATTGGGTGAATGTGTAATCTAAAAATGAATGTAGGGAAGACCAAAGTTAAGGTCTTTGAGAGAAATGAAGTCACTGAATGTACTGGAAGGTTGAATAAGGAGGAAATGGAAAAATGTGAGTGTGTTTAAGTACTTGGGTAGTGTGATGAGTAAGGATGGAAGTTCAGAGGATGAAGAACTGGAAACCATACAACAAGGAAGAAAGGTTGCTGGTTCTTTGAAAGCAGTGATAAGAAACAGGGAAGTGAGCATGGAAGTGAAAAAGTTACTGCATGGCAGTGCAACTCTAATGTATGGAAGTGAACCTTGGACATTTGTTGGAGGGACACAAGTCAAGAGTAAGGCTGCGTACACAGAGAAAGCAGGTTGCCTGCGTGCTGGTTTCCAGCGCTGACCTGCGCTGGTTACCTGCGCGGGTAGGTGTTCACAAAAGAAGCAGGTAACGAGCTCCATCCCGCGGAATGTTGATTGTTTCATTCACTTGCTTTTGTAATCCACTGCACTAATCTCAACACAATATTTTCGTGATAAAGCTTCAACTATCAACCTACAAATGTCTTGGATCGGTATATGACGACCTGACAAAACTGTTACTACCCTGCTTTGTAGGTGTCAAAGCACGGTAGTAACAGTTTTGTCAGGTCGTCATATACCGATCCAAGACATTCGGCCTCTGTTTATGTCCAGTCGTTTGTTTGTTTGTCCACTAACTTCTCCTGGGTTATTTGATGGATGTCAGTGAAATGTCACAGGTGTATTTTAGTGGGTTGTAGGCATGTCATGAACTATGTTATTTTTCCCAAACAGCTGTAGTGATCCGACAAAGGACTACAGTGAGTTGTATTACCGTGGTGAAGTGCAATAGGGAAGGTCCAGTGCTAATAATAAGAACAGTCTGTGGTCGGTTCTGTGGCCAGTATATCAGAGCTCCGTAATATAGGCACGTTTGGGTCTGCAGCTTTTATGCATAATGTTAGGCATACTGCACATCTACAGTACTGTATGTTACTGATGTTATTATTATAATTATTATTAGTAATGCATACCACGTATGTTCACCGATAAAGGGTGAACAACAGGCCTGGTGGCCCGTGGATAAGGTGATGGGTAGTGTGGTGTTGGAGTGGGGAAGGAGTAGGGTCGATTGGGGGATGGAGAGAGTGGGGGGGGGGGAGTGAAACTGGGGCTGCGGTGGAGGGTAAGTGACCAGTTGTCCACAGTGGGACAGGAACACTGTGGGTAGCAGATACACAGACATAAGGACAATCATATGTATTAGTATACAGATTTATAGTGGAGTAGTTGTAGGAGCAGCAGTAGCAGTATTGCGAGGGAAATTAGACACAATGGGAAAAGGGGGAGTAGTAGTGGCAGTGCCAATAATGGTAGTAACAGATTCAGCTGTCTTGTGCTAACGTTGTTTGTGTGGGAGTGATGATGTGACGAATAATGTAATACAGTAGGGGTTATAGGACCGGACGACTAGAACCCCCGTAAGGAATATGACGGCTCACAGTACGAGGATATCGGGAAGTAGAGTAATATAAGAGGCAGAGACTGAAGGAAAATAATGCAGGTATGAGGTAAGACAACAGTTAAGCCCTGGATAACGTGGCGTAGCAGGATACCACAGCTTTATTTTCGTTGTCTCATAATATTTTTTGTTGTTTGCATCTAATTTCATCTGGTTATAGTAAATTATTGGTGCATGCTCCGCTGCCCATCACAATGTGGTTTGTTCGTCCATATAAAATATTTTTTTTTTTTAAATAACAGAACAGAGGATGGAAAAACAAATGAATAAAAAAAAAAAAAACATACACCAGATTACTGGTGTCCTCTGTTCATAAAATATCTAACAGTTAGACTGGAACAGCTGTAGGTTGAAGTTTGGAGGGAAACAACTCTGGGGGAGCGAGTTCCAGAGTGACGCAGTTCGGGGAATTAAAGAATTCTGATAGGCAGAATATCTGCAACATGGCTGAGTGACATTCCAATCATGAGCGCTACCGCATGCCCGTGTAGCACGAGGGAAGGCAGGGAGAGGTGGCAACATTTATAACCATCCGCACAGCTACTGTGGGAATCAGCATTAAATTTACAGTCATTCTACGTTATGGGTATAGACAATCCACGAATAACATATTCAAAAAAACTATCACAGCAGTGATAATGACCAGTTGCAACTTATATACAACTGGCTTGGTGCTTTATTTGTATGATGAGGATCCGAAACAGATGGGTCGTATCTGGACCAGTTTCACAGGACCCCATGATAACACAGTCTATATTATAATATGTGCTATGTATGTTAAGAACGCATGATGTTTTGTAAGTGGAAATGTTTCGAATCCAATGTCATTAGGTTTCTCTCTATTCGCCTCGTAGCTCAGTTCCAAACTACCACTCATGGTTGTCCGTTCGCCTGCCCTCTCTCTAACCCTGACTTCCTCTTCCTTCCACCGAGGGGGGTACAGAAACTTTGGTGCGTGGGTGTACCCGTATACGAGTATGCAGGACTCAATAAAAACCCATTTCCGAGCTTCGGTGAGCATTTTAATGGTGAAACTCGTTGTTTTCACATCAAAATCTATCATTTTAGCCAACAAAAAAAAAAGGTCGAAAAATGGCCGGCACGGAGGCGACCCACACGACTAAAAATAAGCTGGCACGCGGCGGGTTAATTGGTCCACATTAGCTATTGGCCCATCAGAAGTGGGCTTGCACCCCAACCCCCCTGCTCGCACTTGTGAAGTGTGGCTAGTTTACTGCTTGAGTGACTAATTACACCACTAAAAAAAAAAAAAAAAAAGTCCCACTGGAATGTATGTAGTGTGATACATACGATGATGAGAGAAGATCCAGCCTGATGCCAGTTTGTCATCATCTTAAAAAGAAATCACTGGAAGTAAAAATCATTCGACAGGATTGGTGAAAAAAAAAAAAAAGATTTCATGGTAATTATATGATGCCATTATTGAAATTACTGAAGTAATTTTCTGGTTTATATATATAAATAAATAAATATATATATATATATATATATATATATATATATATATATATATATATATATATATATATATATATATATATAATAAAATTTCCTCTGGCACCCCACAGGATGCATAGGGCCTCGATGAACTCTCTCCACCAATATTTGTCTCTTGCCATCTCCTTCAGGTCACATCAACACTCCTGTCCTGCTTTTCTTTTCATTGTCCTCAACCAGGTTTCCCTCGGCCTACCTTTGCCTCTTCTTCCTCTAGCAGTCCACTCTGGCACATCGTGTATTAAACTGCCTTCTTTTCTATATATGTGCCCCAGCTATTTCCAGCGAGACTGTCTCACATATTTATCAACTGGTTCCACCATCGTAATATCCTTTACTCATTCATTTGTAATTCTGTCTTGCCACTTTACCCCAAGTATCCTTCTCAGTTTTTTATTCTCAAATCCACTTTCTGATCTGTTGCAGTTGTTCTGTACCGTGACTCATGCCCAGAAATTAAAATTGGTCTAACTATGGATTTGTAATTTTATTCTTTAGTATGTACCGAAAGCATATTATTATTCCAAAAAGGTTTCAACATTCCAAAAGCTCGCCAAGCCTGTCTAATCCTCCCCTCAATTTCATTGTTTAATGATCCATTAGATGATACAATCGTTCCCAGATATTTAAAATTTCCTACATTCTTCACCACATTATTCCCAATTACACAATCGATTTGGTTCTCCGCGTTCATACAAATAATTTCAGTCTTTCCACAATTTATTACCAATGCCACTTTTTCTCCTTCCTCCATCAGACAATCAAGCACCCTCTGCATCTCGTAAATACTTCCACAGATCAGTACAATATCATCAGCATAGTCCAAATCTGGTTTTATGCAGTATATATATATATATATATATATATATATATATATATATATATATATATATATATATATATATATATATATATATATTGCATTTTAATTTGTACATAGCTTCGGCTGGTAGAAGCTACTTGTGTTACTATCGACTCTATGTTCAGTCAGTTCATTATTTCAGGTTTTATCTAACGGTACGGTATATCTGATCAATAAAAGCATTGTCTCTTTGTATATCACTGCTGAATGAAGTCATACAATACAATATACATTCAGTATGTTGTTGATATATTAGTGATGTATATCACTGCTGAATGAAGTCATACAATACAATATACATTCAGTATGTTGTTGATATATTTGCTATGTAAATCACTGCTGCATAAAATCATACCATACAATACACATTCAGTATGTTGTTGATATATTAGCAATGTAAGGTCCATTATTTATATTACTGCCGTATTGTTACTGTATAAGACCACTGTCTAATAATTACTGACTAACGACGTGTTACTTATAATTTATTGACTAAGGATAGATGTTAATTTAACCTTAAATACTGATTAACAATAAGTGTTAATCATAACTTTAATTACTGACTAACTGTAAGTGGTAATTATTAACAAGTTATTTATAACATTAATTACCGATTAATGATGTTAAATAGTAAGATCAGTGTTTTTTTATTATAAACTCAAGTACTGATTGATGAAGTGTCAATTATATCCTTACATACAGATTAACGATTAGTGCTACATATGTTCTTAAATATTGACAAAATATAAGAGTTCATTGCTCATTAATAAGTGTTTTCATAACTTTTAATGCTGATTAATAATAAGTGTCAATTACTGAACAACGATAATGGTTAATTATACAGTATCCTCTCTGCAAACCATGCTACTTCGTTTATAATCTACAGTAACTCTATAGAAAGGCATTGTACATCATGTTCCTTGTTTGTATTAGCTTGTCAGATGAAGCACTATTTGGCTTCTTATCTATTTAATTATGCCTAGTGATGTCCAGTAATGAAAAGGAATTGTAGGTTGAGTATCACCCAACTTTTGACTACCACAAAAATGCTTGATATACAGTTTGGTTAATAATTATTTAACAAATCTTAATATGCTCAGAGAGTATGAAGAGCTTGAACTGATGGTTAATATATAACAGTATGATATATGTTTTCAAGTTTTATACAACAGTGAGGATTGTTACTTGGTGTGTGACTGAGCAGAACCGTCAACCACAGGTAAGCAACTGCTTCTATCACTTCTGTGATGCTGTAGTACAGGTGCAGTGCAGTACATATCCTACAAGGAACCGTCATTTCCTTGAGCTAGACAGCACCTCACATTACAAGGGATGGACCTCAGTCCTGCCCCACGGTGTGGTGCAGGGAAAATATTAGGGGTGTGGCTCCCGAGAGGATGTTGCATCTACCTCGCACCGCCCAGTGTGCACAGTGCCACCACGAGTAGGTCCTCGTCAGTGCCCCAACAGTGATGCGATAAAATGATATATTTTATAAGAACTAGAGAGGAACTCAGTGGAGCGCATCTCTCCGACAAGGCCCAGAATCTGTAATACGATCCAGATCGGTCCCTCAAGTTAATCGATTGTTTCCTGGGAAATGGGTTATCTACCCACCAAATTTGGTCCAAGTCTCTCTTATAGTTTTTGAGTAATCCTGCTAAAAGATAAAGAGACTAACAAACAAGCATGAGTTAAAACATACTTTCCTTGTCGGAGAGAGAAAAGCACCTGTATTTACAAAGAAAGAGAGAGAGAGGGAGAGAGGAGGGGTATAGGGTATCAGACAAGAAGAGCCTCAGTCACTGCCTATCAACTGTGTGAGAGCCATTAATTTCTTCAATACTGTAACGTATTATTGACACCCGTGCACAAGGAGCGAGAGTGAGTGATGTCTTTTGAGTGGTGTGTGTGTGTGTGTGTGTGTGTGTGTGTGTGTGTGTGTGTGTGTGTGTGTGTGTGTGTGTGTGTGTGTGTGTGTGTGTGTGTGTGTGTGTGTGTCATGTAATTCATCTTGCCCCAGCAGAGCATGTTCGTGGTGCTGGGAGGGGGCCTCATCGTCAGCCTACTGGTGTTGTGCGGGGAGTTGTACACTGCCGTTATATTCTAAGGGAAAAATAAGACTGAAACCACCTTCTGATTAGCCACTCTCAGCTGTGTTATATTCTAATGGATAATTGACGCTGAAAACATCCCCTGATCAACAACTCGACCATATCATATTCTAAGGGAAGTTTAAGACTTTGAAAACACTCTCTGATTACCCACTCTCAGCCTGATAGTATGCTAAGGGAACAAACCTTGCCATAGGTGAGAGACTGAAATAAATACCTCTGGACGTAGTAAATACAGAGA
The DNA here is from genome assembly GCF_032717465.1 of Coenobita brevimanus. Classification (NCBI taxonomy): domain Eukaryota; kingdom Metazoa; phylum Arthropoda; class Malacostraca; order Decapoda; family Coenobitidae; genus Coenobita; species Coenobita brevimanus. The sequence continues at coordinate 25,627,794 of NC_137062.1, forward strand.
GAGAGAGAGAGAATAAATCAAGCAAAATAAATGAAGGAATACTATAATAATAATGCAAATAAATTAAGATAAAAAGACAAATAAATCGAAATAAATGAAAGCAAAATGGAACATGAATAAAATAAAACAACAAATTATCAAATAAATAAAGACAAGTAAATAAATTAAAAAAACATAAACAAATTTCTTCAAAGTCGTTTGATTCAAGAAGTTTAAACATTGTGAAATAAATTCGTTTTAAATGTTATTTTCAAAATTATTATAATATACAAGTATGAATAATTGTTTTTTCTTTGAGTTCAATGAAATATATACGAAAGAAAAGATATATGATTATCCACGGAAGCAAATTAATTAGCAGTAGTAGTCGGAAGCAACCTGTAGCACCAGTCGAGCAGGGCGGTACTCCTAAGGTGGAAGGAAAGCTGATGACAGGGAGAACTGGGGCTCCCTTTTCATTAGCCCTCAGGACTAGCCTCTGACCATCCCTCTTTGCTGAACCTTTTCAGTGTTTCAGTAACACAGAGAGTAGGCCAGCATGCTCTCCAATACAAGTTCCTCTAACTGTCAACACCAAACTACATGCACATTATGTACTACACTTCCTATTCCAAATATAACATAAAATGGCATCCAACCACTAAGCCTCGGATTCCCCATCATCCGCCCGTCTCCCCATGACAACCAAGTGAAATGCCTGGAACCACTGTCTGACTCACTTCTTAATTTCTGCAACATTCACAGCCTTTCCCCTAACTTTCTTTCTCTTGAGCACCACCTCCTTTAAACCTTCGCTTCCCTTCCGTACTGAAATTTAGCTGTCTGAGACTACTGATTGCAAACCCTTCTCTGTATCCTACTTCTCTATACTCAAAGGTGTCTGTTTTGTATATGCATGAGACAACTTATCTTGCTCTTGTGTTCCTGAACTTGAATCTTCTGAATTCTTTACTGTCTGAGTTCGGCTTTCTCGTCATCCTTTGACTAGCCTAAATAAATCTGTGCTTGTTACTTATCCCCTCGTTGTACTGACTATGAATATTTTTTGACTATCTTACTTTTAAGATGGAACACATCCTATCAATTTCAACTTTCTCTGAAATCTCATTTCTAGGAGATATTCACCACAACCTTTGGCTCTCCTCTCCTTTCATTGGTCCACCTAGTGAACAAGCCTACATCTTTTCTATCCTTATTGACCTAAAGCAGCTTGCACAGCACCCTATCCTTATCCTTGAACGCCTTGGAGAGAATTCCAACATGACTGACCTCTTCCTTACAACTAATCTGTCTGCTTAAGCTGTTAATCTTTCCTTTCCATTGGGCTCCTCTGATCACAACCTTACGACCTTAACCTGTCCTATCGCTCCAGTAAGGCCTGTGGATCCTTCCAAGAAGCGACAGTTATGGCACTTTGGAGCTGCTGAAAGGGAGGCCCTCAGGCTGTGATTTTTTTATTTTTCCTGGAATGATTATTGGTTCCTTAGCCAAGAACCATCTGAATGGCCAATGCGCATTATGGAGGTTATTCTCTTGGACATGGAAACACACATTCCTTTCTGATATCCTATGACTAATGCAAAATATCCTAGGTTTAATCATGTTTCTTCTAATGTTGTCCACAACAAGGTGGAGGCCCACAAAGAGTACTGGAGCCAACGCACCTTTCAATCTCATCTCTTTGTTTTGCCCAGAATCAAGCTAAGTCTGTCCTTCACTCTGCTAAAAATAATTCATTCCTACTAGATGCTCTGAACCCTCCAACTCAAATTCTTCCTGCTCCTTCTGGCACCTTGCCAAAAACCTTTCAAACAACTTTACCTCATCATCTCTTCCTCCTCATTTCCACTCTCATGGCTCCGTGGCTGTTTCTTCTAATGTAAAGCACAACTCTGTCTATCTTTCTATCTATTGCCAGACGTTTTAATCCCGTATGGGGTGGCCACAGACAAACCACCTCCGTGTCGCTCTGTCCCCCTCCATTTGACTGCCCTGCTCCCAGCTCACACACCCCTCTTTCTTATACCTCTCCACTCCATCCCACCATCTCTTCCTTGGCCTCCCCCTCACTCACATACACTCTTCTCGTCAATCTCTCGCTCTCCATCCTCTCCACATGGCCAAACCACCCCTGTGTGTTTCTGGCAAAGCTTCCTATCACATCCACACCATAACGCTCCGTCACTTCCTCATTTGTCAGTCTGTCTTTCCATGTGACTCCACATGCTCCTCTCAAATAACTCATTTCCAGAGCTGTCACTCTTGGCTTGTGTCCCTCCAACAGGGACCAAAAAGTAGAAATTCTGAGCACAATTCATAGCTCAGAATTTCTCCCCCAATACCACATCAGATAATTCCATTGTTCTTTGGCCCCTCTGACTTCCTCATGGCTGAAATTGAAATTTCTCCAGTGGATGTATTTTAGCCATCATTGGCTTCAGTACTAACAAGGCATATGGGCCTGATGGGGTCCCTCCTGTCATCCTCAAGAACTGTGCTTCTGTGCTTACACCCTGCCTAGGTAAACTCTTTCGCCTTTATCTATCACCTTGTACCTTTCCTTCTTGCTGGAAGTTTGCTCTCATTCAGCCTGTCCCAAAGAAGGGTGACCATTCCTATCTTTCTAACCATCGGCCAATATGCTTTAATATCCTGTGTCGTAAAAGTTCTCTAGTCTATTTTAACAAATAAATATTTAAGCATCTTTTCTATCACAACCTTCATGCTGATCGTCAGTATGGGTTTTGCGATGGATGCTCCACTGGCAATCTCACCAAACTTTCAGACTTCTGGTCATCCTCCTTTCGGGCCTTTGGCGAAAGCTTTGCCATTGCATTTAACATCTCAAAGACTTTTGATTGAGTCTGGCATTAATTTTTAATTTCCAACCTGCCCTCTTACGGTTTCATCCCTTCCATCTATGCCTTAAGTTCAAGCATCCTTTCTGGTCATTCTATAGCTGCTGTTGTAGACGGCCACCGTTCTTCGCCTACTGCTATCAATAGTGGTGTTCCTCAGGGTTCTGTCCTATCACCAACTCTCCTCTTTTTTGTTATGCAGCGTAGTCTGGGCCCCGACTTTTTGGGTCCAGGCACAGTTCAGCCTTGCGTCCTTTCTTCTTGACCGGGTCAGAGTACACAGACAGGGAAGGGAAGTCCAAACACGACTGGTCAAAGGCACACATATCTATTAACAAAAACCAGTTACACACTACAGTCCATAGCCAAACCTGGATAGTACACAGTATTAATATGACACAGAAAAATACATGTTACAATGAATATCTCCACCTAGTTCATATACAGTTTGACCAACACACACAGTAATATATCTCCACTTATACAGAACAATTTCCACAGAGGAGTACACTTATGTCTCATACAACATAACAGGTGCATTCTGTTCCCGTACATATAACACTCCCTATACAATTTAGACCAGTATACACAGCTTATGACTTAGATGGTAATATATTCCCATTTCAATAAACATTCGCGTGACATAGACGGCACCTTATGCTAGTTATACACATCTGCATGACATGTACGACATCCAAGCTACCTTATGTTACATTCGCGTGACAAGGGACGGGGAAATACGTCACTTATTATCTACTCTGTGAGAGAGATGGAGGGGAACTATTATTAAACAGTATCTCGACGTGGATTAGTCACAGTGAGTATATCTTAAGTATATGTATCTGGCGTATACAACATCAGACTAGTTCAGAGGGGGGGGGGGGGATACGGTGATCACGGGGACAGGGGACACAGCACCGATAATTAGAGGGAGTTCGCCATGCATCACACTGGGGGGGACGGCCCAGGGCCTCTCACCTCGCACCACTATGAGTAGTCAATGGGGGTTTCCCTTGGGATGGCAAGTTCACTGTTGCATTAGGGGGGGAAGGGAGGTAACACTGGGGGCACTGGGGGGAGGAAGTCTGGTTCACAGGAGTCGTGACTTTACGTTACTAAGGGACAACAATAACCTCAGGATCTTGCTACTCAGGGGTGTAGGCTGAGAGAGGAGCTGTGGAGTGCCGGAGAGGAGGCCCTTACACTGGTAACAGTAGGTGGCGGCTGGGCGTCAGGGGTGGGCTGTCAGGAGTATATTCCAGATGTAGGTCGTTCTTGGGATCACCATGGGTCCTACAGGAGCTGGTGGCCGGCATGGTAGGCGGCCCTCTATCTGCAGGGGCTCTGGGTGAGGTAGAGCCATTGGGGCTAGGGCTGAATAGGGCCAGGAGGCGCACAGCATGGCGCTGGCCCTACGTCGTGGTCGGGGTCCTAGGGGCGGACCTGGGTGGGCCCGGGCTGAGGGTCAGCTGCGGGTCAGGCGACGCCCTAGCAGGGCTATGGTCCTGTCCGGCAGGGGCAGCCATCAGGGGCTGGCTGTGGCTGCCTTCACCGGGTGGGGTCTGGTGGCTACAGTGGGCGTCGGAGGAGTTCCTTCAGCTCCAGGGGCTGTGGCCTTGCCTGAGGGAGGAGGCCGTCAGGGATGAACTGTGGCGTCTTACTCTAGGAGAGTCCGGCAGCACCCGTGGGTGAGGAGGGAAGAGCCGCAGCAACAGGACACCTGGCCTCGGGATCGTCCTGCCCTGGCTGGTCTCTGGTGGGGTACCTGCAGGGGAGCAGTTCCCATTCTCTGGGTAAGAGGGGCGGGGAGAGGAGCGCCTCGCTCTGCCACAGGAAGGGTGGGCTGAGTGAGAGTCATTGCCCTCGGTAGGGACTCTGGAGGTCACAGAGGGGGAGCGACCAGTGGCCTGCTCCCGTCCTTGGTGGGCCTGATTGTCCCTGCTGGAACTCCCGACCGTAGCGTGAGAGGGAGACCAGGTGGGTGCTCCTTCGGCCAGACAGACCTGCTGGACACTGCCTGAGCCCCTACTCGGGACCGAGGTGGAAGGAGGTGCCAAGTCCCCTCCCAGGTGCCACTGAACCTGATGTTGGCAGAAGGAGGAGGCCCGGTGGGCTCTCCTGGCAACTGCCGCAGCTCGGGTGGAGTCTGTCCTTCTGCCGTTGGGACTTGGGCAGCTTAGGGGATGACCCGTGGTCTGTCCTGCATTGGTAGCTCCGGTGGAGTCCATCCCTGGGCCCTCCACCCTCCTGAGGAGTCTCAGTGAAGGTTGTCCGTAGAATGTGCCAACGTGCTGGCTCCCGAATGTGGGTGGCAGAGGGTGGAGAACAGGTGGTCCTTCCACTCACAGCAGACCCGGTGGGCACTACTGTGCTGCTGCTCCCCTGGGGTAAAACAAGACAGGAGGCTCCAGTGGAGTCCTCTCCTCTTTTGAAGGCCGGTCTGGTGGACTCGACGTCTGAGGACTTGTGTGGGACTTGAAGGTCGTAAGTCCTCCCCCGATTCTGGTGAGTGCTTCCTCTGCCGGAGTGTAGTGCACTCAAACTGCACACTGGCTGGTGGTCTGGGTGCGGGGAAGAGGGGCAACTTCACTAGGGACATACGGCATTCCTGCCTGGAAGGCTTGTGAGGTGAAAAAGCCTCCCCGTTGTCTTCTTGTGGAGTTGGGTTCACCTCCCTGTACCCTCCTCCAGGAGTCGTGGTATCGGGCTCACTCCTCTGTACAGGTATTTCATTTTTATTCATTAGTGATCTTCTAAGCTGTATGTCTAACCTCATCCACTCATACACTGATTACTGCACCTTTCACCTTTCCTTTTGCTTCCTGCAGCGTCCATCTCAGCAGTTACTTCAACAAACAGGGGCGTCTGACTTGGCTCATATCTCTGATTGTGGTAAAAGTAATTATATTGTTTTTAATCCATCAAAAACTGTTTTTACATTGAACAAACCGACAAAATCTTCTGCATGAGTTCCCCCTAATTTTCAGCAATATCTATCTCAATCCTCCATCATCTATAAATTTACATACAAAGTGGTTTCATTTTCTCGAGATCTGTCTTGAAAAATCATATTACCTCTCTTGTAAAATTTGCATCCAAGAGATTAGGTGTGCTAAGATGACTCCGTGCCTTCTTTATCCTTGCATTGTTGTTGACTTTATACATAGGTCTTATTTGCCTCTGCGTAGAGTACAACTCTTACGTGTGGGGCGGTTCCCCACATACTGCTCTTCCCAACATAGAGAAGTCAAAAGCTTTTTGTCTCGTTAACTCTCCTCCTCATACGGGCTCCCTTCAGGTACTGTCTCGTCGCCGCAATGTTGCATCTTTATCTCTCTATCACTGCTTCTATGGTCACTGTTCCTCTGAACTGTCTGCTTGCATCCCATCACCACCATGTCAGGCTTGTAACACCTGTCTAGCTACAGACTCTTGTCCCTTTTGTGCCCAAATCTTTAATGCAAGAGATAACCATTACTCCCAGTCCTTCATGTATGTAACAGGTCAACTCTGGAACTGTCTCCTGTCTGTATTTCCTACTGACTATGCTCTCCAGTCTTTCTAATGCAGTGTCCAGGCATCTCGAAATGAACGGATTTTGAGTTTGGCTCTCCATGATATTGTTTTTGTTTTTTCTTAGGGGAATCAATTTGCGGGCTCCTCGCCTTTGGTTCCTTCTTCCTTGGGAAAAAAAAAAAAAGTAATAGTAGTAGTAGCAGCAGTAGATTTTTTAAAGCCTAACTTCCATCAATCCATTTGGGAATTATATTCTGAAGATGAACACCAGTCTTCATAATACAAGTCACCATTTGGAGTTACAATGTAATGGTTAACACTAACCTTCATAATGCAATCTCCCGGCTCCCCAAAACGCAACGATTGTCGTTACAAATCATAAGCTACATTTTTATTTATCTTTTATTTATGTTACCTATATTTATTATCTATGTGTATTGTTGTGTGCAAGAGATGGGAGGAGAATATAAGTTACACCGTTACAATGGAATTTCCTACCTCCTAGTGATATTCTTATACCATTTTCTTTGGGTTTTCTTGTATTTATTCTATGTAGTTAACTCCATTATCCGTTACTTCAGATAACTGTTCCGAATAAATAAACTTTATGCTTTTGTCTTCCTTCTCAACTAAGAGAAGTAGTTACTACACTTGGATCAGTTGGCTCAAGGACTGTGTGGCTAAGACTGAAAGCACGACTATAAATGTGGGTCTTTGTGTGTATATGTGTGTGTGTGTGTGTGTGTGTGTGTGTGTGTGTGTGTGTGTGTGTGTGTGTGTGTGTGTGTGTGTGTGTGTATGCTCCAACGCAAGACCGTGCAAGTAGAGTGCAAGAAGAGTTCTGGCCAAATGTGGAAGCGTGCATGGAAAAGTTTGAAAGAAATGAGAAAGTGTTTTTTATTAGATCTGAATGGAAAAGTAGGGAATGTGAAGGTGGATTGAGTAGTTGGTTAGTGGGGTGTTCCTGCAGAAGTGGATGAGAATGGCTGTGTTCTAGTGGACATTTGTTCGGGGAGGGGGTTGGTGATAGCCAATACCCTGTTTAGGCATAAAATGATGCACATTATTACCTGGCCAGTTATGAGAAGGGTTGGTGGTGAACTGAATGAACGGAATCTTAGAGAACATATTTGTTGTCAACTGGATGAAGGCAACAAGGGTAGAGAGGAAAGAAAGAGGGGGAGACACGAGGAGGAAGCGATTAGAGGACGAGGGGAAATGTTGAGAGGGAAGGCATGGAAATGAAATAGAACTGTACTGACATGGAATACGAGAGACAGAGACAGAGAGTTTGATGTGTGTAAAAAAAAAAAAAAAGGGGGGGGGGAACTCAGAGGGTGGGTGAGAGGAGATTGTAAGAAGGTAGGGAAGTGGGAGAATAAATGGAAAGAAAAGCAGGAAGAGGAAAGAAAGACTGGGTTGGAATGAAGGAAGAGACATAATTATGGCCTTTCAACCACACTAAATGAGATATATATTACTTTAATTTACTTAGTGATTTACAAGATCTTTGGTGAATATGTTTTTGATTTTCTTATAACCTTAGCTTAACCTAAACGCTTATTCTTTTCAACCCAATGATGTATATTTAGTTTATTCTTGCTCCCTCCAGACTGTTTCAACCAACCAAGAAGATACTTTCGAACTGCAGGGGTTAGCGTTTGTCTTCTTTAACCCTTTTACAACCAGTAGTCTTTCATAAGCTAAATATAATTATCTGTCTGCAGCAAGAGTAAGTTAAAAAGGACGTCAGTCGGATTCCAAGGACTAAGATTCGGCTGACAGCACAGGCAGCTTCCTCTGATTGAGGGGAACAATTATACTTGCCTCTGAGTAAACTTCCCTAGGCTTAAGTGTTCACCCTTGAATGAGAAGTTGATATCAAAACAACATTATTTAGCAGTGGAGTGGCCTCTGTCACGTTAGGCTTAAAAACAGTCACCAGTAATCCTCTAAATACAACACAGACCCCAGTTCATACCAAGAGTCAGTTTTATTCAACTTTACTAACAACTTTCAAACTGCAGGAGTTGATCTAGCAATTCTTAATCCCTTCATTTGTTGGTTTAAATTGTCTGGTGGCCACGTGCATAAAATGAAAAACTACATCATTGGATTGGAGGGGTTAACTTGTATTACTGCTGCTACCACATGGTTTTATTTACCTTAATCATGTTTGGATTACAAAACAGTTTCCAATAAACATAACCTGCACCAATCATCTCATGGGAATACAAACTTTAACAATTTCATACTGCTACAGTCACACCATTATATTCACCACTTCGCCTGTATTGTCACGTTAGTTGTCATTTGGGTGTGGCTGCGACTGTACTCATTGACGCGTTTGTTGTTATTTAAGTATAAAAACCTTCGTCAGAGAAAAAGTTTTCGGCCAACTGGTGTCATTTTTGGAGGCGTCATAGTTTCCCTAACGCTCGTCAAAAGTAAGGAGTTGGCAACTGTGGGGCCCGAGATGCGCGGCAGCCCGGACAGGTTGATTAGTACCATACCGGCTGTCAAGGGAGAAGGTAGCTCATGTTGGTCCCTTTAAATCATCCTCTATTTACCCCAGTCCCAGGCACATCATATTTCACTATACCAATAGTGCTTCTGTATACATTTTGGGCACTACTGTGATAAGATCTGGTGTTTGCAATAGGAAATTAGGTTTTTGTGAATCATTCCTGGCCGTTATCAGCCGTTGGCCCAACGAAGAGTGTGGTAGGCCTACCTGTTTTTCACCATGGCCCAACAACTATACTGCCTCTACCCTGCACCAAATGTGAGTATTCAACCATTGAACAATAGTGACAGTGAATCAGGTGAATACAGTGTGCAGTAGCTAGTGAGCAAAGGACATGGTGAAACGTTTAGCAGCTTTTTAGGGGGAGGTGGGAAATCTCGTTACGAAACGGCGTTGTCTTGAACAGAATATTTGCCAAGGTGTTGATGAAGTCATTGTTTTATGCTGATATATGGTCATCCTCCTTTCGGAACTTCGGTGAAAGCTTTGCCATTGCACTTGACATCTCAAAGGCTTTCAATCGAGTCTGGCATAAATCTTTAATTTCCAAACTGCCTTCCTACGGTTTCTATCCTTCTATCTGTGCCTTCATCTATAGCTTCCATTCTGGTCGTTCTATAAGCGCTGTTGTAGATGGCCACCGTTCTTCTCCTAGATCTATCAACAGTGGTGTTCCTCAGGGATCTGTCCTATCATCAACTCTCTTCCTTTTATTCATCAATTACCTGAGCTGTGCATCTAACCCTATCCACTCATACGCTGATGACTCCACCCTTCACCTTTCCATTCGGTTCCTGCAACATCCATCTCAGCAGTTACTTCAACAAACAAGGGATGAGGCTATGGCACACCTAATGTCTGACTTGGCTCATATCTCTGACTGGGGTAAAAATAATCTTGTTGTTTTTAATGTATCAAAGACTCAGTTCTTACACCTATCAACTTGACAAACTCTTCCACAGGTGTACCTATTAAGGTTTAGTAATATTCAGCTTAATCCTGCATCATCCTTGAACATGCTTGGGGTTTCATTCAGTTGGGACTAATCTTGGAAAGATCATATTACATCTCTTGTAAAACCTGCTTCCAAGAGATTAGGTGTGATAAGCTGACTCCATTCCTTCTTTACCCCTGCACATTTGTTGACTCTATACAGGGGTTTTATTCGCCTCTGTATGAAGTACAACTCTGTGTGGGGAGGCTTCCCACACACAGCTCTTCTCAATAGGGTGGAGTCAGAGGATTTTCGTCTCATTAACTCTCCTCCTCTTACTGGCTCCCTTCAACCTCTGTCTCTTTGCCGCACTGTTGCATCATTATCTCTTTTCTGTCGCTACTTCAATGGTCACTGCTCCCCTTAACTGTCTGCTTGCATTCCTCCACCTCTGCAACGGGCGCGTAGCACCCATCTAACAGCAAACTCTCATCCCTTTTCTGTCCAACTCTCTAATGCAAGAGTTAACCATTACTCTCAGTCCTTCATTTATGCAACAGGTCAACTCTGGAACTGTCTCCCTCTGTCTGTACTTCCTGCTGGCTATGATCTCCAGTTCTTCAAACGCAGTATGTCCACGCATCTTGAAACGATCGGATCTTGAATTTGGCTCTCTCTTGTATTTTGTTTTGTCTTGGAAGGAACAGTTATTGCTGGCTTGTGGCCGTTGGTTCCTTCTTCCTAGCATAAAAAACAAAACAAAACAAAGGAGTATAGTACAACGAGTGTACGTGATAGAATATTGGCTAGGGCATGAGTCAAGTACGCCTTACAGCCACAGCACACTGTTGTCTGGAGGGGATAAATAGAGGAGGTTTATAGGGATATTTCATTTTATCATATTGTTATATTTATTCCGTATGCTTCTTGTGTGAAATAAAGCATGAGTGTAATAGTGATATGTTCATCGTATGCTTGTGCGGAAGAACGTAAACACTGCACCACGTGCTCGACAGAAAATATTGTCTGCTATACTTAGGTATTCCAAATGTGACATACAGAGCACGTTCATGTACTGTTGTGGTGAAATATACTGTATTTCTCATAAAATGATGGATTTGGTTATATGTAATGTGAAATGAAAGCGTAAACACTACAGTGTGTTCTCGTAAGGAAAACATCGTCTGCTACACCTTAGCTCCCAGGTAGGGGCCACATAATTGACCTACAGAAGACGTGCATGTACTTGTGGTGGTGTAATATACTGTGTATCTCATATATTGATAGATTTGGTTATGTATAATGTGAAGAGAAATTGAAAGTGAACCACGTGCTCATAAGGAAGAGTGCATCTCGTACACCTGAGTTAGCACGATGGTCACGAAATCCGTGACATATGAAAGTTTAAGTGGTGTAATATACTGTGTACCTCATAAAATGATAGATTTGGTTATGTGTAATGTGAAGAGAAAATGAAAGTGAACCACGTGATCGTCTGAAAATCATTGTCTGCTACACCTTAGCACACAGGTAGGGGCCACGTAATTGACCTATGGAAGACATGCGTGTACTTATAGTGGTGTAATATACTGTGTGTCTCATACATTGATAGATTTGGTTATGTGTTATGTGAAAAGAAATTGAAAGTGAACCACATGCTCCTAAGGAAGACTGCATCTCATACACCTGAGTTAGCATAAAGGTAGCGAAATCCAATGTGACATACGGAAGTTTAGATAGTGTAATATACTGTGTATCTCATAAAATGATGGATTTGATTATGTGTAATGTGAAAAGAAAATGAGAGTGAAGCGCGTGTTCGTAAGAGTGCGTCTCATACACCTGAGTTAGCACAAAGGTAACGAAATGCAACATGACATACGTAATTCTAGATGGTGTAATATACTGTGTATCTCATAAAATGATGGATCTGGTTATGTGTTATTTGAAAAGGAAATGAAAGAGTGAACCGCAAGCCCGTAAGAAAGAGTGCGTGTCGTACACCTGAGTTAGCACAAAGGTAGCGAAATGCAACGTGACATATGGAACACACGCTTATTTACATTTTAGTGGTGAAATATAATGTGCATCTCATAAAATGATAGATTTGGTTATGTTTTATGTGAAAAGGAAGTGAGTGAACTGCGTGCTCGTAAGAAAGAGTGCGTCTCGTACACCTGAGGTAGCACAAAGGTAGCGAAATCCAACGTGACATACGGAACACGTGCATGTACTTGTACTGGTGAAATATACAATAATTCTCATACAATGATGGACATGGTTATGTGTAATGTGAAATAAAAGCGCAAACACTGTAGTGTGTTCTCGTAAGGAAAACATCGTCTGCTACACCTTAGCACACAGGTAAGGGTCTAAGGAACATGTGCATTTATATTTTAGTGGTGAAATGTACTGTGTATCTCTAAAAATGATAGCTTTGGCTAAGTGTAATGTGAAAAGGAAACGAAAGAGTGAACCACGTGCTCGTGGCCCCTACCTATTCATTAAGTCAGGTGTAGGAGACGATGTTTTTCAAGGACATACACGTACATCATGAATTCTTGTGTTGTGCCAGTGTTGAGCAAAATCCTTGGCTGGCTGTGAATAAAATATTTTGACTCCTTTCTTTCAGCTCACACTCCTAGCACAGCATTCCACTACCAGTCCCCTTTGACAGTAATTTATTCTCCAGTTGGCTTGCAACAACATCGGTCTTGCACAGATGAAACACGGGTTGGCACCAGAGCAGTGGAGAAAACTCCTTGACAAGATTAAGTAGGAGAGTGACAGCGAGAGCTACTGTTCTGGGGTGGAGGAGGTTGAGCTGACGCCAACCAGTCAGCAAGTGGAGCTGCCCCACTGCCTTCCACCATGGGAGACCACACCACTGTCAGCGGCCAGCCTCACCGGAGAACACTCCCCACCTCTAGTACAGTTGCCAAGATTTCCGCCTGGACCACCTAGTCCCGAGATATGGCTGATGTGGCAACAGCGCATCTGTGTGTGTTCGTGTGTACACGCCCGAGTATTTCTTGACTCGCCAAGCTTCATCCTCTGACTCATATTATGTGCTCATAATATTATGATATGATATTGTAAATATTATGTGATTGTATGGGATAGTTAGCTGTGCACTATACAAATGATAAAATCTGAGTTATATAAAATATACGTCTTTATTGTCTTGTCTTGTAATGTAACGTGAAGCAATACAGACTGAGCTGTGGTTCAGAAACAGTGGATAAGTTCACCCACAAACGGTGCGAGCGGGAGCTTAGCGGGTGAAGGGAAGAGGGTGGGACGGGGAGGGGGGGGGGAGGTAACGTCATTTAATCAATACTCTAAATACATATACAGTATATTACTGCCTATGAAAATGGTTTGCGAGTAGAACCTGAAATAACATGAGTCGTATAATTGTATAAATAATGTTATGGTGCCTTACTTAGTGGACGTTCACGTATTCCACTTTAAAAAGGCAGCAAAGGAAGCCAATCACATAACAGCAACACGATTAGTCAGCCAGTCATAGGTAGACCAAGCTGTTGTAAGAACCCCTAATGTTAAAAACTGGCATTCTTCCGATGCACTTCATCATGAACAGGCAACAAGCTGATTTAGCCAGGAGAGCTCAAATCGTCGCCCTTCATGACCGTGGACTCTCGTCACGTGCTATAGCACAGCAGCTGGCAGTGTCCCGGACAACTGTCATCAAGTGGATAAGGAGGCACGAGGAAACTGGGAATCTGACTGACCTTGGTAAGCATGAACAAAGTTTAATGTAAACTTGACGATAATTATAATAATAAGTGCCTGGAGTGCACCCGAGTTATGTAATATTTGGTGTTTTCCTCTTATAATATTCTAATCAGTATCACTTCTCCCCCGGATATTGTTTGTGCGCGTGTGCGTATGCGTGCGTGCGTGTCCGTGAGCGTGAGTGTGTGTGCGGGTGTGTGTGTGTTAATGGTGAAATATTCTAGTGGTGAGGTTGTATACTGGTGAAATAATATAGTGGTGAGGTTGTATACTGGTGAAATAATATAGTGGTGAGGTTGTGTAGGCCTACTGGTGAAACATATTTAATTCACAGGGTTCGGATCAGCAAGGACAGTGATTTCCAGTTTCCAACTCCTCTTGTTTTTACAGTGTAATGATAATATAACGATTCCCCCAAAACCGCACAGGCCACATAGTTGTCCCCACTGGTAGTTTTGATTGTCAGTCATTCAATGTGGGCTACCAGTGATGAGAACTGTATCACGGTACTGTTAAGTATCCCGAAAGGTTGAAATATGGTCATATATCGTTTTAGAAAGGAGACCCCGGCCACGGTTAACGACTCCACAAGAAGACAGGGAAATCCTACGAGCGGTTGACAACCCCTTCACTAATGCCGTTGCCATTCGGGAAGCCTTGCAGCTTAATGTGACGCCGCAGACCGTGCGCGCACGATTGCACGAGAGAGGGATACATCATAGGTAAGCTCCCGATAATATCACTAAAGATCAAAGTAAGTATTCTATAAATCATATTCTTAATAATGTCCCTATATTGTTATGTGTTTAATCCTTCATTTAACATTCTGCTTACACAGACTTCTTTCCGGAATACATAATGCAAATGCCCGAAACTTTTTTGAATATTCATATGTTTGCTGCATAATTACATGCACATTAAGTAGGTTTTAATTCATATTATTCCTGATATAATAGGATTCCTGCCAAGAAGGAGCGGCTCACGGACCAACATCGACTTGGGAGGCTAGCATTCGCTCGCCAGTATGTGGGCGAGGATCTAGATTTCTGGTCCAGGGTCGTGTTCAGTGACGAAAAAACTTTCTCCAGCACTGATCACGGCAGAATACATAACTGGAGACCGAATAACACAAGGTAAGCAAAACCGTCATCTCTGTGTCAGCAAACATAATTTTGTAATTAAATTCCAGTCGTCGTATACTGTATATCATCCAAAGATAATATGAAATAATAATCACGAGGTTTTATAAGTAACAATCGACACCCGTCCCAAGTTGCACTACATTATGATGTTGCATTTTCTAAACCAGTCTAACACCCTTAATATTGTTTATTCATAATTAGAGCTTCTCGGTGTTAGGCCTCCATATCATCAACAATTCTTAGATAACCAATTTTCTGCAATTTAGGCCTACAATTTTTGTAAAACAAATCCTTCTAACTGTCATGAGCAGTAGAGCCAGGAAAACGATCTACGGAGCTCCGCCTTATGGCCTGAGTTGCCTAATACTCTTCCACACTCTTTTTAAAAACCTTTCTCCCCAACTTATCGGTTTACCATAATTGATAACAAATCCCCATTCTCTCTATCTCTCTCTCTACTGTCTCTCTCTACTCTCTACTCTCTCTCTCTCTCTCATATATATATATATATATATATATATATATATATATATATATATATATATGATGTCTCTATCTCTATCTCTATCTCTTAGTATTACGAACTATTGCAGTACTGTTTATTAAGATTTGCAATCCCTGTAAAATATATCCAACAAACTGAGGAAAATGAACCTTAGAACGTGGAAATGCTGATTTTCCCGAAGCGTTAGAAATATGTATAAACCATAATATATTAATGATTTCTTGTTATTCTATTCACGTGCAGATATGACCGTAGAAATATTTTCGAGGAGGCCAGAAGTGGACACGTCACAGTCAACACCTGGGGGTGGATGTGCATTCACGGCATTGGAAATGTCATAAGGATAGAGGGAAGGTTCACGGCTGAAAAATACATTGATATTTTGCAGAATGTGTTCCTCCCTTCAATTCAAGAGCAGAACTATCCTTTTCCTCCTGGGCCTATACTTTTTGTTCAGGACCGCTGTCCCATCCATACGGCAAGAGTTGTAACTGAATGGTTTAGAGGTCGAGATGACATTCAGCTACTCGATTGGCCTAGTAAGGGAGCTGACATGAACCCCATTGAAAATGTATGGGGGAATATTGTCCAATCATGGGAGCCCGAGAGGGAACGGACAGCAGCTCAATTAATGGCCCACGTCCATGCCCAGTGGGAACTGTTCAGGCACCACCACCAGCTCAATCGAAATCATGTCACCTCTATGCCAAACAGACTGCGGGAGGTGATCGAGAAGGAGGGTGGTTGGACCCACTACTAATAAAAGTAGCATAAAATCTTATATTTTGATAATCCTTTAAATATGATTGATATTATATCATGCAGTACAACACACTAATGATATCTTTATTAGCATACTAAGGCCTGATATTATATCTGATGTGACACTATCATATACCTGTATATTTTGCTCAATGACATGATTTCAAATAATGGTCACTTATACAGGAAATAGGAACGTTTATGTGCATTAATTTATTCAACTTCAGTTACAATGATTTTTTTTGTTCATTAATGTGATTTCAATCACATCGATTTAAACAGCAGAAATTTTTGCCTGATTGATGTAAGTGAACGTCTACTGGGTGACTACAGTATTATCTATAGTAGTACAATTTAGAACATATTTTACATAGATATACAACATGCAACACAATACAGAACATATATTACATATACATTATTTGCTATAGTATAACGTAACATAATCATCAAAGGAAATCGGTCAAGCTAAGCTTCACAGACGTTGTACCTACACGTATTTGTTAACTTGAAGTTATAATCTTTCTTACTAGAAGAAGCCTTATAATCACATAATATGTAACACATAATGCATTTTCAACACATTTAGTGTTTGTTTTTGTATGGTGTTTAAGGTTCTATTCCCAAACCATAATCCTATATAAATACGCAACATGCAATGACCTTATATTTATAATATAATATAACCAAAGGTTAAAGGGAAAGAGGATATACAGCAAGTCGTGCTCGCCACTTATTCACACACGTATATTAACAAATACCACACTCGCATTACATATTCACTACACTTCGCCCTACCCCCATCACAAATTGTCACACACCCACACCCGCACCCACACATATGCTGTAAAACTTGACACACACACACACACACACACACACACTGTATAATGACAGTCTGTGGCTTGCACGGAATCCTGCGTTGTAATATGTTGATCCAAATGAAGATAAGGATATAGAACTGCTAATAATACTAGCATATTCATTAACAGTGCACACTGTCAGACTGGTAATAAAGACAAACTAACCAAGACTGACAGGAGCGTGAGAGCTGCAACGCTCCCACTATATGTTCCATGATATATTTTGATGGTTTAACATGGGCTGGTTATATTTTCAATATGATATTATTGTTCATCAGTATGTTGGTTAATGCCTTAACTGGAGGAACAAGAACCTCTACAATGACACTAGAACGCATCAGCGATACAGTATAGGGCATAAGCGGCCTCCTCCCCCGTAACTGGTATCCAACACATGATTATCTTTTCATTAACGAAAATATCACTGGGTGTCGAAACCGCATGACTATTACTAATACTTTATGTAAATAAGTAGTGTAGGTTGGCTAACGTAGTCCGTACTGTGAGCTGGTTACGCAGTACTACTGCACTTGTATTTTGACCAAGAATTAAATTTGGGTTAAACATATACAGTATATGGAACGCCATTAGCACAAGTTGATCATGTGTGTGTGTCTACTAATACGTAGCCGAGGAGTTGAGAGAGTGAGGTGATAGGACAGGCGTAATGTCCGTTAACGAGGAAAGGGGTATTCTTATTGGTATAATTTATCGTGGGTAATTGATTGTCTATAGAAAATGAATAATAACTGCAAAGGTTTCTTATTATCAAAGATGCAAGATATCACTGACATCCTATGAATTAACCTGTAATGGCTAAGAATATAGAGTAAACGACGAGACCCCACCACCCTCTTCCTTTCACTTACAAGACAAGATAAAGAAGATTATTATATATAACTCAGATTCTATAATTTGTATAGTGCACAGCTCACTATCCCATACATTCACATAATATTTACAATATCATATCATAATATTATAAGCATATAATATGAGTCAGAGGATGAAGCTTGGCGAGTCAAGATATACTCGGGCATGTACACACGAACACACACAGATGCGCTGTTGCCACATCAGCCATATCTCGGGACTAGGTGGTCCAGGCGGAAATCTTGGCAACTGTACCTGCCGGTCCCACTGCTCTCTTCGTCAGCTCTTGATCTCCAGGCCCCTTTGCCCCCTTGGATGAGCCAGTGTCACCGGAAGCAGGGACATCGTATGTCACCATGGCCCCTCCACCTGCATCTGCCATGCAGGATGCTACACTGACATCCTTGCTGGTCAGGCCGAGGAGACTGGTGTCCCCAGAGCCCTCTGTCTCATCCTCGTCCGAGGCGTCCCCTCCTAGACGGGGGCACCTTGGTCTGCTGCCTGGACATGGGGGATGTCCAAGGGGTCGGAGGGCAGGTCGAAGGGTGTCGGCAGGCCGACCCGCTGCCACCGCCACTGAAGAGGATCCTGGGTGGAACTGTGGCCTATTCACACTGAACCACGGGCCGTTCACTGGCTCCCCAGGGATCAAGGGGGATAATCGAACAACTCCCCTGCAGTTCTTCCAGCTCTTTTTCACGCGGGAGTTGTTGTCACATCTCACCATAGAAACGAACTGGTATGCCACATTCCTGGGGACTCAGATGGATACCTGGTTCTCCTGCAATGAAGAGGAGATGGCCAAGTTCCTGGGGTTGTACCTTTTCATGGGGGTCGTGCACATGCCAACCATCAGGCACTGCTGGAGGAGCTCCTAGCTGCACGACTACCCAAGGTTCAGGTGGGCGATGAGTGGAGGGTGCTTCAACACCATCCTGAAGCACTTCCACACCTTCAACTCTCTCGCCAACCAAGATCAGCTCATCCACGTTCACACGGTCATGGAGTACCTCCTTCAGTGGCTCCAGTCAGTGTACCAACGCGAGGAGCAGCTCAGCCTGGATGAGGGCTCTCTGGGGTGGAAGTGCAGGCTGTCCTTCCGTGTGTGCAGCCCCCAGAATCCCACCAAGTATTCTATCTAACTCTACCTGTTGGCTGAGTTGTCCTCGGGCTACATTTAGAACCTCAAGGTCTAAACGGAGGTATGTTGGAACTCTCTCCAAGGCAGTCAGGAATACAGGTAGGGTGTTGTAGAAGCTCCAATAGGTCAT
The DNA here is from genome assembly GCF_032717465.1 of Coenobita brevimanus. Classification (NCBI taxonomy): domain Eukaryota; kingdom Metazoa; phylum Arthropoda; class Malacostraca; order Decapoda; family Coenobitidae; genus Coenobita; species Coenobita brevimanus. Next base: position 25,646,804 of record NC_137062.1, read on the forward strand.
TAACCCATGGATTCAGCAATTACCTTTTTTTATCCCACCCTGTGATGGGCAAAAAATGAAGAAAAAAGTTTTTTAGTCTTTGTTTATTATAAACTTGAAGATAAACATCCAGGGCATCATCTGGTAAAACAAAAAAGAATAATCTCTCTCTCTCCATCTTTGTGTAGGGCCATACATAAGTTTATGTAGGAGAGTAGTGAAGAAATGAAAAACATTTTTTTTTTTTTTTTTTAAATTATAAACTTGAAGATAAACATGCAGGGCATCATCTGGTGAAAAGAAAAAAAAATCTCTCTCTCTCTCTGTCTTTGTGTAGTGCCATGCATACGTTTGCATAGGGGTGCAGTGGTTAACGGTGATGCATAGCCAGCACAGCCTGAGCTGTGGCTTGCAACACGATGCTACCCAACCTGAGCTGTGGCTCGCAATCCACGGTTAAGGATTGAAAAGATGTAGGCTTGTTCGCCAGGTGGATCAGTGAAGGGAAAGGAGAGCCAGAGGTGGTGGTGAACATTGAAATCTCCTAGAATGGAGATTTCTGAGAAAGGAGAAACGGATAGGATGTGTTCCATCGTAGAAGTAAGATAGTCAAAGAATGTTTCATAGTCAGTAGAATTAGGGAATAAGTAAACAGCACAAATAAATTTAGTCAGTGAATGACAGGAAAGCCGAAGCCAGAGGGTAGAGAACTCAGAAGAATCAAGTTCGGGAGCACGAGAGCAAGGTAAGTCGTTGCTTACATATACACAACAGCCACACTTGGCTTTGATATGAGTATAGAGAAAGCAGGAATATACAAAAAAGGCTTTGCTATCAGTTGCCTCAGACAGTTGAGTCTTAGTTAAGAAGAGGTGAGGTTTAGAGGAGGAGAGGTGGTATTCAACAGAGAGAAAGTTAGATAAAAGGCCGCGAATGTTGCAGAAATGAAGAAGTGAGTCAGACAATGGTTCTTGGGAGCTCGTTAAGTTGTCACCGGGAGAGGGACGGAAAGTGGGGGCATTTATGGTCTCCTACCCCCCTGTGGACCCCGAGGCTAAGTTATTAGATGCCATTATTTTTTTCTAAAATTTTGAAAAGGAAGTGTAGTGTTTAGTGTGCATGTAATTTGGTGCTGACAGTTAGAGAAACTTGTATTGGAGAGCATGCTGGCCTATTCTCTGTGCTACTGAGACACTAAAAAAGTTCAGCAAAGGGGGATGGTCAGGAACTAGTCCCGGGGTTTGATGAAACAAGAGATCCAACTCTCCCTGTCATCAGCTTTCCATCCACCTTGGGAGTACTGCCCTGCTTGACTGGTGCTACAGGCTACTACTCACGGGGTAGTCTGTCTATATGTCTATCTCTCTGTAGCCAGACGCCTTAATCCCGTAAGAGGGGAGCACAAACAAATCGCCTCCATGTCGTCCAATCCTTTGCCATTTCGTTGCACTCTCCCCAGCTAGCTCCCCCCTCTCTCTCAGATACCTCTCCACTCCATCGCTACAACTCATCCTTGGCCTCCCCCTCCCTCTCCCCTCCTCAACCTCACACACATACTCTCTCGTCGTTAGTGTTTCGCTCTCCATCCTCCCCACACGGCCAAACCACCTTAGTGTATCTTTTATAGCTATCTCTACCACATCCACATCCTCACTCCCTCATTCGTCAGTCTCTCTCTCCATGTAACTTCACATATTCCTATCAGATAATTCATTTTTATTGCTGTCACTCTTAACTTGTGTGCTACAACGAGGTCCAAGCTTCGCATCGTTACGTAGAGTTGGTAACATATTATTATTATGCAGTAACTTTTTTACTGCCATGCTCACTTTCCTGTTTCTTATCACTGCCTTCAAAGAATCCCCAACCTCTCTTCCTTGTACCCTTTCATTCACTTCAACCTCTAAACTTTCGTTCTTACACATCACAGTACCCATGTACATAAATGCACTCACATTTTCCATTTCCTCATCATCCAAATTTACTGTGCATTCAGGGACTTCATTTCTTTCGAAAACCACAGCGTGACTCTTGTCTACATTCATTTTTAGGTTCCGTTTCTAACACACTCTGCCAAATTCATTCACCAAACCATGCAGTTCCACGTTGTCTTCACTTAATAAAAGATATCATTCGCAAACAACAGAACAGGAAGGTTCCAAACGCTGCCATCTCTCATTACGGCCGCTATAAGATCCACCGTCCTACCATGTATCTCTTATAACAGCATCCATATACAGATATGGCGACCATGGAGAAATTACATATCCCTGTTTCAATCCAACATTCAGAGAAAAACCCATTCAGATCACCATCCACATGCACTGCAGCCTTAACGCTCTCATACATACTCTTCACGGCATTCAACATCTTCCAATTTGCTTCAAATGTTCTTAATATTTTCCACATTGCTTGTTTATTCACTCTGTCATATGCTTTTTTCCAAATCCATGAAGGCTGCATACAACTTATTTCTCTTCTCTGGAAACTTTTTCAATAAAGGCCTTAGAATGAATATCTAATCCACGCAACTTTTTCCCTTCCTAAATTCTATCTGTTCTTCTCCAACTAATTCCTGTTATTTCCCTAACTCTGTCAGGAAGTGTCCTACCATTATACTTTTCCTATTACACTAAGAAGACAAATGCTCCTATGATTACCACAAACATCTTTTTCCATTGTACAGGGGAATAATTATACCCGACTTCCAATCCTTCCGGACTGTACTTTCCTCCCAGGCCAATCTGTGTATCTTCCATATCCATTCTATTACCTTCGCCCCCTTGTGCTGCACCATTTCACCACGCAGGCCATCATTTCCCGGGGCTTCCTCCATTTTGTCTTTATTCCTTCCACTAGTTCCAGTCTACTGATCTCTTCCTTCTCATCTCCCTGCTTCTCCCAGCCACTTTCACTCGCATTTCTTTCATTCTCTGTGTTTAACAATTCCTTAATGTGTTCTCTCCATTTGCTAATTTTTTTTTCTCCATTCCCTGCTATCAGTCTATTTATCTTTCACTCACCCAATACCTACTTTATCACTGTGTCAAACTCCCTTTACCTTCTTCCAGAACATTTTCTTACATTCCCTCTTCACTTAAATTCATTCAAAATTCCCCATCCACTCTCTTCCTGCTCTCTCTTATTAATCTTTTCACCTCTCCCTTCCTCTCTACCTGTAACTCTCTATCCCGTCTGTCAACTATTCCATTTCGTAGTGAAGGCACCAATTTCTGGAAATCCCATTTCAAATGCAATTTAGATGTCCTACATTTTAAATAGGAAGGATGCTGTCGCAATTCTGTCTAAATTTTCTCAATATAAGTCATAATTACTAGAATTACTGGTTTCAAAATATATATATATATATATATATATATATATATATATATATATATATATATATATATATATATATATATATATATATATATTTATATATATATATATATATAACTGTTTGTATCGATCTATCTATCTGTAATGCCAGACGTTAATCCCGTGAGGGGTGACCACAAACAAATCATCGCCATGTCGCCCTATCCCGGACCATTTCACTACCCACCCCCCAGCTTACACCCCTCTCTCTCAAATACCTCTCCACTCCATTCCTCCATCTCATCCTTGGCCTCCCCCCTCCCTCTCCTCTCCTCAACCTCAATCACGTATACTCTTCTCGCTCTCCATCCTCTCAACCAAGATCTAAAGACTTTAAATCGTGTTACTCTAAACATGGCCAAACCACCTCAGCGTATTTCTCCTATCGCTTTCTGTCACATCCACATCCACACCACAATGCTCCTTCACTTCCTTATTTGTCAGTCTGACACTCCATTTAACTTTACAAGCTCCTATCAAATAATTCATTTCCACTGATCTCACTCTTGATTTGTGTCCATCCATCAAGGTCCAAGCTTCACTTTCATACGTTAGAGCTGGTATCACAATCATATCATGCAGCGACTTTTTTATTTCCATGTTTATTTCCATGTTCCTTATCACAGCTTTTAGAGAACCAGCAACCTTTTTTTCCATGTTGTACCCTTTCAAGCACCTCATCCTCCCAACTTCCATCCTTACTTATAACATGACACAAGTATTTAAATGTACTAACAAATTCCATTTCCTCATCATCCAACCTCATTTTACATTCAGTGACTTGATTTCTCTCGGAGACCGTAACTTTACTCTTCCCTGCATTCCACTTTAGTTTCTGTTTCTTTTACACTCACCCAAACTCATTCACCAAGCCCTGCAGTTCCCCTTCGTCTTCACTTAACAGTATCATCTGAAAACAACAGAACTGGAAGTTTCCAAACGCTGCCCTCTCTCTCTCTCTCTCTCTCATATTATAAATATATATATATATATATATATATATATATATATATATATATATATATATATATATATATATATATATATATATATATATATATATATGAGCCTCTGTCGTACAGTGGTAAAGTGTGTGTTTTTGTACATTGAAGAACGAGGGTTTGCGCCCCGCCAGGGTAATAAAGTTTGGGAGCGTTCTTCTGGCCACGTACTGCTTGGCAGCCATAAGGGGTACTGTGGTTGAACCAGTGTCGCATACTATAAAGTATGCTTGCACCCAGTCGGCTTGCGCGGGCCGATTACACTTGGTTCACAAGCTACACACACATCCAAAGCCACTCCAGCACTGCAATATTATTACACTTACAAGCACTTCTCACCCTACATACAATCTCTACCAGACAACCTAAGTCACTTGGTAAAGATACATTGGCTCTCTCTCTCTCTGTCTGTCTCTCTCTCTGTCTCTCTCTCTCTCTCTCTCTCTCTCTATATATATATATATATATATATATATATATATATATATATATATATATATATATATATTATAACGTTCATGACTGGAATGTCACTCACCCATATTGCAGAACTTCTGCTTATCAGAATTCTTTTATTCCCCGAACTGCATCTCTCTGAAACTCGCTTCCTCAGAGTTGTATCCCCCCAAACTTCAACCTCCAGTTGTTCAAGTCCAACGGTTACTGATATTTTATGAATGAAGGACACCAGTAATCTAGTGTATGGATTATTTTGTTTTTTCATTAATTTGCGTTTGCTTCCTCTGTTCTGTTATTAAAAATATTATATATATATATATATATATATATATATATATATATATATATATATATATATATATATATAGAGAGAGAGAGAGAGAGAGAGAGAGAGAGAGAGAGAGATAGATAGATAGATAGATAGATATGTAAATAGATAGATAGATAGATGGGTAGATAGATAGATAGATATAGATAAATAGATGGGTAGATAGATTGATAGATACAGTAGATAGATATTTGTTTATATATATATTTGTTTATTTATTTATTTATTTATTTATTTATTTAGAGAGAGAGAGAGAGAGAGAGAGAGAGAGAGAATTTCAGTAATGCTATTAAAATCAGGTAACCAGAATAGTTAGTCGTACTGAAGAGCCTCATTAAATCTCGCCTTCGTCATGGATGATGCTCAAGATTACCATCTTCCTGTGAGTATCTTATGTAGTCTTTTCCATCACTAAGGAATGACTATTTCAGCTCTGACAGCAAATGCAGAGGTGATATATGGATGCTCCCTGAAGGATGGTCTTTGCGGGTATTGCTATAAATATGTCCTCAACATGTGTATTTTAAGTCCGAAGATCGTTTACATTCAGTTTCGGAAAATTTATTATTTAGCAGATACGGTGATACAGCTGTATCAAACATTTCATTAGCAACAAAGGATACTTGACGGTAAATTTGTTTTATTCCCTAGTCAGACAGGATATAAAGCATTCATAGCGCTCGCTTGTTGTGCGAGAGACCCAGCAGAGAAAACTGCACCACCTGAGACGTCAGGGAACTACAGCCACCATGTTTTTGTCCCTAATGGCACTGCAACGCACTCTATAGGTCTCGGTCGGTTTCGTGCAGATCTCACACTGCGAGGACGACCTAGAGTGGTGGATGGGTTCGAGCCCCACCGACTGCCACTAAGTCTGTGGGGTGGATGCTCCGTAACACCATACCACTGTCCACTTCATATATCTTGTGTTTCACCATCTATGCCTTGCATCTACAATGTAGAGACTCAAGCAGTCTCTCCATCTTTGGACAAAAATAAGGCATGTTTTATGAAGGCCCTCTGTGATTGGATGTCTTCACCCGTGACGTCACCAGGGAACCCACCAAGGTTAAGAAGCCATGACAACAGTGTGTTTGGAGCAACCCAGTGTGATGCATACCCAGTTTATTTTATACATTTCATGAGGGCGGTACTTTTCACTCTGTGCTGTGTGTTTGGGTGTTCAGGGAAAATGTCAGAGACTATTTTCTGACACGCTTTTGCCAAGGTTTAATGAGATAACCTAGTAGGTCAGATCTTTTCTGGCTAAAAGTACTCCTCATGTGTTGTTACTTGTTCCCTGAACGCCCTGCACTAGTAGGGTCAATGAGGTAAGTTGTACTGACTTTTCTTGGGTCAAGTTCCTATGCTCCTACTGACTTCCTGGTCCAGAAGTAGCAATACGGTACGCTTTCTACGATAGTCTTACGGTGTTGTTGATGACCTGAATTAAAACTGGTTATGAGAGAGAGAGAGAGAGAGAGAGAGAGAGAGAGGTATTGAAGGTGAGGGGATTATGGTAGTTTTTTTTTTTTTTTTTTTTTTTTTAAATAACAGAACGGAGGAAGGAAAAACAAATGGAGAAAAAAAAAAAAAAATCCATACACCATATTACTGGTGTCCTCTGTTCATAAAATATCTGTAACAGTTAGACTTGAAGAGTTGTAGGTTGAAATTTGGAGGAAAACAACTCTGAGGAAGCGAGTTCCAGAGAGATGCAGTTCGGGGAATGAAAGAACTCTGATAGGCAGAAGTTCTGCAATATGGTTGAGTGACATTCCAGTCATGAGCGCTACCAGATGCCCGTGTAGCACGAGGGAAGGCATGGAGAGGCGGCACCATGGACGCAACTTCGTCTGAGCATTTGCCAAAAAAATATCTGTAAAATAATGCAAGGGAGGCAACATTCCTTCTTACTTGCAGGGGAGGTAGTTTATATGTAATGGCAGGGTTGTTAATGATTCTAACAGCTTTATTCTGAATTTTGTCTAGTTGCCTTAATGCAACCTCTCCACAACCATTCCACAAGGGTGAGCAATATTCAAGCTGAGAGCGCACATGACTCTTATAAATTATAGCTAACTGCTCATCGGCGAAGAAGTTACGGACTCTGTACAATAATCCAAGTTTCTTTGAGGCGGTTTTAGCAAGTGATCTGACATGAGAGGTCCAGCTGAGGGCACTGTTAAGTGAGACACCAAGAATTTCAATACTTTTGGAGATGGGAATATTAGTAGCACTGAAGGTAATGTACGAGTCTGGCAATATCTGTCTATTGGTAAACTGTATATATTTAGTTTTACTAGCATTAAAAGAGACAAGGTTGTTTTGTCCCCATTCACTGATTGTAGATAGATCTTCATTTATGGAGATGGCTGTATTGAGTTGAGAGGTAGAGATATTAGACTTTGTAAATGGATGTCTGAGTGTGAATGAACTATGTAGTGTTGAGTCATCTGCATATGAGTGAATGGGATTGTGAGTGACAGATAAGAGATCATTAATATGAACCAGATAATCTGTTACGCACAGATAGTGATTATAACGGTAATGATGATCATGGTGATAGTGATACTACTGATCATGGTGATGATGATGACTGCACTGTGAGTTTGTACTGTCTTATGCAGCCTATGTGTGAAAAAGAAATGTATGGATGTTGAGGGAGCTGTGGCAGTGACATTGATGATGATGATGATGGTGTTGATAACGACGATGTTGTTGTTGATGATGATAATAATGAAGAAGGTGATAATAAAAAGCGTTAACACTAAGGAATGAGCAACAGTGAAATTTGACCTTCAACATTATGGAAAAGATAAGACTGGTATAAATAGTGATGAACTCACATATGCTTTATTTAATATACTCTGCTTATCAAGTCTTAAGTACTATGTATCTATTGATCAGTCTATCTATTGCCAGACGCCTTCATCTCGGAAGGGGTGGCCACAAGCAAATCGCCTCCATGTCGCCCCATCCCTCGCCATTTCACAGCCCTACCTCAAACTCACAAGCCCTCTCTCACATACCTCTCCATTCCGTCCCTTCATCTCATCCTCGACCAACCCCACCCTCTCCCCCCCTCCACCTCACTGAAGCCATAAATTAGGAGCTAATCAGTAACAGTGGTAGTACAACCAAAAATAAAGTGTATACTACAACTCCAGCTAGGGCGACAGAATAGTAAACAGATTGTAGTAATGTGTCGCCATCCACCATCCACTTTACTTGTTTTCTCTGGATGGTAACCCCTCCCATTGCAAGGCACCAGCTGACGACAAAAAATGCGCAGGGAAGCAAAGTGAACACACCTGTTCTCATTCGACCTGGACAATAACCAGACTGAAACTGATACATCCGTGTGGATGGAGGGACATGGTCTGCTTCCACGGCCGTGTGTTTGAAAGGCATTTCAGCTGAGAACAATATGCAAGAGATCTGTAAAGCGAGCAGCTAAGGACACCGTAATTGAATAAAAACAAAAGGCTGATATAGGGTGCAGTGAACTGTTTTAGAATGGTGTGTAATCTACTCTGATAAGATTAATATTTATCAGGATATTTACGTTCAGTAATGAACATCAAATGTTCACGTAACATATCTATAGGATTGTCTTGTTTTTAGACAAAACACTATCATCAAGAAACCATAGGATGTTTGTGACAGGCTAAATGAATGACTGTGCGTCCAGTCACTTCATACATACTTTTAGAGCAATATCATTGTACCATGACCACATATTCATTTACTATAATAATCTGTGTAATTTTCTTGTGATAGATTCATTGTAATATTATCTGCGACGTAGTTAGATACAAGTGATACGAAAATTTTAGATGATGGAACGAACATTATTACCCCCGAACTACACTGATGACAGTAATTCTCATCATTAAAAAAATAATGTTTGGAAGTCAGTGTGGAGAGAGAGAGAGAGAGAGAGAGAGAGAGAGAGAGAGAGAGACAGACAGACAGACAGACAGACAGACAGACAGATAGACAGACAGACAGAGAAGGGGGTTATTTCCCCGTGATATAGCCCTGAGACTGGCATGGTCAATATCTATGACGTAGTCTAAATGTGCCCTTCCTAATGCTAGATAAAGTTGCAATATTACTTGAGATGTCCTGTTGTTCATGCTTCACGAAATAAATCCTAGGATCCTATTTCCTATATTTCTCGCATTTATACACTGTTACCTTCCAGGTTTCAGGTCTTTGCTAATCATAATTCCTATATCTCTCTCGCATTCAGATTTACTAATTTCTTTATTATCTAAGTAGTGTTTAGTATCTACAGTGGTCTTGCCCATGATAAGTACATTACATTTTTCCTTGTAAAATTCCATTTGTCAGTCATTATACCATTATTTTGTACAGTATGTCGAGGTTCTTTTGTAGGTTAAGACAGTCGTCAGAGGAGTTAATGATACACCTTATTTTTGTGTCATCGGCATATTTGCTAGTACTGCTAGTGATTCCTAAGTACAGATCATTTATACATATAATAAATAATAAGGGACCAAATGCTGATCCCTGTGGTACACTGCTAGGTACTAATCCGCAGTCCGACTTATTACATGTATAAAACTCTCTGCTATCGTCCCTTTAACCGGGATGTTTCCATTTTAAGATATCGCTACCTATACCATGTGCTCGAACGTTTTTTACTAACCTTTCGTGTGGGACCCTATCATATGCTTTATTAAAGCCTAGATAAATAATATCGTAAGCATTATCGCTATTTACTGCCTCATAGACCTCGTAGAAAAATGATAAGTTTGTGAAGCAGGATCATCCTTGCCTGAATCCGTGCTGACTTTCATTTATAGGATTAAATCTTTCTAAGTGTTCTAATTTTACTGGCTAGAATAACGATAATTCGATTCAGCTTATTTATCACCCTTTTTAAAAATGGACGCGGTTGCGGTTTTAAATAACGTTTTAGGTGGCTGACATAATTATCGCCCGCCTTTAGAAGGAGGAGCGATAATGTTTTTGCCTGCCTTTGTGTGTCTGTCCGTGTGTGTGTGTGTGTGTGTGTGTGTGTGTGTGTCAGTGGGAGGGGGGATTTGGTGAGTGGATGGGATGATTGGGCACTGTGGGTGGGTTGAGTGGAGTCAGTGGGTGAATGTGGTGAGTCACTGAGTGGGTGAGTGGACAGTGGGGTGGGTCGAAAACGGATGAAAAACTGTTTTTTTTTTTTTTAAATATTTCACTCCTCCTGTAGTTTAGAAACCTAAAGAACGTCATAATAAAGATACTGTTAAAATTACACTTCAGGAGAACAATATACAGAGATGCCGCAACGCCTTTGATTTTTTCATTCAAAATATTGGAATAATGCAGCACTTCACTGAATTTCATGGTATAAATGACAAGTCACCCACACATCACCACGAAGTGGTGGCTGCTTACAGAGTTCCACAACATGCTCATCTCAGCCTCCCTCCATTCTGTGACATTTACTTACAATTGTGGTCTGACTTTGTCCCAGATTTGAGCATTATTTCTCTTGCATCAATTCTTGTTCGGATATATCTGCCATGTTCTTCATACTGGTCCCACAGTACATAATATACCATTTACTACATATTCATTCTTAATTATTATAATATAGGTAGATACTTTGTTAACTGTTCATACATTAATTCATCATACAAGTGGCAACCCTATGTGTCAATATCTCGTAGTGATAGATCTACTAGCGTCAGCATTGCAGCACCCGGGCTCCAACGCCAAGTGTGCAACAGATTCTCTTATTCCACCGTCAGGGCAAGCTCTCTACTTACGCTGTCCTGGCCAAGACCTGTATTCCTGTATATCTCATGCTGTACATAACTAAAAAAAAATATAGATTACAAAGCCCCATCTTCAATTCGAACCACCCTAAAGAAGTGCAATGAACACCTTCAATAATAACACAGCTCTACCCCCTACATACTGGTGGAAACCTGGTGAGATCCGTAACAAAGACTAGCAGCATTCTTATAAAAATCACACATTTTGCAACCTGAATCATCGCCTGTTCCTGTTCTCCCACAACAAGAAGGAGTTTGGTGTGATAGTTGCTACTATATTGCTATGCTGTGCTGTGGACTAATGCTCCTGCATTTCACCAGTGTTCCTGTATTAATCATCATTAGTGGTGAATACTTCTTCAGTACCCCGATTTGTGCCTATTAACAAGGAAAAGAGGAGTATTTGGGGGGAGGGAGGAATACAGTATATTTCCTGGCGGTGAACTGTGACGACACATCTCGACTACGTCATAGTGGTGCGAGTGGGAAGGCCTGTACTCCAACCAAGTAGGACAACACCTTACGACGTCATGGACGCAAACGTCAATCATCTCACTCCCTTGGTTACGGTGGCGTCATGGATGCCAAGTTAAGACTTTCAATATTCGTGCCCACTCATTCTGGTTAGTTAATGTGACATTCATTAACTTATATATAGCAGTCCGCAAACGTCTGGTGTTAGTTTAAATACATGGTCTGTAAATAAATTTAATGTCAATTAAATATTTGCGAATGACTTTTTTTTTTTTTAGGTTCTTCATTTACCACTCAGTACAAGCCCCAACACTCTGGTGAACATTGTCACTGAAGGCCAAGCAGGGAAGGGTGCATGAGAGAGAGAGAGAGAGAGAGAGAGAGAGAGAGAGAGAGAGAGAATCATCGGTACCTTAGGGCATAGAATATATAGAGGTATCATTACAAGCAAAATAATGAAAAAAGACATACAATGACACATACATGGTACAAAGTGGTTGCAGTAATTACCATTGTAAATTCTGAGATGAGCAGAGCGGTACGTAGATACACACATATGTACAGACAGGGAAAGTTCCGCATTACCCACCTCCCGAAGCACTGGTGTGAGACAGGTGAATGTGAAGCAGTAGCCAGACCTCATACGTCTGGTAACTGAGCGTGAAGGAGAGAGAGGCAGGGGACTGGGGGCAAAGGAGGGTTTAGTGATAGATTGAAAATCACGTGTAATGTATGACTTCGAAGGTGTGTTGGAGTTAAGTTAGTAAGGATAGACGACAGTATGATGCTAACATTTTATGAAAAAAATACGTAAATGTCGGCAGAGCTATTGTTGCCAGGAAAGTTATGGAAGTTTGCTGGGTTCGGACAGAGGTTTGAATGCTTTCATTCCTTCTAGACTTTAACATGAGACGTTTCCCCAGGAGATATAATGATATATATTTACATTTCGTGTTGAAAACAAAACCATTATAATCTCTGTATCTATCAATCTATCAATCAATCAATCTATCTATCTATATCTACCTATCTCTCTATATCTATCTATATCTACCTATCTATCTATCAATATATATATTTATATATATGTAGATTCGTATAAATTTATTCATTTATGCTCTGTCGTCCCACTGTAACTATCCACCTGCAAACTTCAGTGTTATTCTGGTAATTATTCATCTCGAACTTAGAGTAAAGGGTAGTGTGTAATAATAATTATACCTTTGACAGTAATCATGTATTGATACTGTGACATGAGGAATTCTCCAAACCCTCACACTCCAGGCCACCCTCCCGCCCACTCACAGTTACCAGACATGTAGGGTGTGGCTGCTGTTTCGTGACTATTCGTCGACCACCAATGCTCCGAACAGTGGGTAATGCGGAACTTTCCCTGACTGTCCAGTTACCTCCACTTCTAACGAGTACAGCGGGTGGTGTGCTAGGTGCAATGTGGCACCACTGTGTTTGTTTACATCGTAGTAAGAGTAAGTGAATGGGCAGACTCGGCAGAGCTGCCCCTCCGCTGCAGTACCCAGTACCCAGAGAAACAATGTTCTATCAAGTCTTACTCTGTCTGCAAATACAAGTGTTTGCCACATATGTATAGTGGAAGCAGAGAAAAAAACAAATAAGAAATGCCATTGGCTCCCATTGTTTCTCTGACAGGAGATGACTGTGAGGCGAGGTGGAACGGAGGGGAGGGAGACAGGTGGTGGGGGAGCATGTATCGGAGCTTTGTCGTGTTTCGTTTAGATAGATGAAGAGAGTGATTACGCAGATGTTCTGAGGTGATCTGTATCTCCGTATGCAATAAAGTGAATTGGATGAATGTTGGAGTCTTAACGTGTGTTGAACAACTGTAGTTGTGTATAAATGTTAGAAGGTTTGATGTCCGGTGTCTCGAAACGTGGTTCACCTGAGTCTAGTGAGTGAGCGAATCAACTGCAGTAACATTTTTGTGCCTGAACCAGGGTGGCCATAAATGATTCATGATTATGCATGTGACACAACGGTCATGCTATGTTGTGGGTCATCCAGTCTGTTTTATTGTGAGGAAAAACAGTCATTATATTCGCAAACCAAGGTATAAGTAGATGTCCTGTTGCGTAGGATTATACCTACTATGAGTGTTGGACAGCTATTAGCTTATTCTGCGAAAATGTTGTGCAGTCATCATACTGATGGATCACGCCGAGGAAATGAGATACTGTATTTGCATAATCAATGCATATCTTGTACTATAATAATTGAAATAATGGTATTATGTGTGTCCAGTCCATAATTGATGTCGCTTTCTTCGAGGTGCTATTTCATTAATCTCGATATTTGTGACACAACATCCACGAACATTGATCATCATATATTATACTCCCTTTAAAACATTCATACATTAGTTTTCATACAACTATTACACATTCAGGCCCTCCTTAGCTCCAGACGCACTGTACTATTTAATCATTCGTTTACACTCACACACTGTTCAACCAGAGTGAGCAATATTTTCTTTACAATGCATGTGTCTGTTGTTTGCCATTATAGCACAAGGTTTTAGTGTAATGGCCACGGCTACACAAAATATATCTGTGGCGTGGTGCTGCTGGGAGAGTGTAAATTTCCGTGTAGTCTAGGTGTGTTTGTGCAGGGAGTCTGGTAATACACTTCACCGACTTATTCACAGTCATGCCAAAATAGCAGCCAAAGTCGCTGTTTTGGTGACTATACTGCCTGACCACTGAACACTTTCACTCCCAGCAATCTGAATGAGATCCTGTTTTCAACCAATAGAAACATTGAGGAACACATTGAACAATGCAATTTTATATGTAAAGTAAGGAATGTTTTATGCACCGTGTCATCATACAGGCTTATACAGTATAACGCAGCCAAGGATAAGCTGAACCCACGGTAGGATAAAGGTTGAGTACTCCTGGAGCGTCCAAGTAAACGTAACCAACAATGGTGCACCAGCACCTGGATGGTAAAACCCAACCAACACGCTTTAGGCAAAATACCCCCGGATTTTTAAGCTGCCCCACTTCATCCAGTACATTTACACGAGGTCACTGATAAGGCTGCAATCTTGTCGTAGTGATGCGATAGGATAAGGAAGTCAGTATGTCTCGTTACTCATTAAACGAGGAAGGGCCAGAATTGTGTGTGTGTGTTTGTGTAATTCACCGGGTCGGTCAGGATCACCTGATGGTCGTGATCGTCAGTTTTACCCTCCCGGAATGGAGCTGAGAGCTCATATAGTCCGATCTAAGGGCAAGGCTGTGACATTCACACACGCACACTTTGTGTGTGTGTGTGTGTGTGTGTGTGTGTGTGTGTGTGTGTGTGTGTGTGTGTATGTATGTATGTGTGTGTATATATGTCTGTATGTGTGTGTATGTATGTATGTGTGTTTGTATGTATGTGTGGGTGTGTATGTATGTACAGTATGTGTGTGTGTATGTATTTGTGTGTGTGTGTGTGTGTGTGTGTGTGTGTGTGTGTGTGTGTGTATGTTAGTGACAGACAGACAGACAGGAGCATTCATGGGGTCATTATAAGTTGCTAAAATACGATATAATAGACACAGGGAAGGGTAGAGGGTCCTTGTCTCTGTAACAGTGAATACTGGCCCGATACTATCCTTGCAATTTCAGTGACAAACAATGGACACATTGTATATCAATCGTAGGACAAAGGGATGCAGGACCTAAAACATCATGATGTGTAAGATGCCGGGCACTGTGGCGGTGGTGATTATGGATGGGAACCGAAACGTCGTTTTGGTATTGTTGTTTAGGGCCATCATACGAGATTCATAATAACCTCAAGTTCGGCACCAGATTTTGATATTACGAATATTTGTGATGCCGTGTCAGTTGGTGCTGAACACTGAAAACGATATTCCCAAAGTAGTCAAAGATAGAACGGAATTTTTGATTGATAAAGGGGGACTTGAGGAGAGGTTGGTCAATGTGACGGGATATTAGGAAGGGAAGGAAACGTTGCAGGAATAGAGAGGGTGGGAGAACTTGACCACCTTGCTTGGTGTCAAGGTGTGTTTGGAATTGGACTGTTGTGAAGCAGAAGCGAGTGAGGAGGTGGGCAGGTGGGAGTAGGGTCATCACCAACTATGTGATGTTTGGTGTTGGTATAGGAAATATCTCCCTCTGGATGAACAGTGTGTGAATGTAGACACACGATTAAACAGTATAATGCGTCTGGAGCTAAGGGGGGCCTGAATGTGTAATATTTGTATGAAAACTAATGTATGAAGGTTTTAAAGAGAATATAATAAACGATATAATCAATGTTTGTGGATGTTGTGTCACAGCTATCCAGACTAATGAAATAGCACCTCGAAGAGAGCGACATCAATTTTGGACTGGACACACGTAACACCGTTATTCCAATTACTATAATACAAGATATGCATTCATTATGGAAATACAGTATTTCATTACCTCCGCGTGGTCCATTAGTATGATGGCTGCACAACATTTTCGCACAATAAGCCAATAGCAATCCTATGCAACAGGACATCTACTTATACTATGGTTTGCGAATATAATGATTGTTTTTCCTCACAATAAAACAGACTGGATGATGCACAACATGGCATGACCGTTGTGTCACATGCATAATCATGAATCATTTATGGCCACCCTGGTTCAGCCACAAATGTTACTGCAGTTGATTCGCACACTCACTAGACTCAGGTGAACCACGTTTCGAGACACAGAGCATCAAACCTTCTAACATTCATGCACAACTACAGTTGTTCAACACACATTAAGACTCCAACATTCATCCAATTCACTTTATTGCATACGGAGATACAGATCACCTCAGAACATCTGTGTAATCACTCCCTTCATCTATCTAAACGAAACACGACAAAGTTTCGATACATGCACCCCCACCACTGTCCCCACTCCCCTCCGTTCCACCTCGCCTCACAGTCATCTCGTGTCAGAGAAACAATAGGAGCCAATGGGATTACTATTTGTTTTTCTCTCAACCTTCAACTATATATATAAATGTGGCAAACATTTGTATTTGCAGAGTATGACTTGATAGAAAATTGTTTCTCAGGGTACTAGATACTGCAGCGGAGGGGCAGCTCTGCCGAGTCTGCCCATTCACTTACTCTTACTACGATGTAAACAAACACAGTGGTGCCACATTTCACCTAGCACACCACCCGCTGTACTCGTTAGAAGTGGAGGTAACTGTACATACGTATGCAGAGTGAGGCACATAAGCACACGTACAGTCGTCAGCACAAATTCGCTGCAAGCCTGCTCGTGTCATGTGGGTCGTTTTGTCTGGCAACAATGTATGGGAACTAGTTGCCACACAGGCTTTTACACGCTTTAAAGACAAGTTTGTAAGAATTAGTACTGTAAATCATCCAGAATACAATATTCTTTATATCTGGTTAGCGTAAAAATGTGCAAAAGACGACAGATGAATGTTGTCGCGTGGTGAAACTCCTGTTCTCTCCCTCGTATCCATCCCTTGTCCCTTCCCATTCTCCCCTCCTCCTTCCCTCTCCCGCTATCCTTCATCTCCACTCCTCTTTCTCTCCGCCCTGTTTACCTTATATCACCCACAGCGCTAATCTACGTAATAAACCGCACTCTTCTCTATTTCTTGTCTATTCCTGTATCCTTTTTGCTCCTCAACATTCGAGAGTTTCATGCCATGCAACAGTCTCTTTCTCCCACTCGTTACTCCACACATGACGCAGCAGTTCGAAACTTTAGTGTTTCTGATACTGCTTTGTGATTCAGTGAACAGTATGAGGAGAATGGGAACATTTTCCTAGGGAAGAGAGAGGGCGAGAAGTAGGAGGAGTGGGCACAAATGTTTGTTTAAATTTGCCTACTGATATAATAGGCACAGACTTCCAGGCTCACGC
Source organism: Coenobita brevimanus (assembly GCF_032717465.1). Classification (NCBI taxonomy): domain Eukaryota; kingdom Metazoa; phylum Arthropoda; class Malacostraca; order Decapoda; family Coenobitidae; genus Coenobita; species Coenobita brevimanus. The sequence goes on from NC_137062.1 coordinate 25,664,144, forward strand.
AAACAAATACTAACAAGGAATACATCACAAGAACGAGACCTCAATGTTCCTGTATCTCCCGGCTGTTGGTAGTGACAAAGGATGGAGAACAGAAAGACAACTGAAGAGGAGTGGGAAGGAGACGAGGAGGGTAATAATGGGACTAGAACAGGAAGGAATATTGATAATAAACCTTGGATATAGTTGGTAGTACTGCAAGCAACTGGGAATAAGGCAGACTGGGTTTAGAAAAGTCAAGAGAGAATTGCGATGCGCCAGTCGGGTTAGTGCCGTGGATAAATGAATGAAGGTAGAGAGGGTGGAGAGAGGAGACAGTGGAGAGGCATGAAAGTGAGTGGGGGGTAGGATGGAGAGGGAGGGGTGGGGGGGATATCAGGAGGAGTAAGGGGGAGAGACGGGAAGGGAGCTTACACACTGTTTTAATGAAGACTACCAGAGTATTACTCTCATACGTCGTTCCATAACATTGTCAACTCTTGCAGTTTTTTTACGCTAATCAATTACGGTATACAGAGAATTGTACTCTAGGCAGTCTCTAGTACCACTTTTGAAACACACATCGTTAAAGTGTATGAAAGTGTATGTGGCAACTCATCCCTTTACACTGTTGCCAGAGAAAAGGAACCGCATCACACTAGCACACTTGCAGCGAATTTATGCTGACAACTGTATATATACGTATATATCTATACATATATGTATATATTCACGCACATGTCGCCATAGACATACTGTACGTAGAGGATATGTACGCATGTATAAAGATATGGGTATGTGTACAGGCGTGAATACATATACATATGATAAATGCACATATATATGATATATATACATAGACAGGGATATATATATATATATATATATATATATATATACACCCTAAAAAGATACACATAGTCACATACACAGGTAGATAGACAGACAAAAACGAAATGCATTATAAAATTACTTCTTGATTCAAAATCCCAGCACAAGGAAAATACTTGCACATTATGTATAGACACACACACACACACACATTATATATATATATATATATATATATATATATATATATATATATATATATATATATATATATATATATATATATATATATATATATATATATATATATATATATATATATATATATATATACATATATATATATATATACATATATATATATATTGCCAGACGCCACAATCCCGTAAAGGGTGGCCATTTGACTTTGAGTTATTTGTTTTACGGGGAGGGGCACTAACCCTCAATGAACCCACTTGTTGACACGTAGAGAGCACGTATGGTTTGTTTTACGGGGAGGGGCATTAACCCTCCGCAACCCACTTGTTGACACGTAGGGAGCAAGTATGGTTTGGTTATATGGTTACCACCAAGCGTTGTAAATGGTTTCTTGGCTTACAGGAAACCATTTGGCTTGTCACTCAATGAAAAGCCACCTGTAAAGGAAAGAAAAGCAATAAGTGATAGGAAAGATGGGAGAAATAGGAAGAGAGGAGGGCAGGCACAAAAAGAATGATAAAGGCTAAGGAAAAAGTAGGCAGCACTATATCAAGTGAGTGGATGATGGTCGCCAACACCTAACAAATATATACTGTATATATATATATATATATATATATATATATATATATATATATATATATATATATATATATGACGCCACAATCCCGTAAAGGGTGGCCATTTGACTTTGCGTTATTTGTTTTACGAGGAGGGACACTAACCCTCCACCAACCCACTTGTTGACACGTAGGGAGCACGTATACACTGTACTGTGTGTGTGTGTGTTTGTGTGTGTGTGTGTGTGTGTGTGTGTGTGTGTGTGTGTGTACAGTGAACTTCCGATAATCCGGCATCGAATGGTTTCGAAAATCTGAGGTTCTGAATTTTCAGCCCGGGATCATTTTTAACTTTTTGGGGTGAAAAATCGGGAAAAAATGAAAAAATATCGAAAAATAGCTGAAAGTTGTGCACAAAACTAACCAGTTCCGCACCTCAAACAGCCTACATCTGCACTACACTACAAAGGTAAGTGAAGATAACCATCAATTTTTAATTATTATAATTTATCATTATATTCTTGGGTATGTTTTGAACATTTTCTGGTATGTATCTGATAGTCCGGAAAATCTGGCAATCCAGAAGGTCTGTGGGCTACTGCATTCTTGGGCTACTTCATTCCGGATTAAAGGACTTTTACTGTGTGTGTATATATATATATATATATATATATATATATATATATATGACATTGGTATTTCACCACATGAATTTTCTTTAACGAGATATTACTGACACAAGTTTTGGTTACGATATTTACTGTGTATAATACAATGTCTAATTAAATGGATTAGCAGTCCTACTAAACCAGTGATCAACGAGTCCAGTGCAGTCGATATTCGGCCTGTGGTCTGTATATCCGCACCGTTTTTTTCTTTGTCCTTGCTTTTTATTTTATTCAGGAATTATCATGCTGCTTTATGTTCAGTTTAGCTTATCATTCTGGCTCATTTGTATTTGTTTTTCACAAGTAGGTAATACATTTTGACATTAGGTTAAATTTCTTCATATACTGTATATCTGTCATTAATTTGTGGCTTGTTGCTAAGCATTTGTTCCTCATAATGTCTCCAGAAATACAGTGTCCTCGTTATTGTGAAATTGTCACTAAGAAGCGTTTTAGATTTTCCCCATCTTCCTTGCATGGCGTGAACAGCCTATGTAACTGCATAGTTACTAGCCCTAGTTAACGAGTCTAGGAAGCTGATAGTGTCTGTACGATGTATGGACTGCCTATTCCATCCGCACCAGTCGAGTCAGGATAAAGGTAAGGTTACTCTCACAGGTTTGCCTCAACTAAGGTTCGGCCTACATAACATGCCTTGTTTTACAGTTTACCTCACTGAAGGTACTAGTTTACCAAGAGAAAAAACAAACAAAAATAAAAACACTACAGAGCCTTTTTGCACATTAAACTAGCTCGTCAGTGGGGTAAAGTGAAAAACAAAGAATAATGAACACCACTTTCGTTATGTTGATCCGAGGTTAAGGGAAATTTGCCAGGTGTAACCGTAGATGTATTTCAGTCAATAATTCCTGCACTAAACTTAGTGCTTGGTGGGGAGGGGGCGCAACATTTCTTGGTGATATACACATAACGGTGTGCGATGTTTTTCTTTATCTGCGAGATATTTAACATGTGTTGGTATTGTGTGGAATAAACTCTAATAATGTATAACGGAAAAAATAAATTATTGTTTGGTATAACAGGTTGTCTGAATGCTGGCCATTTATCGACCGTTTGTGTGAAGCTGCAAAATGTGGTGAATGTTTTTGGCGTATCCAGTACAGCCAGGATTCCGGGAGCTTGAATGATGAGTGAATGGAAGCGTGGCCTATTGGAATGGGCAAATTTGTGCTGTCTGGACATTGCTACTCCTCCTTGGGTGGGAAAGGAGGTCCGGATGATGATGATCATAAAATAACAAATACTGTATACAAGAAGTATCATATGCCTCTGCTCTAACACTTAACACGTGTGATTTCAGCATTTTGCTAGTAATCATAATAATAACTACTACTGTTGCTACAACATACAACGAACATTATTTATCGTTCGTGTTGTAATCCATCGCTCTCACACTGGTAACCATATCAACATCCGGTGATAAAGCTACGTTATCTGCACACAGATACAAACATCCTCTCATCGCACCTCGCTCTCCCAACCTCCGCTCCCTACATAAACATTAACTGTGCGTTATCTGTTGGGTGAAAATGTCACTTCTTTCAGCTGCTTCGTTGTTCAATCCTCAGGTGTTTCTGATTCACACAGTGGCTGGTTAGGGGAACGGACTTTTGTTCGTGATAGTACATATGTTTATTTTATTGTTGCTAACTATATCATCCTATGTACATACAGGCAACAGTAGAGTCTATCTATCTATCAACAGTATAGCCCGACGTCCTAATCCCACAAAGGGTGGCCGCAGACAAAACGCCTCCAAGTCGCTCTCACCCACCATTTGACTACCCTCCCCCCAACTCACCCCCCCATCCCTCATATACCTCTCAACTCCATCCCTCCACCTCATCCTCGGTCTACCCCTCCCTCTCCCTTCCTCCACTTCACCTACATACACCCTCTTAGTCAGTCTTTCATTCTCCATTCTCTCCACATGTCCAAACCACCTCAGTGTATTTTTCCTAATCTCCTCAACCACATCCACCTCACAACGTTCTTTCACTTCTTCATTCGTCAACCTATCCCTCCACGTCACTCCACATGCTCCTCTCAAGTAACTCATTTCCACTGCTCTCACTCTTGACTTGTTCCTCTCTTGCAAGGTCCACGCCTCGCTTCCATACGTCAGGGTAGGGATCACAGTACTATCATGCAGTGACTTCTTAACTTCCATACTCACCTCCCTATTTCTCATCACTGCTTTCAGTGAACCAACAACCTTCCTTCCATGCTGTACCCTTTCACGCACTTCATCCCCCAACAGTAGAGACAGTGATCATATACTTATTATTTCTCAAAATTGACGGTGTTAAGAGTATAACCAGGAAATGTGAGAAACTCATGAAATATAAATAAGAGAAAAGTAAGGAGATACGAACAATCTTTTGGAGTGGTGGGCAGCACGAACAAAGAAATATCTTGCGCAAGCGCAATGTGCAATCCACAGTTCATTACCTTGCACAAGCGCAAGTGCACAGTCTGACAAATATTTAGCTTGCGCAATGTCGCAAAGCGCAAGCGCAAACCATTTGCATATATTTGTGGGAATTACTGTAAAATATTGAGATATTTAAATAAAATAGCACACTTACTTTTATTATCATTGTTATTTTCTATTATCTGTAATTTGCGCAACTGCGCAATCCAATATTTAGCTTGCGCAGTGTCGCTAAGCACAACCGCAAACCATTTGCATATATTTATGGGCATTACTGTAAAGTATTGAGATATTTAAATAAATCAGCATACTTACTTTTATTTATTATTATTCTGTCTATCTATTGCCAGACGCCTTAATCCCGTAAAGGGTGGCCACTGGCCACAAACAAGCAACAAATCGCCTCCATGTCGCCCTGTCCCCTGCCATTTCACTGCCCTGCTCCCAGCTCACACCCCTCTCTCTCATATACTTCTCCAGTCCATCCCTCCATATCATCCTTGCCTCCCCCTCCCTCTTTCCCCCTCCATCTCACTCACACACTCCTCATTAGTCTCTCATTTTCCATCCTCTCCATATGACCAAACCACCTCAGTGTGTTTCTCCTAACGCGTCCTGTCACATCCACATTCACACCACAACGATCCTTCACTTCCTGACTTGTCAGTCTGTCTCTCCATGTAACTCCACAGGCTCCTCTCAAATAACTCATTTATTTCCACAGCTCTCACTCTTCACTTCTGTCCCTCCAACAAGGTCAAAGCTTCACTTCCATACATTAGAGTTGGTATCATATTACTGTCATGTAGTAACTTTTTCACTCGTGGAAGTTCAGAGGAGTGAGCGGGCTGCGAAGCGGAGGGACAGGGATATGTGATGTTACCAGTTTTACTTTTATCTGCATTTTCGCAAGACGTTTTATTTAATAATTCAATATAGATATACAATAGCATGTGTGATTCCTTACAAAAATCATTAAAACATATTATTTAAATCAAATATCCACAGCCTAATAAATTATTAGGCTGTGGATGTTTGGTTTAAATAATGTTTTAATGATTTTTGTAAGGAATTGCATATGCTACTCTTTATAAATATTTTTAATTTATTATTTACTAATAATAATAATTTAAAAAATATTAGAATACATTATCTCTGTTGAAGCATTTTAAGAAATGCTACTACCCTCCATCCCTCCCGCCTCCCCTAGAACCCTCGTGACCCGCCCGAGCCTCCCCCAACCCTTGTCCAGACATACCGTACAGGAAGCTCCCAAGACCAGCTGTCTCTTGGATTGCGTTGGACGGGTGCACAAGGCAGGTGTGCAAGCACAAATTTAGTTTTGCAAATGCAACTAAATTTGCACTTGTGCACCTGCCTTTTCATGTGCGCAAGCACAATATTGCGCTTGGTCTCATGCGGTGCGCAGTGCGCAAACAATATTCACCAGAGCACAATGGTGTGCAATTGCACTTTGCGCAAGTGTTTGCGCACCTGCCCAGCACTGATCATTTTCAGTGAAAAAGGCAACACTCGCTGCACGTGTATGTCCGCCTGGTAACAAATAAATGCATGGTACGTGTATAAAAGGCTACAGAAACAACCTTAGAAACCTAAAATCTTAAATCTGTATATATTTTCCCTCAATCAGACACTCTAATATGCAAGAAATTAATAAATATTGAGACATACAATGCAGAAATCTCTTGCTTGCCTGTGACACAGTAGCTATTTGTGTAAGCGGGGGGCACGGGGTGAGGGATTGGAGGAAGAGTGGAAGGTGGAGGGTAGGAGGTAGATGAGTGGGGGATCAGTGGGAGGCAGGAAGGTGGAGGATGTAGGGGGTGGGGGATTGGAGGGAGAGTGGAGGGTGGAAGGGTGAGAGGTAGAGGGATGGGGGATCGGTGGGAGGTAGGGGGGTGGAGGAAGGGGGATATGAAAGGGAGGAGGGAGTTGAGAGCTATGTATCCTCCAGAGCAGTAAAAATATATTGCAAACAATATTCTTTTGCAAAATGAAGTCTGATACCAAAATAGTAAAAACTATTGCCAGATCACCAGTATAATAGAACCAACATGTGCAACCCAACCCCCACCATGATTAGCTCTTCCCAGACTGTGTAAACTAAAATATTGTGATCTACACAGTGCTGGGCAGGTGCGCAAACACTTGTGCAAAGCGCGATTGCGCACCCTTGCACTCCGGTGATATCGTTTGCACATTGCGCACCGCACGAGACCATGTGCAATTTTGTGCTTGTGCACATGAAAAGGCATGTGCACAAGTGCAAACTTAGTTGCGCTTGCACAACAAAATTTGCGCTTGTGCCCCTGCCTTGCGCACCTGCCCTGTGGATTGTGCACTGCGCAATCCAAGGGACACGTGGTCTTCCAGGGGACACGTGGTCTTGGGAGCTTCCCGCATGGCTGGACAATGGATGGGGGAGGCTGGGGCGGGTCGCGAGGGTGGGTTGGTGGGGGGAGGCGGGAGGGAAGGGGGTAGTAGCATTTCTTAATATGCTTCAACAGAGATAATGTTTTTTTTAATATTTTTTAAATTATTATTAGTAAATAATAATAAATATGCATTATTTTTTAAGATTAGCATATGCAATTCCTTACAGAAACCATTAAAACATATTATTTAAATCAAATTTCCACAGCCTAATAATTTATTAGGCTGTGGATATTTGATTTAAATACTCTGTTTTCATGATTTTTTTACTTTTTGTAACGAATTACATATCCTATTGTATAGCTATATTGAATTATTAAATAAATTGTCTTGACAAGACAAGAGAGAGAGAGAGATAATGAGCATTATTCTGAGAGAGAGAGAGAGAGAGAGAGAGAGAGAATAAATACGGGAATGGCCAAGGAGCGTCCCTTTGAGTGTGGAGATAAGGCATAAACTTCGTCCCTCTTCTCTCCTTATTCTCCATTCCTTCCCTCCTCTCTCTCATATTCTCCACTCCCTCCCTCCTCCGTCAGAGAGAGAGAGTTGATAATACAGTAATCACGTGATCTTTGCCAATGCCTTGGTAAATATAGGCCGTTTTTCCCGGACAATGACCTACTGTACCTCAGTCACCGTGGGTGGTGGGCAGGTTGCTAATTTAGTAATTTATTTAATTTTACCAATATATATTTTACAGTAATTCCCACAAATATATGCAAATGATTTGCGCTAGTGCTTGCGATATTGCACAAGCTAAATATTAGATCGCACACTTGCGCAAATTACAAATAATAGAAAATGATAATAAAAAATAAAAGTAAGTAGGTATGCTGTTTTATTTAAATATCTCAATATTTTTTAAGTAATTCCCAAAAATATATGCATATGGTTTGCGCTTGCGCTTTGCGACATTGTGCAAGCTAAATATTTGTCAGATTGCGCATTTGTGCTTGCATAAGGTAGTGAACTGTGGCTTGCGCTTTGCGCTTGTGCAAGGTCCTTCTTCGTTTGCGCTGCCCACCACTGGATCTACACATGCCTGGTAGAAGCAGAGGGGTCTGGGGAGCAGCTTGTATCCTTATTTCATTCACCAGCCTCACACAACAGTTTTCATTCATGCCTAAATATGCTGCCACAGGAGTGGCTAGGAGACCCCTATTGAGAAAGCCACTATAGTGGCCAGGAGACCTGAAAGGGTTAATCTCTAGTTGATGTCTGATAACATTTAACCCGCCATGTGCCAGTGCTGTTTTAAAACGGTCTGACATAACTCCGCAGCCAGTGCCAGTGCCGTTTTAAAACGATTTACAATACAAAAATTGACTGTGACTGCATTTTTCAAGATTCGCAGGTAAAAATTGGCAGGCATGTAGGGTAACTGTTCCTCTACTGTCCCCCAGGCTGTCAAGGCCATACACTCACACCCCCCTCACACTTGCTCTGCCTCACTCTGCCTGTGTGCCTCACCCAGTGCTGTACATAGTGAAGGCATTTTGTAAATATTCTCATGTAAGTGTAAGTTGTAAATATATTCTTATAACTGTAAGGACTATATAGTGAAGTCAAGTTGTAAATACCTTCTTGTAAGTGCCAGGACTGTACGTAATGAAGTCAGGTTGTAACTGTCTTCAAGTAAGTGTAAGATAATGCATTCACAGTGAGAAAGACACGCAAATTGTGATAGATGCTGAAGTAATAAGTAATCAGAAAAATGTACTGAACATTGCTATACCTTCCCAGCATAAGTACCTGAGTATACCTTACACAGAAAACGGCTTTCTCTCACATACGTGGTGAGAGTGAGAGAGCGGCTATACCTGTCCACTAGTATGCAGGACTCAATGAAACCCATTTCCGAACCTCGGTGAGTATTTTAATGGCGAAAGTCCGTTGGTTAATTTTTTTCCCTTTGCCAGGATGTTCTTTGTGTCGTGGTAATGAGATGCCGCCACCATCCAGAAATCTCTTTATCCAAAGCTGCACAGTTCTCAGTTCAACTCCTGTACTATTTTATATTTCCTGTAGTAGTTTCCTGTCCTTGTACAGGGCCACTATCACTGCGATTTTATCACTTTCAATTTGCGGACTCACAGACATTTTTGTTGGAGGAGGTATGTAAAGATAGGTGAGACAAAAAAAAATAACATATGAAAATTGATCGCTTTCCACTGCACTAACCTCCTCATATAACTTGCTGACACACACTGTCGTCAAAGTCAACGGTTAAAAAGAGTGTGTACTGGTTGCCAGATGCATGACAAACATATGACAAGTAACAGTCGGACCCAGTGAGGAGTGTGATTTGAAATACAGCGAGAGAGATGATGAATAATCTCCGTGTCATAAATTTATCGCTGCATCACGCCACTTCCATTTGCGTGGTCTGTACAGTATATATATATATATATATATATATATATATATATATATATATATATATATATATATATGTACACCAAAAGGTTCTATCAATGTCCCAGTGCCAGGTCATTACAATGAAAGGAAGTCGGGGTGAAGGGTCATAATGTCTTCGAGCACATCAAGACGTGTTCTGAACTAAGTCCAAGAAGCAAAAAACAAGAGTCCAGGAGGTCTGGAGGGAGCAATAACTGGGCAGTTTACGATGTGATGGGATATCGGTTCATTCATGGGATTGCAACAGATTTTATAAGGCCTGTTGGCGGTCGGTCGTTTGGTCATTTCCCCTGTGGAGTGACACTCCAAGTGAATGCAGGCGGCAGCCACATCACGGGATAGGTGAGGGTGAGGTGCTTGCCATAGGTGAATCTCGCACCACGGTAGTTGTCGTAATGCTGGATGGTGACACTAGTGGGACATTCAGCATTGGTATGCAAGGCTAAGTCCTCCCTGGACTCCTCGAGAAGGATTCTCTGGACGATTGCTGTGGACATAGGGAAGCAAATGGCAGCTATGGGGAGGTCACGGACACCTAGGCCAGGCAATCTGCCTGGTCACGGCAGATGTCAACAACATGGGATGGAATACAAATGAAAGAAACCCTGAGACCAAGAACATGAGCCTCATGGAGGCAGGGGTAGAGGGAGGCAAAGAGAGGGGGGGTAGTTTGGGGGGGGTTCTAATTAGGGCAAGGACAGCTTGGCAATCACTGATGACGAGACTTGGTAGGTGATGAGAGAGAAGGAAATCAAGGGCAGAGCATACAGCAGATAGGTCACACTGGGTAGTGCTGGCCCAGTTGGGAAGGCAGTGTGTGGTGGAGAAGGTAGCAAGGGTAGTAAAGGCAATGCAAGCAGCTCACGTGTGGCCATTAGCAAGGACAGAACCATCAGCATAGATGTGAATAGGATGGGAAGGGTAAGTGTGGGCTATGGAGTTAAGAGTTTCATTGGTGGAGAACTGTGAAGGGATTGGTAAACAGTCAGCAGTAGTGGCAGAAGGTGTGTAGTACACAGCAGGAGTCATACATGTCCAGGTGGGGCCAAAGGGTCAGTAGGGATGGGAGTGACAAGATCAGCATGGATACTGGCGGGATCACGGCCAAAAAGGTGGAGAGGACAGTTGAGTGCCAAACGAGTTCTTTTTAGTCAGGACGCCATGCCTGGCATGCAAGTATGCCGAATCCGGTCTAGGTGAGTCGAGTCTGAGAGAATGTCAACCTGCTGGGAGGAAAAGGTAGGAGCAGGAGACAGAAATGTGGCCAGACACTGTGTGGCAAAGCAGACTCCAAGAATATGGATGTGATCAGTGATGGGGCACAGACTGAGTTCAGGCAGCATGTTGACTACTCCGGCAGACCTAGAACAGTGAAGAATGAGATGCATCGCCCTATTCTGCACCACTTCAAGTGGTCGGAGCCATGCTAGGGGTACAAGATTGACAGGGATAGCATGATAATCAAGAAGGGAGTGAATATAAAACAGGAAAAATGATCAAGGGATGAGGATGCTAACCCCATGCGAGTCACAAGTGAGTGTGCCAAGGAGTTTAAGTCTGTGGTGGAGATGGGTGCAGATAGTGAAGACAAACTGGGAGGGTTTAAAGAGGGAGAGAGAGGGATTCTGAGGTATGTATAATCCTGCACTACCTCAAGATGAGAGCCAAGGAGGGTTATGGTTGCGCAAGGAAGCCTATGAGTGAGAGATCGAGTAAACAGTTTGGTTGTGGAAGTGTTGAAAATCAAACTAGAAGCAGATGCATCATGGTCAAACTTAACTAGGAGCCAGTGAAGAGTGACGGGAGAAGAGGAGCAGATGCAGATATCATCATGAAAGGTTAGGATCAGAAAGGAGTCAGGGATAGGACCTGAAAGACAGAGGAGTGTATTTATGAGAAGATTGCAGAAAAAGGAGCTAAGTGTCCCACCCTGAGATGTGCCAATATGAAGGGTTGGTAATCACTAACCACCACAAAAAACAAAACCCAAGAGTGATTATGGGACTGGTAGCTTTCCAGTCAGCAGAACAGAAGGTCAGAGACACCCAGGTGGGCAAATTCCTCAAGGTTGACGTCATGGTTTGTGATGCTGAATATAGCTTTGAGGTCAATGAAGGCTGTACAGGAGGAGGATGTGAAGTGAGTGAGAAATTCTGCAAGGCAATGTTGTGTGCTTCAGCCTGGAAGGAAACCAAAGAGATGGGGAGAAAGTTCGTCCTGAAGAAGATCGCAGGGCCTCGCTAAAAGAATTCTATCAAGGACTTTGCAGATGCAGGAAGTTAGGGAAATGGGATGGAAATCAGAGGAATTCGGCTTAGGGATGGGGATGATGGTGCTATCCGTCCAGTCTGCAGGAAGACTTCCTTCAGAAAGACTCAGGTTGAATAGTGAGAGTAAGAGATTGCCAGGGACTTGAGCAATGAGTCTCAGTGTGGTGTGGGTGATCCTGTAGTCACCGGGGCAGTTGCCATGCCTTGCAATAGTGCAAGATGCAACTCATCAGGGGGTGATCATCGAGGGGAGAGGGGGTGGGGCAAGCCTCTGCAATATGGGATAGCTTGTTTCTGCTAGCAGCCAAGAAACAAGGCTTGACGGGGAGAGGGAGGGCTGTCAGATGACCATTTGTCAACTAGGTTGTTGGCATATTCCACAGGTTTGTGGTGAAGAGGGGAGGGGGACTCACGTGACTGAAGATCTCTGTTAACAAGCTACCAAGCCTTAGATCGAGGAGTGTGTGCTTTAATATGCTGGAGGAAATCATGCCAGTTCACCTGATGAACACTGTGTTTGAGGTCATGGGAGGACCTGGCTGCAGTGAGGTAGGAGTGGAGGTTGTCAGCAGGATGGTCAGTGCGTTACATACCTGCTGCTCACTGCAAATCCTCCTCGCCATCACACAGACGGCCAACCCGTCCTCACTCCCCATCCTGATGAGCAGTTTTCTTAGGGTTGACTTGCAGCACATAATGATCATAGAAGGACTGTACGACGGTAATTAAGGAGGAGTAAAGTTCAGTTGATGTGGTGAATGAATGACCAGCAAACCAGGTGATTAGCACGTCCTTGAAAGTAGGTTGCAATGGAATGTGGATATTTATCTTTTTCCTGACATGGCGATGTTGGGAGTGTAGTATGGGAATGGAATATGTGGCAAGGATGGCATTGTGGTCGGAGATAAGAGTAGGGACAATGTCAACAGTGACAGCATGTTGTACCACGTTGCTACCAAGGACAGGATCGAGATAGCCTCCCACAGTATAAGTGGGATGAGGAGTGGGAAATGGATGCAGAAGACGGTTATTGGTAAAGTCATGGAGACGATGAGAGGTATTAAAATCCCCTAGGTAAAAGATAGGTGAGGAGCAGCGGGTAGATAAAGTGGTGGTGTCACCCCCACGTGGACTGGAATAGACGATACCTATATACAAAGAGGCATCGTTGACGGTGAGGCAAAATGAATGAAAGTGGGAGGAGTGAGAAGAGGCAGGTGATTTGGTAATGAAGGTGTGAGGAATAGAGTGACGAATATATGTAACCACGCCTTAGCTAGAATGGGTATGATAGCAGAGGTATCCCTGAAGCCTGGGTGGGGGTATTATCCGCAGATAAAGGAGGGGTAATAGTCACCAATAACATCAGTGAATATGTTGAGAAAACGGAAGCCCTGCTGTCAGATGCCGACACCTACAACAAAGAAAGACCTGGACAAGGGGAGATGGAATCAAAAAGGTTCAACGAAGTAGCCAGGACGATTCTCAACAGAACGGAGAAGGGGATGAAGCTACTACACCTACTGGAGGAGACACCGAAGATCTCGACCATGAGAGGCTCATCAAAAACACACAAGCCTGGGAATCCTCTAAGACCCATCTCCTCAGGCATCGGAAGTGCATCTTATAAGCAGCTAAATTTCTGGCTAAGCACTCTCCTCGGCCTTGGGGAAAATCAATGATTCCCACTTGAAAAACTCATCCGACCTGTAGGGAAAGCTGCGGGAAGTGAATTTTCACACCAAAAAGATGGTGAGCTTTGATGTGAAGTCACTGTTCATAAATGTCCTGGTGGATGGTACGATAAGTGCAGTGGAAACAGTGTTAGACCTTATCAGTGAGGAGGATATATCCGTAAGAAAAAGCGATTACAGGATCCTCGTTTCCATGTGTGTGAAACCTGGTGCTTTCAAATTCAACAATGAGGAATATACCAACACGAGGGCCTGGCAATGGGCTCAGCACTCAGTCCATTGATGGCGTCCCCATATATGGAAATGCTTTAAAGGGATCATTACAAAAAGATAGTTCCGAAAAGTACAAAGTGGTATAGATATGTGGATGACGTACTAGTGATTACACACAGAAAGAACAACATTGGCAATTTACTTTTAAAATTAAATAATGTAAGTGAAAAGATAAAGTATGCGTGGAAGAAAATGATTGTAAAATACCTTTCCTGGATACTCTAATTATCAGATCCAGTGAGCAAGCAAAATTCACTGTGTAATGGAAACCAACCAACAAAGATGACTTCATTCACTACTTCAGCACTCATGATAATAGAACAAAGTCAGGAGTAGTAATTGGATTTTTTTTTTCTATGAGCATTTAACATTTGTAGTGTAGAGTACTGTATCTCCAAAGGGAATCAGACTACATCATAAGTGCTTTTCTAATACTGGGATACCCCAAGGTCCTTCTAGTCACACTGAAAGAAAAGGCAAAGCAAATAATGGAAAGGGGAAAGTCAGATAAATGACAGGATAAGTACCTAATAGTACCTAACTTGGACATAGCCATGAGTCTTAGAAAAGCACTACACCATACGAACATAAACACAGTGACATGATCAGGTAAGAAAATAACTGACATGATAAGAGAGAAAAAACAAAGGTCTCAAAATGAAAATTGCACAATATACAAGATACCCTGTAGTGGTTGTGAAGCAGCCTACAATGAAGAAACCAGTAGGGGCATAGAAACGAGGCCGAAGAAGCATAAAGCTGATGTAAGACATCATCGGATAACAAGTGCCCAGGTCAACCACACAGATGGAAAATATCATCTGCCAAAATGAAGTGAAGCAGAAATATTAGAGAAATATCTAACAAAGGCAAAAAGAAAAGCTTTGGAGGCACACTACATGACAATAAAAATAATAACAACAAAATAGTAGATGATGTGGTGTGGTCTCACATAGCAGTGCAGATGATCAGATCAGAGAGGGGGAGGTAACGGACCAATCAACGACCAGCAGACTAAGGATTAACGGAGAGTGTGATCCAGCAGCCGGTCATAGAAGTCAGACTGACCTGGGATATGTTCATTCCTCTGAAGAAGCCTCTGTGCGAAACTAGTCGGGAATAAACTTCTGTCTGAGATTCGTGTTTCTCTACACCACTCATATAGTTACAGTACTAACACTGTACAACAAGTGAGAAGGATAGCCCAGAGTGCTGCACTAATGCCTGGGGTAGGAGGCACACATGTCTGTGCGCCACCAAGGCAGGGCTAGGACTGCGAATGACTTTTTTTTATTATTATTATTGCTTCTGTATTTACCATTCAGTACAAGCCCCAACATACTGGGGAACACTGTCCCTGATAGTAAAGCAGAGAAGGATGCATGGGAGAAGAAAGACAAAAATTACATCAGTATCGAATGAATCGGTAATTTCTCTTCCAGAGTTTGCCCTTAATAGCTCGTTTTCTTCAGCGGAGCTTAGTTCAAGTTCATTGCATTATCCCAAAGTTTTTTAATTTCATACTTAATCTACTCACAGTCCTAGCCCTGCCTTGGTTGCGCACAGACGTGTGTGCCCCCTACCTCAGGTATTAGTGTGGCATCGTGGGCTATCCTTCCTACTCGTTGTGCATTGGTATTAACATTAATACCCAGCAAGGTCAGGGCTATGGGAAATGGGAAACGCAGAGCCAAACTAAAGCGGGGTGCCAGCCTCCTCAGTACCACAGCACAAACTGCTACTACACCCAGTGCTCTCCCGCGGGAAGTTGTACACCATTGCACACACACCCCACCAGACACTGATGCACCCTACACTTCAGCCCCAGCTGTTAGTGATCCTGCTGCATCTAACGAACCTATTACTGGAACAATTAAATGCATCAAGCTCGATGGTGCTCGTGGTGATGATGATGATGATGGTGATAAAAGTCCCTCACGCTTCCCAAGAAGGGAGTGTGCTGAGCTGGTGGTCACTGACCCAAACATCCTGGTGCCAAGTGCCAACCACCCACAACGATCCTCCGCCATAAATTCAAACCTCACCAGCCCTAGATGACCTGCCTCTACCCTCACCACCAGCACCCCTCCTGTGGCGGCATACCTCCCTTCCCAGCCCCGGCTCCCTCCTGTCATACCACGAGTCCAATATGTGCACCTGGAATTCCCCTCCACATCTATACCTGCTGCCCACAGTCTCTGGCACCAGCCTGGATCCATCCTCCACCTCATCACTTGACACCCTGAAGCTGTTCGCCTTATGTCTCCTGCACCTCCTAACATCTACATCGACAGGAATTATCCCATTTTCATTCAAACCCTAAAAACTGAACCCTTTTGGGCATCAAATTTGTATTTCATGATGCTCTAATTCGCCCGAAGAAGCTGCCAGAGTACAGTGAGTCCTTGAAATACGAAAGGGATAAGGACAAAAAAAAAACTTTCATAATCCGAAATTTCGTATATCAGAACGATTTCCCCATTGAAATATACATATAAAGGGGGGGATGTGTTCCAGGACCCAATTGGACCCCCCACTAAAACTTTACCCCTCCTATTTAGAAATATGCAATACACATATACAGTACTATGCTATTGTACAGACATAAAAAATAAAACATACAACTAATTACTGTAGTATCAGTACACTGTACAGTTAAATAAAGACCTGTGCTGCAGCTGGAGATTCGTGTCACTGATATAGTGCTAAGTCCATGAGAAAGCTGCGGGTCCTAGTGGCTTGGCAGGCAGCTGAAAATGAAGAGAAGGAGGTGGCCATCTTCTTGTACATTTCCTTTTTCTTCGTCACTGTCCCAGCAGTTGATGATGCAAGGCCTAAAGCTCGCCCAATCTTCGAGACTTCCTGCCCCTCCTTGTGGTGTCTTATTATTTCCAATTTCCTCTCGAGTGAGAGTACGATGCTATTTCTTCTTTGCACCTGGTTCCCCGGATGCTGGAGATGATGCAGGTTACTTGGGAGGCATGGTGAAAATATGAAAAGGTGAAGAACAGCGAAAAACAGCGTAACGTACAGTGAAGCTGAGAGGAGAGGACGGACGTGACTTGACTAAGAAGCGCGTGAAAATGTGTTCACCAGAGAGAGGTTGGTTCATTTTTTCGCCGCAAGTGAGCGCAGTGCTGTGCAGCGAACCCATTTTGAATTTTTCGTATTTCCTCTCGTATCGTTTTTCGTGCCATCGAGACAGATACTTTCGTATTGTGGAATTTGTCCTACATTTATTGCTTTCATACCATTGGAAATTCGTACTTCGAGTTTTCGTATTTCAAGGACTCACTGTACTTAGTCAAATGCCTGGGAGCTGACTGTTCTGTTACAGTCCTATATAACATACTTGGTGTCAAGTGGGCACGTCACCTGTACATCTCTTTGAGCAAACCCATCAACCGTGCCATTGTTGTATAGGAAAGAGAGAACTCCCCCACTCCCGAATACCACTATGAGCTACTCCTTCCCACCTGTACCTTTGTAGAGACCAAGCCATCAAAGCCCTTGTGTTATTGCTGTTATGAGTCCCGCCACATCTCATGCTACTGCTAGTCTACAGAATGGTGTGGTCTATTCAGTGGCCCCATTCAACCACAACCTGCCATGTCAGGCACTTCACCACCGTTCACTCTCCCAGTCCCCGTGCACCTGACCCCCACTCATCTGAGTTCCTGGAGCTGCCCCTACTAACCACACCACCAGCCCTGACTAACCCCATGGCTGCCCACCCTCGTCTCCTACATTCACTGCAGTTCCAATGCCCCCGTTGTGGGTGTCACTGCCTGGCACCTGGACTGCCCAAGTCAACACTCAGTGCGCCCTGCCCCTGCCCCCACCACCACAACTACTCCTGATCATTAGTTGATACACCCTCCTGCCACTGGTTCTACATCACGCCCCCCTCCTCCCTGCCCCTCAGCCCCTGCCCCTCCCTGTGCCCTGCAACAAACTGCTCATCCCCCCCTCACCCCCTGCCCCACCCATCACACCATCAACTGTGACTCCTGCAACAACAGTACAAGGAACTATGCAATCTCCTTTTGTATGTACTCTCTCACCTTAATATTCCTTCTCTGCCTACCCCACAGATCCCACAAACCAACTCCCATGTAACTACCACCACTGCTGTTATCCCTGCTCCTTTCCACCCTCCCGTCTCACCACCACCCAGCTTTGTCCCTCCACCTGTATCCCAGCCTCATCCTTTCACACAAGCTTCCTCTGTCTGTACTCCCCCACCCACTCCTTTCTCCCATACATTCTCTCCTTTCTGCCACCCCTTTCCCTCCCCAACCCTTCCCCTACCTCCCTCTCTCACAGGAACTGCACATATGGGACCTCCCTCTCTATTACCTCCACACCCATTCTCCTCTTTGTTTCCCCCATTTCCCAAACCATTCGTTCCCCAACCCTCTCATGACAGTTCTCCATCTCCCCCTGTGTCCTAATGGCTCCTGCACCCAGATGATATACAATGTTGTCTTGGAGTATACAGAGCGTCCAACGACGCCTGGCTGACCTTTCTCATCATGCTTCATGTCATCACCCTGCTGTTATCTGCCTTCAGGAGGCTTTTCCTCACTGTTGTTGCCCTAGACCCCCACCCAGGCTTCAGGTTTTGGGGATACCACTACTATCATACCCATTCTGGCCAAGGCCTGGTTACATATATTCGTCACTCTGTTCCTCACACCCTCATTATCAAATCACCTACCTCTTCTCACTGATCCCTCTTTCACTTATTTCGCTTCACTGTGAAAGATGCCTCTTTGTATATATGTAACATCTATCTCAGTCCAACTGGGATGACCCCAACCATTTTTTCTACCTGCCACTCCTCACCTATCTTTTACCTGGGCTATTTTAATGCCTCTCATCCGTCATTTGGCAGTTCCTGTGATTCTCCTGCTGGTTATCATCTCCATGACTTTACAAATAACCATCATCTGCATCCATTCTCTACTCATCATCCCACTCATGTTGGAGAAGGCTATCTCAACCTCGTCCTTGGTAGCAACGAGGTACAGCATGCTGTCACTGTTGACATTGTCCCTACTCTTATCTCCGACCACAGTGCCATCCTTGCCACATATTCCATTCCCATACTACACTCCAAAGCAACGCCACATCAGGAAAATGATGAATATCCCTGTTCTGCTGTAACCCACTTTCAAGGACATGCATAGTACAGACCTATGATCATTATGTGCTGCAAGTCAACCATACGAAAACCTCTGACCACCAGGCTGGGGAATGGGTACAGGATCACCATCTATGTGAAAGTGAGGAGGGTGTGCAGCGAGTAGTGGCTGTGTACCACGCTGACCACCCTGCTGACAACCTCCTTTCCTATCTCACTGCAGCCAGGTCCTCCCATGACCTCAAACAGTGTTCATCAGGAGTATTGGCATGACTTTCTCCAGCATATTAATGCACACACTCTTCGATCTAAGGCTTGGTGGCTTGTTAACCTGCCCCGTACCTACTAATTTATTACAAAACCCACCCCCAAAACCCGACAAATTTTCTACTTTTTTGTTTTGGCTCAAACCTCTGCTTTTTATAAGAAACATCAAAAATTCATAGAGAAATCGCTCACCTGAGGTTTAAAATGCCACTACAGGTAACTATCCCCTCACCTGGCTATGCTTTCAATGGGGTCTGGCTCCAGAGAAAACATGTTCTATGGGAGGGCTAACTATTCCAAACCACTCATAATAGTTATTTATTTTTTTATTTAGTATGAATTTATATGTAGTACAAGAGCATATTGGTTTTCACACAGTAATATAGACGATATATGCATTGTTTCACTCACCAAACACATCAACATACTGCACCTCTTTTGGCGGCATTACCTGATCATCATTTCTGACTTTCTTCCTCTAATGCTACGTAAACTTTGTCCTCCACATTGTCATCGATTGGGGAATCACTCTGGCCTTGCATACTGTGCCATGGCGCAACATGTCTTTACTGGCCAGGTCACTGGTAACAGGTGAGCTGCCGAGACAATGGCGTGTGGGGGAGGGGGGAAGGTCACGAGGGGGGCAAGGATTTCCCGCCTGGCATCGGGTAGAGGAAGGTGTCCCGTGTATACAGAACAAAAATCATGCGCAAAATTTGAAAAATGTGCAACTGATGGACCTTGCAAGAGCAAAATGTTCATCGTACATTGTGGGGACTGAGCATGAAAAAAAGTTGCAACGTGGGTGGGTTAACAATATTGTTCGGTCATGTTAGTCCCCCTCCCCCCCTCTCCACCACAATCCTGTGGAATATGCCAACAACCTAGTTGACAAGTGGTCCACGCAATATCAACTGACATTCCTGTCACTCTCCATCAAGGCTCGCCTCTCAGCTGGGAGTGGAAACAGGCTATACGTCATACCATTTAATCTGGACAGGCATGTATGGCAACACTGTTTCCGCCAAGATTCTGATTGGCTGGAGGTGTTTGTTCTTTTTCGTTCTTGCTTAAACCGATACTTTCTTTATTATCATATTTGATATTGAGTTTGTCGATAATACAATCGTCAAAAGCAATAAGAAATCCGTTATATACTTAAAGACAATGAAATGTTCATAGGAATATAGAGATGTGAGTCAACAAAGTATTATAAAAGTCCAAGTCAAGGTCAGCATTTGAACAATTCCTTTAAGTCTCCCAAACTCCTTAATTAATATAACAGAAAAATAAGGAAACCTGCTTAAGCTAGGCATTGGTATAACATTTAAAATTTTAAGATCAGTTCGTATTGTGATAATAGAGCAGATATAATGAATTAGTTTTCCTTTAGCCTACTTTGATTTTCACAATTTTTTCAAACCTCCCTCCCCGCAGAACTCGTCTTTTCATTAGAATTTTTAATTATTCAGAGTTGTGGCACGATTTAAGGGTGCATACTGATCTTATAATTTAAATGTGTGTTATACCAATGCTTAGATTAAGCAGGTTTCCTTAATTTTCTGTTATATTGAGGAATGTGGGAGACTTAAAGGAATTGTTCGAATGCTGACCTTGACTTGGACTGTTGTAATACATTGTTGACTCATATGTCTATATTCCTATGAAAGTTTCATTGTTGTTAAGTATATAATGGATTTCTTATTGCTTTTGACGATTGTATTGTCGTCAAACTCAATATCAAATCTGATAATAAAGAAAGTATTGGTCTAAGCAAGAACAAAATCGAACAAACACCTCCAGCCAATCAGAATCTCGGCGGGAACAGTGTTGTCATACATGCCTGGCCAGATTAATTGGTATGAGGTATAGCACATATTGCAGAGGCTCGCTCCATGCCCTCTCCTGTTGATGATCATCCCATCACCAGTGATGAGTTGCACCTTGCACTATTGCAAGGCACGGCACAGCCCCAGGTGATGATGGGATCACCTACGCCACACTGAGACTCATCGTTTAAATCCCTGGCAATCCCTTACTCTCAGTGTTCAACCTGAGTCTTTCTGAAGACAGTCTCTCTGCAGACTGGACCCGTTGCACCATCATCCCCATCCATAAGCCTAATTCCTTTGATTTATGTCCCATTTCCCTAACATCCTGCATCTGCAAAGTCCTCAAGGGAATTCTTTTAGCAAGGCTCTGTGATCTTATTCAGGACCAGCTTTCTCCCTATCTTTTTGGTGTCCTTCCAGGCTGAAGCACACAAAACTGCCTTGCAGAATTACTCACTTCACATCCTCCTCCTGTACAGCCTTCATTGACCTCAAAGCTGCATTTGATGTTGCAGACCGTGACGTCATCCTTGACGAATTTTCCCACCTGGGTGTCTCTGGCCACCTGCTCTGCTGGCTGGAAAGCTACCTGTCCCATTGTCACTCTTGGGTTCTTTTTTGTGGAGTGGTTAGTGATTACCAACCCTTCATATTGGCACCGCTCAGGGCAGGGTACTTAGTCCCTTTCTCTTCAATCTTATGAATAGACTCCTCCATCTTTTAGGTCCTATCCCTGACTCCTCTATGATCCTAACCTATGCTGATGACATCTGCATCCACTCCCCCCTCCTTCGTCACTCTTCAACGGCTTCTAGTTAAGGTCGCCCAAGCTGCATCTGCTTGTGGGTTGATTATGAACACTGCCAAACCCAAACTGTTTACTTGATCCCTCACTCATAGGCTTGCTCGCACAACCATAACCCTCCTTGGCTCTATTCTAGAGGTAGTACAGGATTATACATACCTTGGAATATTCTTCTCTCTTCCCTCTTTAACCCCTCCCAGTATATCTCCACTACCTGCACCCGTCTCCAGTGCAGACTTAAACTCCTTGCCATGCTCACTTGTGACTCACATGGGATTAGAATCCCCATTGCTCGATCAGTTTACCTGTTTTATATTCACTCCCTTCTTGATTATAATGCTATCCCTCTCTCCTTTTTTTGTCCCCCCAGCACAGCTCCGACACTTGAAGTGGTACAAAATCGGGCGATGCAACTCATTCATCGTTGCCCTAGATCTGCCACAGTAATCAACATGCTCCCTGAACTCAATCTATGTCCCATCACCAGTTGCATTCACATGCTTCGAGACTGCTTTGCCACACAGTGTCTGATCACATTTCCGTCTGCTGCTCCATCCTTTTCCTCCCGACTGGTTGACATTCTCTCAGATTCCACTCACCTAGATTGGCTCAGCCATACTCACGTGCCAGGCCTGGCATCCTGGCTAAAAAGAATTCGTTCAGCACTCAACTGTCCTCTCCAGCTTTCTGGCCTTGATCCCGTCAGTATCTGTGCTGATTTTGTCACTCTCATCCCTACTGACCCTTTGCCCCATACTTGGACACGTACGACTGCTGCTGTACACTACACACCTTGTGCAACTGTTTCTGACCGTTTACCAGTTACTTCACAGCTCTCCATCAATGAAACCAATAACTCCATAGCCCGCACCTACCCTCCTATTCACGTCTACACTGACGGTTTCTGTCCTCACTAACCGCCAGGCGGGAGCGCTAGCGTTGCCTTTACTGACTCAGCTTCCCCTGTCTTCACCTCCAACCAACTTCCCAACTGGGTCAGCAGTACCCAGTGAGAACTATCTGCTATATGCTCTGTCCATGACATCCTTATCTCTCATCACTTACTAGGTCTCATCATCAGTGATTCCCAAGCTGCCCTTGCCCTAATTTGCAACACCCCCAGACTCTCCTCCCCTCTCTTCGTTTCCCTGTACTCCCACCTCCACCAGGCTCATGCTCTTGGTCTCAGAGTTTCTTTTATTTGGATCCCATCCCATGTTGGTCACATCCACCACGACCAGGCAGATCACCTGGCCCGAGCTGCCTGTAACCTCCCCCTAGCTGCCATCTGCCTCCCTGTGTCTGCGACAATTGTCTGGAGAATCCTTCTCAAGGAGTCCAGGGAGGACCTAGTCCTGCGTACTGATGCTGAACGTCCCACTAGTGTCACCATCCAGCATTAAGACCATGGCATGAGACACACTTATGGCAAGCACTCCACACTCACCTGCTGCTGTGATGTGGCTGTCGCCTTCATTCGCCTGGGGTATCGATCCCCAGGGGAAATCACTGGACGACCGACTGCCAACAGGCCATATAAACTCTGTCACAAACCCAAGGATGAAGCATTATCCTCACATTGTCAACTGCCTAGTTATCGCCCCCTTCAGACCCCCTGGACTCTTGTTTTCTGCTCTGTGTGCTTACTTCATCACACATCTTGATGAACTTGAAGACATTATCACCCTTCACCCCGACTTCCTTTCATTATAATGCCCTGGTGCTGGGACAATGATGGGACATTTTGATTGGTATATCATATATATAAATATACATACATATATATATATATATATATATATATATATATATATATATATATATATATATATATATATATGTGTGTGTGTGTGTGTGTGTGTGTGTGTATGTATGTATCTTTGTATACATATATATATATATATATATATATATATATATATATATATATATATATATATATATATATATATATATATATATATGTGTGTATATATGTATTGTATATATGCAAGCCTTTGTGTGTGTGCGTGCATGTGTGTGTGTTTTTTGTGTGTGTGTGTGTTGTCCACACACGTAGGCATCCGGTGCATGTGCATGTATTGTTCTTGTGCTGAAATTTTAAATCAAGAGGTAATTTTATAATGCATATAATTTTTGTCAGTTTATCTGCCTGTGTGTGTGACTACGTATATGTATATATTTAGGATATATATATATATATATATATATATATATATATATATATATATATATATATATATATATATATATATATATATATATATATATATATATATATATATATATATATATGCCTCCCTGTCTATGTATATATATGCATATATCACATTATATATGTGCATGTAGCACATGTGTATGCACGATTGTACACGTACCCATATCTTTATACATGCGTAACTCTCCTGTGCATGCAGCCTGTCTATGGCTACATGTACACGAATATATACATATATGCATAGATATATACGTATATGTATGTATGCATATCTGCCTCTCTCTGCATATGTCTGTATAGTACATGTGTGTGTATCTACTTATCACTTTGCTGATCTCAAAGAATGTAATGATAATTACTGCAACATCTTTGTACCATGTATTTGTCATTTTATGCCTTTGCCCAATATTGTGCTTGTAATAATTAATACCTTCTATGCCTTAAGGTACCGATGTTTTTATTATTATTTATTTATTTATTTAATTTTGCTCTCATGCACCCTTCCTTGCTTGGCTTTCAGGGATAATGTTCCCCGCATTGTTGGGGTTTGTACTAAGTGGTAAATTAAGAACATAAAAAAAAAAAAAAATCTATTCCGAAATATATCAACGCATAGTAAAGCCTTGATTCGTATCATCTGTGAATATACTTGTGACTAGTAATACCCCGTACAAATTATTTGTGTCACCATCTCTATATTGCGGTTAGAATGTGTGTGTTCCTAGGTAGAATATATATATATATATATATATATATATATATATATATATATATATATATATATATAGATATATACTCTCTTGCCGTGAGACAGATTTCCGTATATGGCGCGCTTTTTTAAGCGCAAAAACAAGAAGTGTCATAATTCGTCAAAATCAGTCATTTGAAGACTCATATTTATCGGATTCTGACTTAAATCTGAGGTCAGTCTTTGATACCAAACGAGACTCAGATGAGTCATTACGAAATTCGACTGAAGTTTAATTAAAACCTGAGTGTGATACTCCCCTTGTGAATGAAACTGAAGCCAATTTTCAAACACGCTCTCAGTCTCTTGTGGATTTAGAAACGTTTTGGGGCACTTATACTGTGTTTTCTGACGCTGGTAATTTACATTCCGGTAAACATCGTTCAGGAATAACTTTTCCAACTCCTTCACCCACAGTTACTAAGCCCCCCATCAAGCATGTCTTCACCTTCAGGTACAATAAATAAGGTCTTGCCACAAAGCCATGCCGTACACGAATTTTTTGTTGAGGATGAAAATTATGGCATTCAAACTTACCTCTCAGACTCTGAGGATGTTATGCACAATAGTAGCATTATGAGTGTAAAGGATAAGATTTCTTTCATCTGCTCACATGTCAAGTCAGGTATCCTCGCAGCTGATGTTCTCAAGGTGTCTGGTTTTAAAGCTGCATCTTGACTCAAAGACTATGTTAAGTTCAAGCGTGCTATGATCAGTACCTTTGGAAAAGGTACAACTGGCTCTTTGGGTTGGATTTTGTGTATGTATGACAGGACCATGGAAAATATTGGACCTTGTCATCTTCTCAGGTTCCGATGCCTTAGAGTGCTTAGACAATTCTGGATGGTATTATGACAATACAGCCATGCCTAAAGAAAATGTGATAAACCTGACTGAGTAGCCTACATGCAATTTATTTTGTCTTCGTGGCCAAGACAGAGAGAAAACCGCCAGGTTTGAGTATAAACCCACAGACATTTTGGTTGAACTAGCGGAGAAAATTAAGTTGGGAGGCTCATATTCATACCCAGGTGCCAATTCACCAGTAAATACTTCCAGTGGAAATACTCCTGTTCTAGCCACCAGAGAACGAAACCTAAGAAAAAGCCATTTTGTTCTGAGTGCAAGAAATATGGTCATACAATAATTAATGTTTCTTTTGGAATGATCTGTCATATTCAGTCTCTGCCTCAGCATTTCGCACCACTCGTCCTCAACGGGATTCATCTCGATCATTCTCCCACTTAGTCCCTCAACGCAACCAACACCTTTCAGTTCAAAGCAACGCGAGTCACACTCCAGTACGTTGTGTAGGTACTAGGTGGTGTGTTGTCCATTAATCATCTAGTCATATTACAGATCATGCTCCCTTGTTCTCCAGCAACAAACTGAGTATGCAAATCGTAAATCACGTCAGTCGGGGAAAGGTCAGCGCCGTCAGTCAAACAATGAAGGATAAACACTTCAAAAAGGTCCACCACCGCTTTACTCATACCCCGCGTCACAGTTCCAGTCTAGCAGCTGCAGCAACCAGACCTTCTCCAACGAGTGCTGTTTATGCAGTTACTTCCATGGATCATGCTCCCAATTCACCCTTTGCTCCCAGGATAGCCAGCACCATCCTTGACTCCTACACACTACAGATATACACTGCCAGTTCACCTAACAGCCGTATACTGCAGCCAGGTGGACCTAGCTCATTCCCTCAACACCCTTCCTTTCCTCACTCATAATCCCTTCCCCTCTCTCCCCCAGACACGAACTCACACACACACCCAACACACTATACCCTACCTCCCCAACTCCTTTGCCATCTTTGCCCACCCCTGTCGTAGGATTTCCTGTCACTCCATTACTGGCGAGCCGAACCCCGAGGGAAAGACCACTTACGGCCGCCATGAGGGGGGTCACTAGGTGACTGGGGAGCCACGGAGAGGCAGGGAGGCAACCAACTGTTAGGGATAGGTTCCCCTTCGGGGGTAGTCTGGTGCAAGTGCCAGGGTCCCCCTCTTGATGCCCTTTGGAGGGTGGAGGAGGTTAAATCTGGCATTGCTGACCACCAGCATAGGTAGGCCTGGACACTTATCTTTCTCTTCCTCTATCCTTCCACAACAATGAACTAGACAGCTCATTCCCTGATGAGAACTTCCCTTCCTGGGACCATCCCAAAGAAACCCCCAAGGGCCACTCCCCCACCCAGCTCAAGACTAGAAAAACCAAACCGAACACCCTCACCATGCTCCCTACCACATTAAGAAAGCCTCAGATCTCAGGCTTGTGGGAAACCCAGAGGCTGAAGACTACAAGCACAGCTTTAACCCCGATACCAGCCACTGGCAATGAGGACGACTTCTTCAACCCCCCTCCAACAAACAACTTGGTCCCTGCATCAGAATCATCTGCCAACCTCACCAACCTAGACGGACCAGCCCCTACCAAAGGTGCCAGCCCTAATGCTCAACAACCCCACCACGGCTATGTCGAAGTCAGCTGCCACGTCCCCATCACCCATGAGGAGAACATGGACATCACTGTTGCCTCACAAAAGAGGAAAACTAGCCACTCCCCTCCCTCCAGGAGGAAGACATAGGTTATCACCCTTTTCTCACACACGAGGAGGAAGGATAATAAGAAAGTTTCAACTCAGCCACGACAGGCCCCAAATGAGGATCCCCAGCCCATGCAAATTGCACAGTTTTAAGAAAATGCCGATGCCTCAGCCAGAACATCAACACACTCCACCACACCGGTACATGCAGAGACCTCCAGCAGTGCCTTTGAGGCCCCCACTCCGTCCTCAGGCCAACTATCCAGCCTTCCTAGTTTCGACCAAAAACTCTCTTTACCACCACCATCGAGCTGGTCAAGGCTCTGGAAGAGGAGCAACCAATCCTCAGATTTCACCCCACGACCAAGCCACACTAACCTTTCTCCGCTCTTGCAACACTGTGGCAGGCAAACCAGTAACGATAAGAGAAACAGACCTCTCCCAAATCACATGCAAAGTCATCCTTGCAGGTTACAACCTGCAGCAACCCATACAACCCACCCTGCAACACCCTCAAGTGGAAAAGGCTATGAGATGGCAGACTGCCAATGGAGAGCCCACCAGGTAGGTCATTCACACCCTGAGAGGCCCCATTCCCCTGACTCTCGACCTGGGATACTGGGGAACATGCCCCCTCAAACCATTTTTCCCCGAACTCCTCCGATGTTACAAGTGTCAACGAATCGATCATCACTAGTCTGACTGTACATGTCCAGGAATATGTGCCATGTGCAGCATCCGACACAAGACGAAGCAATGCCTCAACACATTCAAGGCCAAGTGCCCCAACTGCGGCAAAAGCCATCACGCATGGAACAAATCCTGCCCTGGACGCCTGGAGAGAGTACAAAAGAACATAGAGGGGCAAACCAAGTGGGTTCAGGAGAAACTAAAAACCTCCCCCTCCCCATGGCACATTTGTATGGGGCTGGAGAAACCCCTCCCACCACACCACCCCCCTGAATCTCTCCTCACAGGCTGAATATTCCCCACTCCCAGAAAACGGCCAAACTCCTTCACTCCCTCCCCCCCACTCTGCCTCCTCATCCATCTGCCTCCATCCTCATCTCCCACAAGTCCCTCCAGCCCCTCCTCCCTGCCTTCAACACCTCTACCCATGGATGCCTCCTCAGTACGACCCACTGTGACAGTAGCTACTCCGACAACCCAGGACCATTGACCATGATGGGTAACTGTACACCTGGATGCCCTTTGTCTCTTCGTTCTGGAACTTGGGCAGACCATTATAGCCCACGTAGGAGCTGTGGTCAACATACCAGTAAATCTCGAATTATTCATACCAGTAGCAGACATACTGATGGACCAATACAGGACACCCAGCTCTGCAAACCTGCAAAGATTTGCCCCCTGGACAATCAGCCCGACCAGACAACTCCCCACCCCAACCCCCCCTTGCCAACAATCACCGTACACAGTCTCCTCCCCCTCCACCCAAACCTACCAACCCCTGAAAACATAGCCATGCAAGTGACAGTCAGTCTCTGTGGGTTCCAGAACACGCCACCGACCTCACTCACGCTCGTCACTCAGAACCACCCGGTCTCCAACAATGGAGGATCTGGGGCTCTCCAACATGGACTGATCCACCAACCCTATATCCAATCAAACAGGCAACCTTTCCCCCAGTCCACACAACGAGTTGTCCCCTGTCATGGCCTAAATATCATCTAGTGGAATATCTGTGGTGCCAAAAACAGGCATGCTTTAATGGAGGAGGCCGCGCACTGGGACGGGGTGGACATCCTCCCCCTCGAGGAAACCATTGTCCCAGAGCACTGCTCCCTCTGACTGAGGGGTTTTAACTCCTTCTTCCTGCCATCCACTTGCACAGGCCCCAGGGATGCACCATCCTTGTCAGAAACCACGTTCGTGCCTCTGCCTTGCAACCTCCCCTGTTCTGTGGTGATGGGGTCATCATTGCCCTTGCTGACAGGGAGCTTACTATAGTCATTGTTTACTCCAAACCCACTGCTGAACCAGACCTTACAGAGCTCTTTACGCTGGCCAATACTAAGTCTATCATCATTGGCGGTGACTTCAACGTTCACCAGCCTCACCTCGGATCCCCTTTCACCACTAACCAAGCCGGCCAACATATTGTCGAACTACTAACTGGGACAGATGGTGTCACCTTCTTGAATGACCCAGCCACTCCAACCCATTTGCAAGAGGGTAGGCTTGACGTCACTTTCTCCACAACCATAGTCTTTTCGGTCTAGTGGGACATACACACCACTCTCACCTCTGACTGCCATTTCATCTTCATTTCATTCAACCTTGCACTGCCACCCAAACTCCTGCACCCACCTCCAAGGTGGAATATGAACAGAACAAACTGGGAACTTTTCCAGTCCTCCATTGAATGGACTCTATCTTTTCGGCGCGCTGCACATGACCTTGATGAACGTGAAAGGCAAATCACTGCAGCTTTTTTGACTGCAGCTTAAGCTGCCATACCCAAAACCTTCACCAACCCACATACCACAAGGACCTATGTCCCCTGCTACCTTGTGCCCCTCTTGCCCCCAAGGGAACCAGGAGCAGAAATGCCGCCCCGACAAACCACTCTTTGGCTGGACCAGCACTCACCAGGATCGGGGTGGGTCTTTTAGCAATACAGTCCCAGTCAGCACCACGACGACGGCTACCATCCGCATCGGGGAAGAGATGGCCACCGTATGCTTTTCTGCTGCTACCTCTTGCAGGACCGTGGTGACAGCCACTGTCCGCACTGGCGAAGGGACGGCAACTCTACGCCCTTCACCTGCAGCCACTCTTGGGAACAGCACTGCGGTGACGGCCATCATCCACGCCGAGGGGAGATCAGCCATTGTACAACTCCCTGCTGTGATCCCGGGGAAGGGCATTATGGCAGCAACAGCCACCGTCTAGGGACTTGCTGTCTCAGAGACATGTGGAACCATGACGATGGCCACTGTCTGTGTCGGGAAGGGATCAGAAACCGTACGACCCTCATCCACCGCCCTTGTGTCTACCCTCACAGAGGACATCCCTTGCTTGCCTCACAACCCATCAAGAGACCGAGCGGGACACCCTTCTCCCTCTCCCCACAGGAGCAGTTCCCAGGTAGAGTTGTATCTGGAGGAGATCTGGCGAGGCCCCGTAGTGAGTCTGAGAGTCCATGTCCTGCAGCCAGCACCCTGGCGACGCCCCTCACTGTCAAACTCCGTGGAGAGGGGACGCAGCAGTCAGCTCCTGATGTCGACTCAACCTGGGCGAGACCACAGCCCCCAGGCACCCAGGAGCATCCCCAGGACTCCAGGGCATGACCTCCCCAGCCCCATCAGCAAGCAGTCCTCCTCCAGGAGTGGGCGTAGGCAAGCCTGCCTGCTTGTCCTGTTCGGCCCCAGTCCCGAAAGCCGCCCTTCACACCTAGGCTCAACTAGGGAAGGGCATCCCTCTGCACCGCCCAGCAGCCCACTCCAGATGCCCCAACTCCCGACAGTAGTCCCGTGCCTCCTGCGGGAGGGCATGCCTGACGAGGTTCCTTCGACACCCGGACAATGCCTGTGAGCAGTCTAAGATCACAGCAGCCCAGACCAGAGTCCACTTGTCCATTTGTGTCCTTTGCCTGTTCAGTGTATAATATAGATATTGTATTCTGACTTCAGGTGTAACAAATGTAATACTGTATATGTGTAAAGTTGGTTGACTTGAGTTTTTATGCTCTGTTCCTCTTGTATATTCTAGACCCGGTCTCGAAAGGGAATCCCAGCTTAGTAGCTCATGCTCAGAAGACAAGAAGTTGACCCTTGAACACATAGCATAACAAGATTATAATTCCTCCTGTAATTCTTAAATTTCTCTCTCTTCTTCATATATAGTATAATTTTCTCTAAGTTTAGGGTATCATTTGATAACTTTGGTGTTAATTTCGTTTCAGTTAGGCAAATAATATGTGGTTCCATTTCTTTAGTATAGTCTTTCATCTTTAACCCCTTAACCGCGGGGCATCACTTTCGTGATGCTTGGGAGCAAGGGATCATACTGCAGGGCGTCACTTTTGTGATTCTGTGTTATTTTGAATTTGCCTGGGCTTTCAAGTGGTGGCTTGTATCATCTATCAATACTGCCAATGTCCAACACTAGTCAGCACTCCTAATCTCATCTGTACTCCCATCCATTGTTGACAATTTAGCCATTTCTTCCCGTTCTTGACTCCCCTCCCTACCTCCCCTCCATTACCCTCTCCTCTCACCTGGTCGGCCGTGCTACGCTAAGTAAATCTTCCCTGGAATTTTCCACTGATTTCATCCATTGAAATAAGCCCTATGCCCTATTCTGATACCAAATAATATCCACAAGAAAGAAATAAGGTAAGTGATAGTGCCATATTCCTGGAACTGGCTAATTATCACCTGACAACACCTCACGTGCACTCGTTCACTAATTTCCCTGTTTATTTCCCCTTGAAATACGCCGTATAATCTATTCTCGTAATAAAAATATGTATAAGAAAGGAAGGGCCTAAGTGATATTTACATTCACCTGGAACTACCTAATTTATTATGTATTGTCTAGATTTACTGCCAATTATTTCATAGCATACATATTAGCAGCTGTCACCCCGCTGACACTGGCAGCTCCCCTAGGCAGGCCACCACACTGTATTAAGTTTACTGTCGTCTTTCAAGGTGAAAGCACGTCGGATTCGGCCCTGCCCAATTCTGCCGCTTTTTAGCCCCATGCAAAGGGCCCTGTGACCTCTACCCTCTACTAAACCTCGTGTGGAAAGAGGTAAAGGGCTAAGTGACTGCTGTGGAACGTGAACTGGCTAATTTGTCAATGAAAATGATAGACAGTGACTACGATCTATCTGGTGAATAAAACAGTGCAAGTGGAAATGTAAATAATGTGTAAATAATGTGTAAACAGCAAGTGAAAGCAATGAATGTAAATATAAGTGAACAGTGGAAAATAGTTTTATAAGTTACTGCAAGTGACTGCATAACACAGTGTAAATAAAATAAAAATGTAAATAATGTAAATAAAATAGAGAATGTAAATAGAAATGTAAATGAGTAGTAATATAAGAAAACGAGTGTATATATACTATGGTCGTACCATTCTAAAGTGGCGGCTTGGGTGGGGCACTAACCTCTGTACAGTTTGCCACGTTTTCCATACTCGCAATCCCTCTCTCTCTCTCTCTCTCTCTCTCTCTCTCTCCTGGGGGGATGTGCATCACCCCAGGGAATTTTGTTTCTTTTATGTCTTATAAACTTGTGCTTTCATTTCTTTATTTTGTTTTTTATTATATTATTGTTTTACATATGGCGCCAGATGACCTCGGTGTTACGGCGCTTTTTCATTCAATCATTCTCGCCCTCCTTCCTTCCCTCCCTTCATCTTTCCCTCAGCTTGACAATGCACTCAACACTGCCCCTTGCCTGCCTTCTCTCTCTCTCTCTCTCTCTCTCTCTCTCTCCTTGGGGAGATGTGCGTCACCCTTGGGAATTTTGTTTCTTTTATGAGTGACTTATAAACTTGTGCTTTCATTTCTTTATTTTGTTTTTATTATATCTAATTATGTTTAAAAATATTATTGTTTTACATATGGCGTCAGATGACCTCGTTGTTGTGGCGCCATGATTTGTTTTCATTCAATCACTCTCTCCCTCCTTCCTTCCCTCCCTTCCTCCATCTCTCACTAAGCTGCACTCAACACTGCCCCTGGTCTGCCTCCCCCCCCCCTCTCTCTCTCTCGTCTGTGGTATTTTAGGATACATTTTGGTTATTTTCTTTTACGTTATAATGTACATATTGTAAATTTGACTTTATTTCCACACCACCCAGGAGGTTAAAGTCTTGGCGCATTTTTTTTAAGAGGTGTCCCCAAACAGGCCTATTCCTCTATCCCTCACAGATGACCAGGTCGGACTGGGTGTGTGTTGCCGCTCACGAGGGTTTAGTGTATATATATTTTTTACTAAGAAACTGGCATATTTTTGCTTATATTCCTGCACATTATCTTATAATCATAATTGTGACATTATTACCAACCCCAGAAAGACGGTAACAGCCAATAAAAGTGACTACTTTTTTTAAGCAACACTGTAAAATAATTATGCCATGTTTCTGTATTGCCATATAAATATTTTCCGCATAATCAGTTTACTGTTCTTTCATATATTATAATACACACGTTACCATTATATTCTTATGTGTTTATCTTTTTGTGATGCCTATTACATATATCAGAGCCGTTCACATAGCGGGTATGGAACACGTGGCACCGCTGTACAGAGGTTTGTGCCCCACCTAAACCGCCACTTAAGATTGGTACCACCATAGGAGTAATGAAAGTGAAAATTTCACTCTAGCATGTATGAATACTATGAGTTATAAAAGTGAAAATGAAAGTGACAGATTCACCCTCAATGCTAGTATACAGGACGAGAAAGTGAATGCTACGTATTTTACTGAAAGAGAAATTGAATACCTACAGTGACAATAAACTACTATTACTGAAGGAAACTTATGGATAAAGACTGTAGATATATATAAGTGTTATATAGTAATAGAAATATAAACTGTGAGTGTTTTTATGAATAATGAATGACAGAACACCAGCGGCGAACGATTGCAAATGGTCATACGCGCTAGTAATTTTCATTGCTTTCACAGTGTTTTTTTTTTTGGGGGGGAGTATGGATTTCAAACTATTTGAGAATCATAGAATAGTGTTTCTAGTGATAATGTCAGGCTGTGGTAATCATATGACGGGTTGTTGGGAAGTGTAAAGTGGAGACTTCGTTACCCAACTTCAGAGGTCTCCACAAGTCCTACGGTACTCGACGAAGGCTCAACAAACATCCCAGGAGAAAGCTGAAGGTATGTGCCATATGCATATATAATTATAATATTCTAGGACTAATAACTGATTTTTGGCAAATATTTTTATAGAGTCTGTTGGAGCTAGAATATGCCCGCGAGACACGCCGCAAGTCAAGCAAAAACAACCCTGCGGTTTAGGGGTTAATAATTTAGGCACAATTCCATCTACATTTGAGTACATCAGCTTAATCATCTTGTTTACATACTTGTCATAGCTTGAGTCTACTGCCTTCCTTCTTTTTATTCCCTGTTGGTTATGTACCACTTTTATACCTGCAATCCAACTACTTTGTACAAAAAATGTACTCCTCTCTTGCTGTGATATTTCCTCGTTCTTTGTTTTACCTTCCTCCCTCTTCTTCTTTAGTATTCCCAATTTCTCTTGAGTTAGACATGTTTTTATCCATACTTTTAAAACTCTGTTTTCATTAATTTGTTTGCATTTTCTTGGATTTCTTCCACAGTATTCACACTCTGGAGGAAGGTTACTTTCAGGGACCTTGACTTATTTCTCTCATATTTCCCTAGCTTTTTGTGTTCCTCTGTGTCTTTATCACAGATTTCCTCTCATACTTCCTTCCATGTGTTCATTATATTTGCAATCTCCTTTTTGTCTCTTGAAATTTTGTTTCTTATTTCTATTTCATCTATACCAGTGATTACTATAGATTTGTTGATATCTGCTGAATCTTTGACCAGTTTTGGGTGGTTTTTGATTCTTTCACTTCCCTTTTAATGCTTTTTTCTTCGACTCTTGTTTTTAAATCTTTCCTTACTTTCATCATTACAGCATACACAGTTTCTACATCATCTTTGTAACACTGCATCACATCGTTCACCTGGGTTATCTTCTCTTCAGTGTTACTGCTTTGGTCTATCAGACTATTTGCTTGCCTAAGTGTCTCTGTATCATTTCTGAACTCCTCGATATTACTCTCATGATTGATAACTGTACTTGCCATTTCACTGAGCTCCCTTCTAAGTGGGCCTACCTCAACTGACAGCTCATATATTGTTGTCTTTTTTAATTCCTTTACTAATTTTTCATATTCTTCCTTCTGCATGCATAATTCCTTAAGTTCATCTATTTCACTTTGAACACTTCTTCCAGTTTATTCACTTTCTCTACCAATTTATATGTTTCAACATCCTGTTTTCTACCTTTATCCCTTTTCTTAACTCCTTCCATACTCACAATACTAAATATGGTGTTCCTCTTATAGTATTTCACTTAGAAAGATCATTTTGTTAAGAAGCGAGATTTGCCAGTTAGGTAGCCGAGATTTTTCTCGACGTGTTCCGTTAATTACTATAGGTTCGGGTAGGTGTCACAGTTGCCAGTTTGCTTGCTGTTTGTGAGCATAGTTATTTCGTAAGTAATGCATCAATTTTTGTGCTCTTTTTCTCTATAATGTTTTATTCAAGTGCTTGCTCGTTAAATTATGTAATTCAGGTTTGTATGTAAAATAATTTACAGTGTTATGTGACATAGGAAAACTCTGGCACATTTTGATGTCTCCTAGTAGGTAACTGTTGTTGTTAGGGGCTGATATGCATGCCCTAGAATGTTGGAAAAGTAGATCATTCTAGTAATGCAAGCTCATATAAAGATGGGGAGAGACTAGGGTAGTTTTAGTCGGGTTTCAGGTCAGTTTGAGTGAAGTGCAGTTGGTTTTCAGTTCAGTGCTGTTGGTGAAGTTTGTGAGTGTTGCTGGCAAGCATTAAGTGTACTTTCTGTCAGTGAAGATTATTTTCGGTACTTGTGTAATAAGTGAAGTGTTGGCATACATTAAATGTATTAACAGTAAAGTGTTGTCAAACATTAAGTGTAATAGCAGTTAGTAAAGTTTGTATAGCTCCAGTGCATGTGAGAACAGTGAAGTTGAAAAGCATGAAGTGGAATTATTTGGAAAATAAAGACAGTGAACTTCAAGAAGCCAGTGTTTATTTTCGCCTCAGCTGATGTTGTGTACTGTACACCTAAAGGCTGACCACAGGAAGAACAACTCACTGGGCAACGTCCTTCCTGTACTGTACTACTGCTGTTGGAGCCTGTGGCAGTGTGGGGTGAGGACGTAACACTGGTGTCAGGAGTGGGATTATTTAGGGCTGCAGTGAGTATAACCTTCGACATGGAAGCAGAAGGTGTGAAGACAAGATCTCGAGCTGGGCAGGAGGAGGAAATTTCCTTGGCAACAATCGTGAAGCTAATACAAGCACAGAACGAAGGGCAGAAAAAGCTCGAAGCATTATTACAGTCACTGAGTGAAGGACAGAAAAAACTCCAAGCACAATTACAGGCCCAAAGTGAAGAACAGAAAGAGCTCAGGAATGAACTCAAAGAACAATTACAAGCACAAAGTGTCCATTGCAAGCACAGAGAGAACAACTAGAGGCACAACGTGAATAACAAAAAGGACGATATGAACAACGTCAATTGGCATTACAGGAGCAACAGAGGGAAGTACAACTGAGGGTGCAAGGACAGCTGGATGCATTCATGGGGGGAATGAAAGTAGAAGAGCAACAGCTTCAGGAGGAAATAGATGCTAAGCTAGAGCAGCAGAAGTATGAGGTAAACAATAATGTGATGGAGTGTAAACAGCATATAGATGACCAGTTGAAGACAATTAGTGAGGAAATAGTGACGGAATGGAAACAGCATGTGAACAACCAGCTGATGATTAGCGAGGTAGTGACAGAGTGCAGACAGCATGTAGACAACCAGCTAAAGATTCGTGAGGGAAATGTGATAGAGTGCAGACAGCATGTAGATCGCCAGCTGAAGCATGTAATCGACCATGTGTGAAAATTGAGGCTGTAGAGAAATATTGCACTGCTGAGCATCAGGTTAGTGTACAGGGAGCATATGAAAGGAATGGACAGCATATGGTGAATCTTGACGTATCCCAAGCATCGAAAGGTAGCATTACAGGTTGAGTAATCAGTATGTAGGAGATTTAAGTCCTGGTCTTAATTTTGATTCCCCAGTTTTTAGGCCCAAGCCAATGAAGTGCATGGCTGTAATGGGGGTCCAGTTAAAAAGAAACCTCAGGAACTTGGTAGAGTATCTTGGGAAGCTTACTGTGCACAGTTTGGGTTGCTTGCAAATCAGAATGTTTGGGATGACAGGCAGAGAGTAGTGCAGCTTGCTACTAGCCTTAGGGGTGCCGCAATGGAAATTCTGGGCCAGATGTCAGTCATGGAAAGGAACAGTTATCAGTCCCTAGTAGAAGTGCCAGAGCACAGATATGGAACCATGCACCAGACTGAGGTTTACAGAGCAAGACTCCGGAGCCATGTGTGAGCTTGAGGTGAATCCCTACAGCAGCTTGTTCATGATCCGGAGAGTATGGCATACAAGGCGTACCCTAGAGCAGCACCTAACCTATTGGCTATTCTACGGAGGGACCAGTTCATCGGTGCTCTTGACAGTGCAGAGTTGAAAGTGCAAACGAAGCAGACACAACCCAGAAGCAGGCAAGAAGCACTAGCTAGGGCTCTAAAATTTGAGTCCTACATCAGGTCTGGTACATCCATCTTTCAGGCAGGTCGTAGTGCAGGATTCTAGACAAGAAGGGGCAGGTATGTGAAAAGGAAAAATTTGATGGACGTTGCTGGTACTGTGAAAAGCCAGGACACAGAGAAGAGGACTGCTACAAGTGGAAGTGGGAACAGAAGACCAGAGGAGGCTGCTGGTTCTGCAGGAAGTCGGGGCACAAGAAGGAAGATTGTCACAAATGGAAGAAGGAGCAAGAACAGAGCAGTGTAAGGAAATCTTCGGTTGTAACAAAAGCGTGTTGGACATGTAGTGAGGTGGGACACTTCAATTCCGAGTGTTCAAAGAAGAAAAAGGATGATAAGGAGAAGGTTGTAGAAGACCAGAAAGAAGCAGGAAACTAGTGGAGGCTGGTGTGAAAGGGCAACCACCAGCAAGCTTATCCCAAGTAGCACCACCACCGAGAAAATGCAAGAGGATGGCAATCGCCAGTGTGCAAATAGATGGAAGGATAGACGGAAGGAAGTGTTCCCTGGTGATTGATTTGGCCTCAGAGCAGACTTTTGTGAGGCCTGATGTGGTACATCATCGGTATCTGCCTGAGTCATTAGAACAACTGTGTGGCATAACTGGGCACCGCGCGAAACTGAGGAAACCCCCTGGATGTCCGGATTGAAGTGGCACGGCAAGAGACTACTCTTCCAGTCTATGTGGTTGACATGAGGATCCTTGCCTTCTGGATCTGGACTATCTGATGTCCATGGGATGTAAGCTGGACTTCTGCTCCATGAAGATGAAGGTTTGGGAAAGGTCGTTTCCCGTTACAGCAGTGAAACATACTAGTTCTGGTGGCGAGGTGAGGGCACTCCGTACTACAGTGATTACCCCCAAAATCAGAACTGTTGCTCCAGTGTAAGGTAAGTGGCTCTTTTGACAGCTGTATAGGGGTAGTGGAGCCTGATGTATGGTACAAGCCAAAGGCTGGAGTGATGGTAGGGAGAACACTGGTGGAAACAGGTACAGGTGAAGTGCTGGTTGTGGTGGCCAATTTCTCCTGTGAGCCACAGACAATCAGCAAGGGAGAAATTGTGGGACTGTGCCAGGTGGTGGACCTTGAATAGCATCGGAGGAAGACCTGTAAAAGGAGCATAGTCATGGAAGATGGGTATGTGCCAGGCCACCTACAAGACCTCTTCTCAAGGAGTTGCCAATGCCTGGATGGTTCACAAGTGCTGAAGTTGAGGCAGCTGCTGACGGAATATGCTGATGTCTTTTCCACGGGAGACCTAGACCTGGGGTGCACTGATCTGGTGGAGCATAGTATAGACACCGGGGATCACCGCCCGATTAAACAGCCAGCGTGGAGGATGGCACCAGCCCAACAGCAAGAAATGGAGAAGGTGGTGGAGATTCTCCATGGTCAAGGAGTAATAGAAAAGTCCAGTAGTCCTTGGGCATCAGCAGTGGTTCTGGTAAGGAAAAGGATGGCTCAGTAAGGTGTTGTATAGATTATCAAGCCCTGAATGAAGTGACAGTGCAGGATGCATAATCCTTGCCAAGATTTGATGACACCCTGGATGCTCTGTCAGGTGCTAAGTGGTTCTCCACCCTAGACATGAAGGCAGGATATCACCAGGTCAAGGTTGTAGAGAAGGATAAATGTTTTGGTGCTGAACATCATTCCCATGATGAGTTAAGTCTCACACTATTTTTTACATATCACATACAGAGATGTTTATTCATAATTAAAGAGTATGTAATACAGTGTGAAGATAATCAACCAAACACAATTTCACTATAAGTGTGGGGTGGGAAACAAGATGAGACCCCAGACGTGCAAACGCTAGCATTTTCAGACGTAAAGAGGGTGATAGGATATAAATATGCATATGTTTATGTCTTGGGGAAACATATATCTATGTTAATATACCTTGTGTAATTAACCCCTCCGTGGCCGAAGGGCCAGAATTTTTCGTGCATGCCAAGCCGATGCCAGGGCCATTTTTTGAAGTTTCGAAAATTGATTTTTTTTTTTTTCTTGCCTTATTGAAGAGAAAGTTCAGATGCACCTAACAGTGAAAATCCCAGCTTCCTAGACGCATTTTGTGGCTTGCAATGGAGAACGGAAGTTGCAGAAATATCGGCAACCGATATCGCCGCCCAGGGGCGCTGCCGCAACACAACTGGGCAGGTGTTGTTATTTTTTTTTACCTCCCAAAACACTGGGAATGGTGCTGAAATGTTGTGCATATATGAGATATGATGATATCGAATGATTTCACTACATAATCTGTTAGGAATGGCTGGAGAAAAAAATTACGAATACTTTTTCACCTTGTTGATAAAAAATGTTTATGGTAGTTACAAGTTATTTTTTACTTTATCGTTGTGCCCATGCTTCGAAAAGGGAGCGAAAGAGTTGAATTTTCAGACCTAAATGAGAAAACTGCACATCCTCCAAGGCTAGACTCTGCCACGGGAGAATAAAGTTGAGGGACAGATCCGATTAGCAATACGGAAGTTGAGTCGCAACTTCGAGCTCCCACATCACGAGCATGGCTAAAAATAGAATCGTAATGCAGTTCCAGAACTAAGTCTAATTATTAGGAATTGATACAAAGCAGAAATAAATACGTTTACAGACGGGGGAAAACGTATTTTTTCCGAAATTGCATGTTCACCTTTATCATTTTACGTTCACCTTTATCATTTTACCTTGTTATATTCGCAATATATATTGCTGTCTGGTAAACAGGGTGATTGTGTGTGTTTTGCAAGGGTGGAAAAAGATTGTATTTTCTGTCTGGGTCGAGATAATGGGTGTGTCTGTGTTTTTAGGCATGGCCACGAGCGAAATAATCGTACATTCATTCGTCACGACAGCAGGTGGTGAACTGACAAATGAAATGTGAGAGGGTGAAGTCAAGGTCAGTCCCATGTCCCAGATTTTCGTTCACTTCCCGAAAGTTTTCACAGTTTTCTACAAGTTGCACTGCAGCAAATGATCCAAACCATTACAGCAAACCTGAGCAAATAGGTAACGATACCAAGACAAAAATGTATTTTTCACTTATTATCGTCTTTTTTGTTTGTGCCTGTATTAACTTATAATAATAAACAGGTGGTTGTCTGTGTTTTGCAAGAGAGGACAAAGATGATATCTTCTGCCTGGGTCGAGATAATAGGTGTAGTTGTGCTTGTTTAGCCATGGCCAGGAGCAGAAAATCGAAAATCCACTCATCACAGCAGCAGGCTCTGAGCTGCTTGATGTGGTGTATGAGAGTGTAGTGTAGGTTAGTGTGAAGACGTTCAGAATGTTCGTTCACTTCCCAAAAATTTTTGCAGTTTTTTTATAGGCCACACTCAAACGACACCTGCGGCCATTTATCGGCTAAACGTCATTTGACGCCGGCGGCCACGGAGGGGTTAATACTGCCTTATTGAGGTGTATGATGTGCATGATAGAGTTGTAACTCACGTCTACACATGTACATAACTCAGTATGTCAGAAAGATATGTCATCTCTAAATAAGCTAATCTAAGCCTGGCTCCCAGGGTGGGCAGAGAGAGAGGCCGTCAGAATACTCTTAGCTTTCGCTGCAAGGAGACGTACTACTCTGTTGCTCTCTCTTGTCACCGCTGTATCTTTCTGTGGCAAAATAGAGAGAATACATGTGCTCCAGTTTCTGTTCACCTGCATGCTACCTTTACCCTTGACTTACAGACTTACGACCACCATTTCCAGCGGCAGCTGTGGAGCAGGACATAGCCATGGGAACAGTGACCAGCTGGAGACTTCAGTGGAGTTCATACCAGGCGGTACACAAAGAGAAGACAGCCTTTTCATATGGGCAGGGTTTATGGCAGTTTAAAGTGATGCCATTTGGCCTATGCAATGCCCCAGCTACTTTTGAACACCTCATGGACCGTGTACTTGAGGGCCTGCACTGGCAGACAGCTCTCATCTATCTGGACAATGTAATTGTGTTTGGACAGACTTTCGACCAGGAACTGGAGAGGCTGTCGGAAGTGTTGAACAGGAACTGTTGAACAGTGCACCTCAAGCTAAACCCCAAGAAATGCTACTTGTTTCAGAAGGAAGTAAAGTATCTGGGACACATTGTAGATGAGAGTGGCGTCCCCACTGACCCAGATGTCACAGGGTTTTTAATGTATATGCAATATTAAAAGATAATTTTCAAATATATATATTATAATACTGAGAGCAGGGACAATGAATTGTCCTGCTAAAAATCAAGCAATGATTACTTTATGCTGGCTTGCTTCGCCGATTTCCTAAGAACGAGAATTTATAAACTTTCTCAACAGTACACAGCAGAGACTAATTCCTCACAACTGTTGTTTGTTAGTACTGTTAGCCTCTGGAGAAAGTGACTTCACCCCTGACAATCAATAACTAATGCTATTAATGATAACAGATTCTTGCTGATGCATTAACTCCTAGATGGCACAACGGATTTTAAGCTTAATACGAAACGACTGGACTAAATACCAGTCATGAATAGCAAAGCATTTATGCAAGCTAGGAACTATAAGTGAAATAAGCTTAATATGGAAAATAAAACACGAGTTTACATTACATTAAGCTCGAGAAAAAGAAGTTAAATTTATTGATTACAAAGAAATAAATTTACGTTACATTTCAAAATGAATTCAAAGTAAGGAGATTGCACTCACTCGCTCACTCGAAAGCTAACTCTTAAACCTAGGAAAAAAAACGAAAAGAAATACTGGTCAAAGAGTGGATTAAGCGGATGACTGGGCGTCGTTGAGGAAGGACATGGCACTTGCTAAGTCTCTCGCCAATCACACTACTGTAGGTGGAAATTCAGGAACTGGACAACGGCGGCACTGCTACGCTCTGGGCCCAACCTGCTTTCGTGGCGTACAAACCTTGACTGACTTCAAATCGTGGGAAAGAGGCGAGCATCCAACGGCATTACTAATGGCTAGAATGAGCGAAACATGCCCATAATAAATCGTTCAGCAGAAGTACTAATGTCTCGCACAAAGACGATCATTTATGACAGTGAAAAATTGTTCTGAAAACACTCCCGACCAGGTTAATACGCAACG
This sequence comes from Coenobita brevimanus, assembly GCF_032717465.1. Classification (NCBI taxonomy): domain Eukaryota; kingdom Metazoa; phylum Arthropoda; class Malacostraca; order Decapoda; family Coenobitidae; genus Coenobita; species Coenobita brevimanus. The sequence continues at coordinate 25,706,980 of NC_137062.1, forward strand.
ATGAAACTGAACGATAAACACTGGGATTCCACTAGAGTTCGCGGTTTCCCACTAAATTTAATGTCACGAGCCAACTCGTGACATTTCGCCCCATCAAAAGTTGAAATTTTTTCCCAGGAAAAAAATTTCAATATACATACATATAAATCCTACTCAATCACACAAGATTTACACTGTGGTGTGTGTTTGCTATCCTGCTACAGGAGAAAGTTACAGTCGCCAGTGAGTGAAAAAACCTCGTATTTACGTTAATAGAAGCAAGCTTGAGGGAAAAACTCCGTGACGACGGTGAAAAATCCTGTACTCAGGTCAAACTGAGCGAAAAGTTTGCTACATTTACATTAACAACTAATTGTTATGTAGCGTGATGTATGTAATACATGGTGTAGGTGTGACAGTTGTGATGTATCTGTGCCTACATGTAAAATCATGTAATACAAATTTATAGTTAATAATGACGACGAGGCAGAAGAGAAGGGGCGTCAGCATGCGACAGGGACAACCAGCTGATCTGCACGGCAATGCTGCACCCACCAGCTGCACCTGCGAAAGGAATTAAGGTGGAGCATCAAATGTGTCATTTCTCTCTCTCTGCCTAGCAATCAGTACTTATGTCATTATTATCCAGTAAACGTAATTCTTGAATTCACAAATTTCTTAGAACCCTTATAGTTTACTGGTTAACGCTTATTAACTTGGAAACGTGCCAGTTCTTGAATTGCTCAAATCTCTTAGAATGGGCAGTTTACTAGTTAACCTAACATTATTAACCAGGAAACGTGCCAGTTCTTGAATTGCTCGAATCTCTTAGAACGGGCAGTTTACTGGTTAACCTAACTCTACACTTACGACTAATAACAGGATGCTGAGAATCGCTACGCAATCTCAGGCAGGTCACGTTTTAACACCCATCGTGGGTGTGAACACTCGTGTGGATATTGTGCATTCTCCGGGAATCCTCAGAGAGGCCCACAGCTCGAGACGTTCCACAAGGTAATTCATACACAGCCTAGGACTGTCTCTGCAGGGTTCTCAAACTTCCCCCTTAACTTATGATATACATGTATATACAGGCCCTGGACATACTGTGTCCTGTGGGGCCAACGGGTGAGACGTCAGGTCTACACTTTTAACTGGGAACCAGGCTGGTCCTTGGATTACTCAAATCTCTGAGAACGCCTATCTTACGGAACCCAGCATACAACAGTTGCCCATGTTAATCAGCAATTAGCAGGCGAGACATTAGGTATGCACCCACATTACCACTGCCCTGTCTCTCAACTGACTCAGAGATTACGGGTGTGGTTTCAAATGGCGCAGGAAGGACATGTCCCTGACTGGTGTTACGTGGACACTCATTGCAGGAACGCGCAAAATTATCTATGTCTCGTCCCATCCCTGGCCAGAAAAAGTCAGTTCAGATACGGCCCTGGGTCTTCCTTTTGCCCATGTGACCTCCTGAGGCTGAACAATGACCCCATTCTATCACTGCTTGGCGGTACTTGGCGGGAACGACAAACTGCAGTCGAACCTCGCCCTCGGGTGTTCGTGGCTCACGGTAGAGCCGTCCTTGTTTGCAAAGGAACTTGGCTTGACCTCCCCGTGAATACTTTGTCACTCCACCCCTTTGCTTCTTCCGCACGGCAGCAAGTGTCGGGTCAGAATGTTGTTCTTGAACAACAACTTGGCTACACATCAGATCTTGTGGCGATTCAATGGTCACTGGGGTGACACAGTTCGGAGCCTCAACGATGGCTCGTGTTTCTGCAGCTGAAGTCTGAGTAGCGTTATCTTCGGTGCAACCATCCTTGGCACCGGAAATATTGCCTATGATTAGGTCAAATAAAGATTCTGGCATGACAACTGCGACTGTCGTGCCAGTATAAAATGGAGATGCCACCTGGATACGTGCCTCAGGGAACAATCTCACCAATCCATCAATAATTTTAGCATGGATCTGTTGACCTGTGTACTGCTCAGGCCGAACTAAACTCTGCTTGACAAAGCAACCTGAGGAACCATTGTCTCTCATGACCTTCACAGGAATGTCTCCCACAAACCCTGGCTGAACAAGGAAGGCACTGTCACCTGTGGGAGGGCCTGTGGAGGAAGCAGCTAGCCACTGATTAGGCTGCTGAATAAACGATGCGGCAAATGTGGTGCCCTGAGAACTTGATACCTGAGGGGTCGTGCTCACCATCTGAGGAGCTGGAGCATTGACCACCTGTGGAGGAGTGTTCACTGTCACTGGGGAACTAGTGAACTGCGGGGAAGTACCTGTACTGGTGGGGTTGGCACCACTGTACGCTTGTTGTGGCATAAGGGTTGCATTTGCATCCTGCCTCCGATACACTAAAGTCGATTGTCCTGACTGAGGGTTACATGGTTTGTCCTTGCCCTGCTGCTGCTTGAAATACCGGTACTGCTGCTGGTTAGGGTTCTGTTTATCGTACCGCTTCCACTCAGGTTTCTGAGTGTTTTGCCCCTGGTCCTTCCTCTGCGGTTTTGGACCTTGGCCATTATTCTGAAAACGGCCTTGTTGCTGGGGTTCAGTCTGAGATGGTTTCCCAAATTTATCAGCTTTCTTGTTCCAGGTATACTGCTTACGAGTTTGATACCCGTATGCAGTAAAGAATGCGTCAGCCTTCTTCACCATTTGGCTGGCATCTCTTACCTGGCAGATCTTAAGTTGAGCCATAAGTTCAGTAGGCCACGACTTTTCCAGCTGCGTGCGCAGCATAAGGTCAATTATCCCCTCACGCGTGGAAGGAGTTTCATCTTTCTCCATCCACTCATCTAAGTAAGCAGTAAGCCGGTCAAGAAACTGAACAGCAGTCTCTTTATCCTGTAAAAGCGCCCTCATGAACTGACTCTTGGCGTCGTCAACTGTGAGACCGTACGCTTTGACGAGTGCGGCCTTCATCATCTCATACGTGAGATTGTCTCCACGAATTCTGTGGAGAATATCGAGGGCAAGGCCCTCAAACAGGCTAAGAAACTGAAGCCGCTTAGCTCCATCATCCAGCTGGTAAAGTTGAGCCATGTCTTCAAAACGAGCTATGTATGGCTCGACTCGCTCGCCATCTTTGTATGGGGGAAGCTTGATGTGTGGGGTCGCCATAACATGTGCAGGAAGAGCGCTTGTGGAGCTTGGGCCAGCTGCACCAGATGTGTCTGAAGCCAAGGAATCTCGCTTGAGCTTCAACATTTCAAATTCATGTTTTTCGCGTGCTTCTCGCTCGGCACGTTCATGTTCTCGTTGTTAACGCACGTATTCACGTTCTTTCTCACGTTGTTCTAACTCGTGTTGACGTTCTCTCTCGCGTTGTTCTAACTCGTGTTGACATTCTCTCTCTCGTTCCTCACATTGTTCTTGCTCATGTTCTAACTCGAGTTCGTGTTGTTTTTGTTCGTGTTCGCACTGTTCTCGCTCGTGTTCACATTGGATTCTACGCTCTTCATGAGCATCTTTCTCACGTTGTTGCTCGTAATTAAACCGTGAGAGGACGTAGCTTTGGATTTTTTCTGGGTCAGTAAGACCCATATCTTTAGCTTCCTGTACATAGATGTTGGCTGCCATGATGCTAGCTCAATCTAAATAACTAGTGACTCAGTACTGACTGCAATTTTTTCAGAAAAACATGCCAATAATCGAGAATAAAGAATATAGGCACAGGTTAATGGTGACCAGTTTTATCTAATTAAACTGGTTTAGAAAGAAAACAAACAACTGACTGTGAAAACTATTATGTAAATTAATAAAAATGAATCAATAATCACCAGTAAGGTAGTGCCTATAGTCTATCTATCTATCTATTGCCAGACGCCTCAATCCCGTTTGGGGTGGCCACAAACAAATCGCCTCCAAGTCGCCCTGTCCCCCGCCTTTTCACTGCCCTGCTCCCAACTCACACCCCCCTCTCTCATTTACCTCTCCATCCCATCCCTCCATCTCATCCTCGGCCTCCCCCTCCCTCTTCCCCCCTCCACCTCACTCACATACACTCTCTTCGTCAGTCTTTCACCCTCCATCCTCTCCACATGGCCAAACCACCTCAGTGTGTTCCTCATAACGCTTCCTATCACATCCACATCCACACCACAATGCTCCTTTATATCCTCATTCGTCAGCCTGTCTCTCCATGTGACTCCACAGGCTCCTCTTAAATAACTCATTTCCACTGCTCTCACTCTTAACTTGTGTCCTTCCAAGAACGTCCAAGCTTCACTTCCATACGTTAGAGTTGGTATCACAATACTGTCATGTAGTAACTTTTTCACTTCCATGCTCACTTCCCTGTTTCCTATCACTGCTTTAAAAGAACCAGCAACCTTTCTTCCCTGCTGTACCCTTTCAAGCACTTCACCCTCCAAACCTCCATCCTTAGTCATCACACTACCCAAGTACTTAAACGTACTCACATTTTCCAATTCCTCACCATCCAACCTCGCTGTACATTCACTGACTTCACCTCTCTCAAAGACCATCACTTTACTCTTCCCTATATTCACCTTTAGATTCCATTTCTTACACACTCTCCCATACTCATCCACCAAGCCTTGCAGCTCCCCTTCGTCTTCACTCAACAACACAGTATCATATGCAAACAACAGTACAGGGAGTTTCCAAACACTATCCTCTCTCACCAGGGCCACTCCAACATCCACTACCCTACCTTGTACCTTTTTTATTACATCATCCATATACAGATTGAACAACCATGGAGACATGACACATCCATGTTTCAACCCAACTTTCAAAGAGAAAAATTCACTTAGTTCACCATCCACACGCACTGCAGCCTTCGCACCATCGTATATACTCTTCACAGCATTCAACAACTTCCCATCTACTCCATATATTCTTAACACTTTCCACAATCCTTGTCTAACCACCCTGTCATATGCTTTCTCCAAATCCATGAAAGCCGCATACAACTTCTTTCCCTTCCCTAGAAACTTTTCCACTAAAGATCTAAGAATGAATATCTGATCTACACAACCTTTTCCCTTCCTAAAGCCTCCCTGTTCTTCTCCAACTAATTTCTCTATAGATTTTAATGATAAATACCTAGGTATGAACGAGTGAGTATTATCTCGAGAATAGCTTTAAAGCTAAGAGTTAATATCCTGGAATGAGGTCGCCAATTGTCACGGGGTGTTTAAGAGGTAAGCAATGTTAAAGGATAATATTCAATATCTATATTATTAAAGGATAATTATTAATAATACTGAGAGCTGGGACAATGAATTGTCTTGCTATAAATCAAGCAATGACTACATTATGCTTGCTTGCTTCGCCGATTCTGTAAGAACGAGAATTTATAAACTTTCTCAACAGTACACAGAAGAGACTAATTCCCCACAATTGCTGTTTGTTAGTACTGTTAGCCTCTGGAGAAAGTGACTTCACCCCTGACAATCAATAACTAATGCTATTAATGATAACAGATTCTTGCTGATGCATTGACTCCTAGATGGCACAATGGATTTTAAGCTTAATACGAAACGACTGGCCTAAATACCAGTTATGAATAGCAAAGCGTTTATGCAAGCTAGGAGCTATAAGTGAAATAAGCTTAATATGGAAAATAAAACACGAGTTTACATTACATTAAGCTCAAGAAAAAGAAGTTAAATTTATTGATTACAAAGAAATAAATTTACGTTACATTTCAAAATGAATTCAAAGTAAGGAGATCGCACTCACTCACTCACTCGAAAGCTAACTCTTAAACCTAGGAAAAAAAACGAAAAGAAATACTGGTCAAAGAGTGGACTAAGCGGATGACTGGGCGTCGTTGAGGAAGGACACGGCACTCGCTAAGTCTCTCGCCAATCACACTACTGTAGGTGGAAATTCAGGAACTGGACAACGGCGGCACTGCTATGCTCTGGGCCCAACCTGTTTTCGTGGCGTACAAACCTTGACTGACTTCAAATCGTGGGAAAGAGGCGAGCGTCCAACGGCATTACTAACGGCTAGAATGAGCGAAACACGCCCATAATAAATCGTTCAGCGGAAGTGCTAATGTCTCGCACAAAGACGATCATTTATGACAGTGAAAAATTGTTCTGAAAACACTCCCGACCGGGTAAATATGCAGCGATTAAACTGAACGATAAACACTGGGATTCCACTAGAGTTCGCAGTTTCCCACTAAATTTAATGTCATGAGCCGACTCGTGACACCAGAGAAGGTGGCAGTTGTGTAAAACTGGCCACTTCCAACTTGCGTGAGAGAGCTACGGAGTTTCCTGGGCTTGTGCACCTACTATCGGCATTTTGTCAAAGACTTTGCAATGATAGCTGCACCTCTTCACAAGCTGTTGGGGAAAAAGCAGAAGTTTGCATGGACAGCAGAGACTCAGAAAGCCTTCAACAAACTCAAGCATGCATTAACAAGCTCTCCAGTATTGCCTTACCCAGACCAGAATCAGCCATTTATATTGGACTGTGACACTAGTGACCTTGGTATTGGTGGAGTCCTGTCAGAGAAGAACGATGACAAAGAGTATGTGGTTGCCTATTGCAGCAAGAAGCTTAGCCCACCAGACCGGAACTACTGTGTGACCCATAAGGAGCTCCTGGCAGTGATGAAGAGCCTTGATTTCTTCCATCCCTACCTGTATGGGTCAAACTTCATCATCAAGACAGACCATGCGGCACTCAAGTGCCTGAAAACGCTGAAGAATCTGGAAGGACAGCTGGCACGCTGGCTTGGAAAACTAGACCAGCACAATTATGAGGTGCAGTGCCGTCCTGGGTGGGTACATGGCAATGCTGACAGCCTGAGTCGTCGGCCTTGTGATCCAGAGTGCCAGCAGTGTAGTAAAAAGAAAGATCATAGTAAGAAATGCAGCTGTACTACAATGACAGGGCCAGCATCAGCTGAAGACCTGAAGAAGATGCAGATGGAGGATGCAGATTTACAACCAGTGCTGGAGTGGCTGCAGCGGAGAACAGTGCAACCATCTTGGGAAGAAGTTTCCAGGTTAAGCCCTGCAACCAAGAGCTATTGGAGTCAGTGGGACCTTCTTTGTCTAAACAACGGACTACTGGAGCGTCAGTGGGAGACAGCCGATGGCCTCAACAAGTATTGGCAACTGGTGGTTCCGAGATGAGGTCAGTGATCCTGGATGAGTCCCATAACCAGATCACTAGTGGGCACCTGGGAGTGAAGAAAACTCTAAGCCAGCTGCGACAGAGGTTCTACTGGATTGGTATGTGTCAGTGTGTTGAAGAGTGTCGGGCCTGTGATGTGTGCTGTACCAAGAAGGGGCACAAGAAACGTGGTTGTGCCCCTCTCCACCTATACCAAATGGGTGCACTGATGGAAAGAGTTGCAGTGGACATTGCTGGACTTTTGCCATTCACTGAGAGAGGAAACTAGTATATATATGTCACCATGGACTACTTCACAAAGTGGCCAGAAGCCTATGCTATCCCTAGTCAAGAGGCTGCGACTGTTGCTTAGATGTTTGTTGATCAGTTTTTCTGTCGTTTTGGGATCCCACAAGAGCCACATTCAAACCAAGGTAGAAACTTCGAGTCTGCTGTGTTCCGTGAGTGCTGCAAGATACTGGGGATCAAGAAGACCAGGACGACCCCCCTAAGGCCACAGTCAGATGGGATGGTGGAGAAATTCAACTGGACCCTGGGACAAGAACTGGCCAAGTACTGCGTTGATGGACAAACAGAATGGGACCAGAAATTACCTGCATTCCTGATGGCATATCGGTCTGCCTCCCATGAGTCTACCAGCTACACTCATGCAAAACTGATGTTGGGCCACGAGTTACGTTTACCTTTTGACATGTTAATGGCAAGACCACCTGGTGAAGAGCTACTACAGACACTTCAGCTATGCAAAGCACCTTCAGGAAAGGCTGGCTGAGGTACATCATCAAGTGCGAGGAGCCCTCAAGTTTTCAAGACAGGTGATGAAATGCAAGTACCTCACTTGCCACCTCACTTGCCAAGGCAAGTGAGGTGAGCTTCCAGGATGGTGATCAGTTTTGGTTATACAATTTTCAGCGAAAGAAGGGACAGTCACTGAAGCTGCAAAGCCTATGGGATGGGTCTTATACTGTGTTGGACCACCTATCAGACATAACACATCGGATTTGGAGAGGCAGGAAATCTCGTCCAAAGGTGGTACATGTGAACCATCTGTGGCAGTCCCATGGGCCAGGACAGTACAGCTGGGACGTCTCCGAGGAATTGTGCTTGCCCGCAGCCGAGGATGATGAGGAGGACCAAGGAGCTGCAGTGCAAGAGGATGGTGACAGTTCCCCAAGAGAAGATGTAAATCAGGAAGAGGACCAAGTCCTTCCAGGAGTGGACTGTTCAGAGGAACAAGGACATCGCTGGAAGCGTCACAGAAGACCTGAGAAGTTGAAGGATTATTATGTGTATAGCTAGATGTTTCATTAGGATTAAGATTTATGTTTGTATAGGATATATTGTGTAATTTTGTCGGGATGACAAAGAACTAGGGAGGGCGTAGTGTTAAGAAGCGAGATTTACGAGTTAGATAGCCGAGATTTTTCTCGACGTTTCCCGATATTTACTATAGGTTCGGGTACGAGTCGCAGTTGCCAGTTTGCCTGCTGTTTGTGAGCATAATTATTTCGTAAGTAATGCATTAATTTTTGTGCTGTTTTTCTCTATAATGTTTTATTTATGTGCATGCTCATTAAATTATGTAATTCAGGTTTGTATACAAAATAATTTACGGTGTTATGTGACATAGGAAAACTCTGGCACGTTTTGATATCTCCTCCCCACTGTAGGGGGTCACCTTGACGTGGTGGTGGGGCTTGAAGCGTGGTTGGCAGTGCCACCTACTTGGGAGGCATGCCTACCTTTGTAGGGTTCGGCATTTGTCGGCCTCGTGGACCAAGCACCCCCTGCATCACTGGTAGAGGAGGCCTACTGGTGATGTCAGTCCCTGCTCATTTGCCATCTAGGGCGGGACTGTTGCCTCCCCACGTGTTTGCCGTGCGTGGCGTCCCGTAATGCTGGGAGACGGGAGTCCTGGAGGTTGAGCGATGCTGCATGGTGCGCCCTGCAGCTAGCAATACACCTCTTTGGTCCCTTATTCTGGCTAGATGGGTGGCCTGGTTGGGCCCGACCAGGTCAATCAGCTGGTCACTGGCTAGCCGTCCAGGCTAGTCACCTAGTGGCTTTAGGGTCTAGCGGGCACTGGAGGACTCGGTGGCTTCTATCGTCCTGGAGTCACCCTTGTCAGGGTCCCTTGGTGGTTACCTGCGTATACTTTCCCACTACCTCTGGGGTCGCCAGTGGTGTTTTCCCTGGCATATGGCGTCCCCTTGTTGGGCTCCATGGTGGGTGGAGGGGTGGGGGAATGAAGGTGGTTATTATTATATATGGCTTCCTACACCATTCTTTCAGCTGACGACCCTGGTTCCGTCCCTGACCATCCTTCACAGTCTCCCTCCTGTGCGCCACCTGTGCCTCTGGCTGGTGAAACCCATATTGCCACCTTGGAACCATACCTGCCTGGTTCCAGTGGTTTGCGGTCAGTGGCCACTACAAAGAAGAAGAGCCGGCAACAGACAACAACATCTTGTGGACATGCCCGTGAGGTCTGCCGGGTGTCTTTGAGAGGGTTGATTTCCCAAGGTACTACACCATTCATACTTTGGATGGTCAGCCTATTGGGAGTCTGGACATTTTTACTGTTCATCGGCGCATTATTTCAATCTGTGGGAGAGAGCCGAAGATTTCACCTCAGGGGGATGGTAGCCTCCTAGTGGAGGTTACATCCCCTGAAGAGGGTTCCCGGCTGGCTGCCCAGTGTAAGGACCCGGATGCGCTGTTCACTTGAGTTCCTCATGCCTTTTTCAATCATAGTTGAGGTGTTGTTTTCTCCAAAGACTTACTGCGTTACAATGAAGAGAAGCTGCTTGAAGAACTCCAGGTCCACAGGGTTGTTAAAGTGGAGAGGTTTCAGAAGAACGTTGATGGTGTTCTCACCCCAACTCCATCCTTGTTGCTGATGTTCGACTGTACTGTTCTCCCTTCATCCATCAAGGTGGCTTGGTTGTCCCTTAGGGTCAAACCCTTTGTACCAAATCCACGACGCTGCTACCACTGTCAGATGTACGGGCATGTTGGGCGAGTCTGTCGTCGTTTGCAACAGGGCCTCCCAGTGGTGTGTGTCAGTTGTGGAGCATCCACTCATGCAGGACAGGACTGTCCTGGACCTGTTTGTTGTTTGCACTGTGGCGAGGCACATCCTGCTTCATCTAAAGACTGTGCCCGGTTTTGCTTGGAGAAGGAGATCCTCCTCATCCGTAATCGTGATAAAATAAGCTTTCCTGAGGCCAGGAGTAGAGCCATGTCATCTGTTTTCCGTAACGGAGTGTCTTATGCGTCAGTTTTGTCCAGTCATAGCCGTCCTCATCGTCCTGTCCAGCAGCAGACCCGAGTTCCTCCTGTTGTGTCAGCTCCTATGCCTTCATCTGCTGATTCCATGTCAGTGCAACAATCTCCCGCACTTGAGATGGTTGCCGCTACAGTTCAAGACTTGACCTCTACATCTATGGTATCCCCTGGTAGTCATGGTGCACATTCTTCATTTGCTAAACGTCATCGTGGTTCCTCAGAGTCTTTGAGTCTTGAAGATCCTCCAAGCAAGGTGTCGGTCGTGGAGTCCACATCCTCTGTAGTTAGTCCATCTGGCAACAGCCCTCAGACCCTGCTTCTGGGTCTTCGGGGGCTTCTGGGGTGTCAGGTCAGTCTGGCACCTCTTCCTCTGGGGTATCGGATGTTCCTCCTCCGGTTACCTCGGAGGATCCTGTCCTGCCCCCTCCACGTTTGGAGGCCAGGACCCCAATCCCTCCTGCTCGACCTCTTGGTTCACTGGGGGCCCTGGGCAGGGTTCGGAGTAGCACTTCCTCTCCTGCTGGGCAGCGACGGGTGTCTGTGAAGTCTCCCAACACTTCGCAGACCCCAGGCCCTCGTTCTAGCCATGCTGCTGCCCGTGACAAGCCCCTGCGTGGGCGTATCCGCATTCCCAAGAAGATTGTCTCCCAGGGTCTCTCAGTGGTTTCCACTAAGTGACCCTTTCTTTCATGTATATAGTTCCTCCTTTTTAATATTTTTAGTATTTTTTATGGTTTTCTGTTTGTCCCTCTCCCCTGCCCCTTTTTATCTCAATAGTTTTAATGGCTAATATTATTCCATGGAACTGCCGTGGTTTACGAGCCAACTGGGAGGAACTCCGTTGGCTTCTGGCTGAGTATTCACCTGTGTGTGTTTGCCTACAAGAGACAATGGTTGGTGATGCTGCGCCTCCCAGTCCACCTGGTTACCAGGTTTTTTATTCAAATCCTCTTCCTGGACAGGGTCATGGTGGGGGTGTGGCTATTCTAGTACGCAGTGACATACCTTTCACTGCTATGAGTCTTAACACTCCACCGCAGGCTGTTGCTCTCCAGATTTTCCTTCCCCGTCGTTATACTGTGTGCTCTTTGTACCTCCCTCCTAGTGCCACTATTGAGAGGGTTGATCTTGAAAATCTTATTCGTGCACTTCCCTTACCCTATTTCTTGCTGGCTGACATGAACAGTCATCATCCCCTGTGGGGTGGCTCCACAGCTGATGCTAGAGGTACTATGTTAGCCTCCATTGTGGAGGATGTGGATCTGTACATTTTAAATTCTGGTGAAGTTACTTACTTCCATAGTCAAACGGGTATTTTTACTTCTATTGATTTGTCTCTGTGCTCTGCAGGGGTAGCCCTGAATTTTACATGGGCTGTGTTACCGGACTTACATGGCAGTGACCACTTCCCTATTTTATTAAGATCGACACAGAGAGAGCCTCAGCGTCGTCTTCCCCGCTGGCGCTTGGATAGGGCGGTCTGGCTGGTTTTTGAGGAGCTGTGTTCCCCGAACCGATGTGTGGAGGATTTTGTCAGCACTGATGCTGCTGTTGAGTATTTCACAGACTTACTACACTCGGCGGCACTGCAGAGTATTCCGAGAACAGCTGGTAACTTTCCTTGCCGTCCAGTTCCCTGGTGGACCGATGAGTGTGCTTCTGCTGTTCGGGCTAAACGTGCTGCTTTCTCCCGACTTCGTTGTCACCGAGGTGACCCTGGTTACTTAGCGGCATATAGGAGGGCCCGAGCTCATGCCCGGCGGGTTATGAAGGAGGCTAGGAGGAAGTCTTGGGCATCATTTGTTTCTTCAATTTCTTCACAGACTCCTCTCACAAAAGTGTGGAAACAGGTGAGGAAGATTTCAGGGAAATTTCCCGTTCCCTCTCCTCCTGTTTTATCTCATGCAGGTGTGGTGGTGGCTCATTCTTCGTCCGTTGCCGAGATATTTGCAACTCATTTTGCTAATGTCTCTAGGAAGGACACCTCATCCCCGTTGGCACGTCGCCGACGGCACCTGGAATCTTTGGGCATTAGTTTTCCATCTACTGCGGAGGAGTCATATAATGTTGCTTTTTCTGCTTCTGAACTTCAGACGGCATTGTCGCAGTGTCGCGACTCATCTCCAGGCTTGGATGATGTCCCATATGCCTTCTTACACCACTTGTCTGATGCAGCCCTTCATTTTCTGTTGTCACTGTATAACAGAATTTGGTGCACTGGTGGGTTTCCGACCTCATGGGGTGTTGCTGTGGTTCTCCCCATCCCTAAGCCGGGTAAGGATCACTTGCAGGCCACTAATTATCGCCCTATCTCGCTGACATCTTGCCTTTGTAAGGTCCTCGAAAAGATGGTGAATAGTCGGCTCGTGTGGTACTTAGAGAAGGGTGGTTACTTGTCTCCAGTCCAGTGTGGTTTTCGGAAGATGCGGTCGACCACAGATGCTCTCCTTTCTTTAGAATCTTCCATCTGCCAGGCTTTTGCAACTAACCAGCATCATATCACAGTGTTCTTTGACTTGGAGAAGGCGTACGACACTTCCTGGCGTCATGGTATATTGCAATCTCTTTATGAGTTTGGTCTCCGTGGGCGACTCCCCACTTTTATCCGGGAGTTTTTATCTAATCGTTTTATTCGGGTCCGAGTCGGGAGTGAGCTGTCTACTGCACGTCCCCTTGAGGATGGTGTGCCACAAGGGAGCATACTAAGTGTTACCCTTTTCGCAGTGGCAATTAACAGCATTATTTCTGTGCTCCTTGATGGTGTTCGTGGCTCTCTCTATGTTGACGATTTATCAATCTCTGTCACTGCCTCACGGATGTCAATGGCAGAAAGGAGGATGCAGATGGCTCTCAACCGTGTCTCTAGATGGGCTGAAGAACGAGGTTTTCGATTTTCCTTCAAGAAGACCGTTGCCATGCATTTTTGCCGTGTTCGTGGAGTCCACCCTGACTCAAACCTTTTTTTAGACAGGCGTCGTATTTCGTGTTTAAAGGAAACCCGGTTTTTAGGGCTGATTTTTGACAGCCGATTGACTTGGGTCCCTCACTTGAGGTTCGTAAAAGCTGAGTGTCTCAGAGCATTGGGCCTCTTGAAAGTTTTAGCGCACACATACTGGGGAGCTGATCGCAAGACCCTCCTCCTCTTGCATCAGTCTCTGATTTATCCAAACTTCATTATGGATGTGAAGTATATTCCTCTGCCTCAGAAGCCCGGCTTCGTATTTTAGATTCCATACATCATGCTGGTGTTCGTCTCGCCAATGGGGCATTCCGATCTTCCCCGATTTCGAGTTTGTTGGCTGATGCTGGTGTCCTTCCTCTAGACTTGCTCCGCTCTTCCCTTTTGATGCGATGTTGGTATCGCTTATCTCGTCTCCCAGACTCTGTGCCCTTTGTCAAGGTCTCTCAAGATTCTCGGTCACATATTTTTGCCACTCGGCCATCCTTTCCAAAGCCCTTTGGTTTCAGGGTGCAGTCAGTTATGTCTAGCTTCTCAGTTCCTTCTGTGCCTATCACTCCCCACCGTGTCCCGAGGGTGGGCTCCTGGCTCCTCCCCAGGGTGACATTTTGTTGTTCCTTCTCATTCAGTAAGGCCTCCTTTCCTTCTCAGGTTTTATTTTCTCTGTTATTAGAGCATGCCTCTTCTCATGGGGACTCCATACCAGTTTATACTGATGGATCTAAGTCTGATGCGGGTGTGGGCTTTGGTGTGGTGTTTCCCACCTTCTGTCGAGGTGGGAGCCTCCCTGTGACTGCTTCTGTTTTTACGGCTGAGCTGACTGCTATTTTATTTGCCCTTCAGATTCTCTTCACTCTCCCCCACACTGCTTTTACTGTTTTTAGTGACTCACGAAGTGCTCTTTCTGCAATGGAATCTTTTAATCCCTCTCATCCTTTGGTTTTATCCATTTTAGAGTGGCTTTTCCTTTTAGGGCGTCGTGGACGTTGTGTAGATTTCTATTGGGTTCCAGCTCATGTAGGAGTGGCAGGGAATGAACGAGCTGATCAGCTGGCCAAGGCAGCAGCGGCTCGTCCCCCTCTTGCACAGTCCCCTCTGTATCGTCTGCCTGCTACAGATATGCGCTACTTTATTGCCTTCAGGGTTTGGTGCTGTTGGCAGGAGCATTGGGATGCTGTGGGTGCCAATAAGTTGCGCTTGATTTGCCAGAAGGTGGGCTCATTCAGTTACCGGGGCTTCCCTCGTCAATGGGAGACTGCTTTGTGCTGTCTTCGCATTGGCCACACCCGTTTCTCTCACGGTTTTTTAATGGAGAGGGCTCCTCCTCCATTCTGTGATGACTGTCTGGTTCCCTTGACTGTTCGGCACCTGTTGGTGGAGTGTCCTAGTCTGGAGGATTTGCGGCGTTGGTTCCTCTCTGACCACCAAACGGATAGTGGTGTGTATCATCTTTCCTCCGTGCTTGGGGAGGATGCCTGTGTCTTCGGAGGGGCAATCCTCTCCTTTGTGAAGGAGGCAGGACTTCTTAAGGATATTTAGAATTTCTCCTTTTTGATTGTGTGGCTTATCCTCTGTTTTTTGTTTTTGCTTTTTACTTCTTTGTTATACGGCGGCATATGACCCTGGCAGTTGCGCCGCCATGATTATTATGAAAAAAATAAAAAATAAAATTGATATCTCCTAGTAGGTAACTGTTGTTGCTAGGGGCTGATATGCATGCCCTAGAATGTTGGAAAAGTAGATCATTCTAGTAATGCAAGCTTATATAAAGATGGGGAGAGACTAGGGTAGTTTTAGTTGGGTTTCAGGTCAGTTTGAGTGAAGTGCAGTTGGTTTTCAGTTCAGTGCTGTTGGTGAAGTTTGTGAAGTGTTGCTGACAAGCATTAAGTGTAATTACTGTCAGTGAAGATTATTTTCGGTACTTGTGTAATAAGTGAATTGTTGGCATACATTAAATGTACTAACAGTAAAGTGTTGTCAAACATTAAGTGTAATAGCAGTTAGTAAAGTTTGTATAGCTCCAGTGCTTGTGGGAACAGTGGAGTGAAGTTGGAAAGCATTAAGTGGAATTATTTGGAAAATAAAGACAGTGAACTTCCAGAAGCCAGTGTTTTATTTTCGCCTCAGCTGATGTTGTGTACTGTACACCTAAAGGCTGATCATAGGAAGAACAACTCACTGGGCAACGTCCTTCCTGTACTGTACTACTGCTGTTGGAGCCTGTGGCAGTGTGGGGCTGAGACGTAACAATTTCTGCTTACAAGTATGTATCTCCCTGCTATCCGCCTGGTGACAGATGACCCCCAGCTGATGATGCGTTGATCAGCGGGTTCTTGCACTAATTGGATGTATTCTGTTGTTTGGAGAACACTTTTGCTTATACTTTCTCTACTATATTAGAACACCATTCAGTTTAACCTCGTACCGAGCTTGAATAATATAAAGATGCTATTTAGGTGTGGCCAGCTGTGGCCAGTGGTTGCCAGCACGAAGCTAGGAAACATATATGTTGCCTCAGAGTGTGTGTGTTCTTACCTAATTGTTCTTACCTAATTGTATCTTTACAGGAATGAGTCAAGCTCGTATTGTCCCGTGTCTTAGACCATATTTATCGTACATATCCTTAAATTTGTGAATTGTTTTGGCACACACTATTTCATTCGGTAGTGCATTCCATTGATCAATTGCTCTGTTTGGGAAACTGAATTTCCTTACGTCTTTATCACCTCTCTTCTTATGCAGTTTTTTGCAGTGTCCTCTTGTTGATGCTTCTCCATATGTTAAGTAATCATTTATGTCTATTTTCTCCTTTCCTGATATGCACTTATATAGCATTATCATGTCACCTCTTTTCCTTCACTCCTGTAGTGTTGGTAGATTCAGTTTATTTAGTCTTTCTTCGTAGCTTATTTCCCTTAAGCTTGGTATCCATCTTGTAGCGGCCCTTTGAACTTTTTCAATCTTGTCTATATGCTTTTTGAGATGAGGACTCCAGACTATTGATGCATATTCCAGGGTTGGTCTAATGAATGATGTTATTATCCTTCTTAGCATGTCTTCATTTATGTATGTGAATGCTATTCTCATATTTGCAAGCAGTGTATACATGTTCCGTACCTTCTCGCTGATGTGGTCAGCCGGAGATAGTCTGTTATTGATAATCACACCTAGGTCTTTCTCTCTTTCTGATGTGTATAGGGTTTTATTTCCTAACTTATAATCCCAATCAGGTCTTTTTCCACTTTTACCAAACTTGATTACATGACACTTGTCCACATTGAATTCCATTTGCCATGTACTACTCCATTCATGAAGTTTATTTAATTCTTCTTGTAGCTCCCTACAAGAGTCTGTGCTAGTAATTCTCCTTTGTATTTTTGCATCAACTGCAAACATATTCAGATAGCTCTCATTTCCAGTGTTACTGTTTATATCATTTATGTACACTAGAAACATGATTGGTGCCAGCACTGAACCCTGTGGTACTCCACTAGTCACTTCTTTCCATGATGAGTAGTTTCCTCTTAGTACTGTCCTCATTTCTCTTTTTATGAGAAAGTCTTGCATCCAACAAAACAGTTTGCCTCGAATTCCTCCTTGATGGTAGCTTCCATAAAAGTCTTTGGTGTGGTACTGTGTCAAAAGCTTTCTTGAAATCTAAATAGATACTGTCCACCCATCCTTCCCTTTCCTGTATTGTGTTTGTTACTCTGTCGTAGTAGCTCAACAGATTAGTAACACATGATTTTCCTTTTCTGAAGCCAAACTGTCTTTCTGTTATCATACTGTGTTCTTCTAGATGATTTACCCAAGCTTTTCTTATAAGTTTTTCTAATACCTTGCTTACAACACTGGTCAGTGATACTGGTCGGTAGTTGAGAGGATTTTGTCTATTTCCTTTCTTGAATAAGGGGACTATATTTGCTTTTTTCCAAATATCAGGTAGTTTCCCTTGACTCAAGGATTACTTGAAAATTAAAAATAATGGTTTACTTAACTCCTTTGCACATTCTCGTAACACCCAACATGAAATTTCATCAGGACCACTTGCTTTTCCTCTGTCTAATCTACTTAACTCCTCCTGTATTACTTTTTCTGCTATTTGTATATCTGGTAGTATGTGTGGACATGCGTGTTCCACATATTCCCTCTCAAAATTTTTTTCTTTTGTAAAAACTAATTGGAAATTCTTATTTAGTGCTTCACAAATATCTTTCTCTTGTGTATAAGTGATTCCCTCGTCCGTGATGGATTGTATTATATCTTTTACTTTGGTTTTGCTTCTGATATAGCTGTAAAACAGCTTTGGTTGATCACTACTTTTATTTATTATATCCTCCTCCAACTGTTTTTGGGCTTCCCTCCTTATTCTTGTATAGTCGTTTCTTGCCTGTTTGTAATTATTATACGCCCTTTCACTATTGTGTCTTCTGTATCTATTCCACAACAAATCTCTTCTTTCTTTTGATTTTTTACATTCTGTATTGGAACCATTTCTGTATTTTCTTATCTGCTTCTTTGTGCTGTGGGATGTACTTCTGGACTCCTATTTCATAAAATTCACAAAAAATTTTATATACAGCATTTAAATCTTGTCCTCTAAGCTCATTTTCCCAATCAACTTCTAAGAAATACTTCTTTAGGTCTTGATAATTTCCCTTTTTATAGTTTAGTCTCTTTTTGTAACTGTCATTGCTGTTTACTATGTCATATGCTATCCTGAAGTTATAATTTAGTACTGCATGATCGCTTTTGCCGAGTGGAGGGTGATATATTAAACTGTCAATGTCATTTTCTTGCCTAGTAAATATTAGATCTAGCACTGAAGGTACATCAAGTCCTCTTTTTCTAGTGGTTTCCCTCACATGTTGCGTTAAGAAAAACTCTTGTACGAGATCCAGGAGCCTTTGGTCCCAACAGCTTTCTTGGCTATTTATATCTAGAGTATTCCAATTTATATTTGTATTGAAATCCCCAGTTAGTATAATTCTTTCCGATTTCTCTTCCATTTTATGTAGGAAGGATCTTATACTCTGAATTGTACTCTCTGCCAGGTCCTCATATTCGTCTCTTTCCCATGTGTTTGATCTGGGTGGCATATACAAATTGGCTACAATTACTTTACCTTCAGATGTGTCGATCTCTACTGCAATCAGTTCTACTTGTGATGGTATATCTAGGTTTATTTCCTTGACTTTTAGATTTTTCTTAGTTAATATTATAATTCCTCCTCCTTTTTTTAAGTTTCTGTCTCTTCTCCATATATTGTATTCCTCTAAGTTTAGTATGTCATTGGATATCCTTGGTGTTAATTTTGTCTCAGTTAGTCATATTATTTGTGGTTCATTTTCTCTGACATAATCATTCATCTCTAGTAATTTAGATACCATTCCATCCACGTCTGAGTACATCAACTTTATCAACTTGTTTATATACTTGTCATGACATGGTTCTACTAACTTCCTCCTTTTTCTTCCATCCTGTTTGTGTACCACTTTCGTACCTGCAATCCTATTACTTTGTAAAAAAAATTTCTTCTTCTCCTCTTCTGATCTTCCCTCATTTTTTGTTTTTGCTTCCTCCCTTTTCTCTTTCAGTAATTCCAGTTCCTCTTGTGTTAAGCATCTTTTTATCCATACATTTTTGAACTCCTCTTTTTCCATAACATTCTTTGCATTTTTTAGTATCTCTTCCACAGTGTTTACACTCTGGAAAGTCACCTTTAGAGGTCTTGTCTTGCTTTTCTCGTATTTCCCTAACCTTTTGTGTTCCTCTATGTCTTTACTACAGATTTCCTCTGATACTTCTTTCAGTAAGCTCATTACATTTGCCATCTCCTTTTTGTCTCTAGTGATTTTGTTTTTAATTTCTTCCTCTTCTATACCAGTGATTACTATTGATTTATTTATTTCTACTGAATCTCTGACTAACTTTGGATTGTTTTGGATTATTCTTTTGTGTGTGTGTGTGTGTGTGTGTGTGTGTGTGTGCGCGCGCGCCAAAGCACAGACGTCTTGCATGAGGGGCATGGTGTAGCCAGTGTTTTATTTTTTTTTCTTACTTTTTGCAGTACACATCAGCTTCTTCCTCAGTAATTCCCTTCTTTCCCCCATGGTTTATGTTTGCACCAGCTTATCCAGTTTAGTGGCCTTTCAGGACACACACACACACACATACACACACGAGACAGATACTGTCACTAACTAGCTAACATGTTAACATATCAAGGCGTTTTATCTAACCATTATCACATGGTGTGTCTGTGTGACTTGAGCACAGCCCTACCATTCATATCCATGCCATATCCAAATCCACATTTTTTTCTTTATACTCCAGGGTCCACATCAGCCACGTACTCTTTCAGCACATCCACTGCTTGATGATGATTACGTTTCTATTGGCTTATTAAGTATATATTAGTTTCCTGCTCTGGTGCTCCATTTTCTGTCATACTCGGTAACTGTAAGATGTTCTATGTCACCAACTTCTCAAACTTCTGTTCACACCTTTGCCATTACCACAGCGTTTTAGCATATAAAATGCTCACTAGGGAATACATATATGTATGGAGAGTACACTGATATAGATTTCATGCTGTTTTGCGAGTGCTGAGTTTTGCCAAGAAAGCTGCATGGGCAAATGGTCCATTTGAACCAAATGCCACAGTCAGTGGGTTAATGCTTGCCAACTTCACACTGCCTCCATGCGTAGCTAAGCTATACAATCTTCACTAACTGCACGGACACTGAACTGACACTGAACTGAAATAAAACTGGCTCTTCTAGGCTCTTCCATCTCCTTGTAAAGCCTTGTATTACACTCGAAGCTTCTAGTTTACTCTAGCACCCACAGTTACCAAATCAGAGATATCCAAAACATGCCAGAGCCTTCCACACTGCATAACACTCAAAATTATTTAGCATACTATCTGAGACAAGATTACATAATTTAATATACCACATAAATAAAACATTATAGAAAAAAAGAGCACAAAAATTAACGTACAACTTACAAAATAACTCCACTCGCAATGGCAGGCTAACTGGCAACTCTAACACGTAGTGGAAAAATTCGAGCATCGTCTGGAATACTCCAGCACAACCTGACTGGCAAATCCTGCCTATCAACACTACCCCCTCCCTAGTTCTTTTGCCGTCCCAATAAAACTACACAGTAGGCTGCTTAAAAACATAATTAATCCTAATGAAACATCTAATTAAACAAAATAATCCTTCAACTTATCAGGTCTTCTATGCCGCTTCCAATGATGTCCCTGCTCCTCCACACAATCCAGTCCTCCTTGAAGGTCTTGGTCCTCTTCCTGAATCGACTTCTTCCCTTTGGGAAACTGTCGCCATCCTCTCGTACGTCAGCTCCTTGATCCTCCTCAATATCCTCGGCTGGGGGGTGAGCACGAATCCTCCTAGACATCCCAACTGTGCTGTCCTGACCCATGGCACTGCTATAGACGATTCACATGTACCATCTCTGGGCGAGACTGCCTGCTTCCCCAAATCCAGTACGTTACATTTGGCAGGCAGTCCATCACAGCGTAGGGCCCATCCCACAGGCTCTGTGGCTTCAGTGATTCCTTCATCCACTGAGGATTGTAAAACCAAACTCTGTCACCATCCGTGAAGCTCACCTCACTTGCCTTCACATCATCCTTGCACTTCATCACTTCTCCTGAAAACCTCAAAGTTCCTCAAACTTGGTGATATACTTCATCCAGTCTTTCTTGAAGATGTTTAGCATAGCTGGAGGTGTCTGTAGGTAGCTCTTTACCAGGTGGTCTTCCCATTAACAAATTAACCGGCAATCTTAATCCGTGGCCCAACATCACTTTTGCATGGGTGTAGCCTGTAGACTCATGGGATGCAGACCGATATGCCATCAGCAAAGCAGGTAATTTCTGGTCCCATTCCCTCTGCCCCTCCACACAGTACTTGGCAAGTTCTTGTCTCAGGGTCCTATTGGGTTTCTCCACCATCCCATCTGACAGTGGCCTTAGTGGGGTCGTCGTGGTCTTTTTGATCCCCAGCAACTTGTAGCACTCACGGAACACACAAGACTCGAAGTTACTACTCTGGTATGAATGTAGCTCTTGTGGCATCCCAGAACGACAGGAGAACTGGTCAACCAACACCTGAGCAACAGTCGCAGCCTCTTGATTGGGGATGTCATATGCTTCTGGCAACTTTGTAAAGCAGTCCATGGCAACACATATGTATTAGTTTCTTCTTTCAGTGAACGGCAGAGGTCTAGCATTGTTCATCATGACTCTTTCCATCAGTGCACCCACTTGACACAGCTGAAGAGGGGTGCAACCACATCTCTTGGGTCCCTTCTTGACACAGCATACATCACAGGCCCGACACCACTGTTCAACATCCTGCTGCATGCCAGTCCAGTAGAACCTCTGTCGCAGCCGGCTTAGTTTTCTTCACTTCCAGGTGCCCACTAATGATCTGGTTATGAGACTTATCCAAGATCTCGGACTTCATTTTCTTCAGAACCACCAGTTGCCAATACTTGCTGAGGCCATTGGGTGTTTCACACTGAGCATTGTCCAAACCTAGAAGGGCCCATTGACTCCAGTAGCTCTTAGTCACAGGGCTGAACCTAGAAACCTCTTCCCAAGATGGTCGCACTGTACTCCACTGCAGCCACTCCAGCACTGGTTGTAAATCTGCAGCCTCCCTCTGCATCCACTTCAAGTCTTCTTCGGCTAATACTGCCCCTGTCACCTCAGTATGGCTGCATTTCTTGCTACAATCATCTTTTTTACTACACTGCTTGCTGTCTGTTCTTCTGTACTCTTACACACTATCAGTTAAGTTCTCTTGCATCTCCTCAGTGGTGGGACTTCTTGGGAAAAACTGGCTGGTTGTTGCCTCTTGTCACCAGCCTCTACTAATTTACCTTCATCTGTATCATCTTCTGCAGCCCTCTTTTTGCCATCCTTTTTATTTGGACAATCATAGCTGAAGTGTTCCACCTCACTACATGCCCAACATCTGTTTATTACAATCGTAGATTTCCTTGCACTGCTCGGATCTCCTTCTTCCATTTGTAACAATCCTTCTTGTGTCCTGGCTTCCCACAGAACCAGCAGCCTTCTCCAGTCTTCTGTTCCTTCTTCCACTTGTAGCAGTCCCCTTTCCTACTGTATGTCCTGACTTTTCACAGTATCAGCAACTTCCTTCAAATTTTCCCGTTTCATGTAACTGCCCCATCCTTGCCTTGAATCCTGCACTACGACCTGCCTGAAAAGTGGACATACTGGAACTGATGTACGACTCAAATTCCAGAGCCCTACCTAGTGATTCTTGCATGCTTCCTGGTTGTGCTTGCTTCACTTGCACTTGCAACTCTGCACTATCAACAGCATTAAAGAACTGTCCCTCAGAAGAATAGCCAACAGGTTAGGTGCTGTTCCAAGGTACACTTTGTGCACCATGTTCTCCAGGTCATGAGCATGCTGCTGTAGGGATTCGCTCCAGAATCTTGCTATGTAATCCTTAGTCTGGTACATGATCCTGTATCTGCACTCCGGTACTTCTACCAACTACTGATAACTGTTCTTCTCCTCTTCTGACATCTTACCCAGAATTTCCATTGTGGCACCCTTGAAGCTAGTAGCAAGCTGCACTGCCTTCTGCCTAATATCCCAACTATTCTAATCTTCAAGTAACTCAAACCGTGCACTGTAAACTTCCTAAGATACTCTAGCTTCGAATTCCTGATGTTTCTTATTAATTGGACCGCCATTATAGCCATGCATTTCACTGGTTTGGGGCCTAAAAACTGGGGCATCATATTTAAGTCCAGGACTTAAAACTACATTCTGATTATTCAACCCTGTAATGTTACCTTCAGATGCTTGGGATCCATCAAGATTCATCATACTCCGTCTATTTTTTCCATATGCTCACTGTACACTAACCTGAGGCTCAGCAGTGCAGTATTTCTCTACAGCCCTTATTCTCTCTCTTATTATCTTTAACCCGAGGATTGTGAGCCACTGCTCAGGCTGGGTAACATCGCATTGCGAGCCACAGCTCAGGCTGTGCTGGCTGTGCATCACCGCTAACTACTCCACCCGTTTGCAAACTTACACATGGGCAGTACGCAAAGACGGAGTGAGAGAGATTTTTTTTCCTTTCGTCAGATGATGACCTGGATGTTTATCTTCAAGTTTATAATAAACAAAAGCAATTTTTTTTTTTCGTTTTTTCACTACATCTCCACATAAACTTACCCCTGGACCAACACAAAAATGGAGAGAGATTTTTTTTTTTTTCACCAGATGATGCCCTGGACGTTTTATCTACAAGTTTATAATAAACAAAACCTAAAAACTTTTTTTTCCTTCATTTTTTGAACACCACAGGGTGAGATAAAAATAGGTAATTGTGCAATCCATGGGTTAAATGGTCACCTAGATGCTGTCTGCACACCATCATGTTATTGTTTACCTCACACTTCTCCTACTGTAGCTCAGTGTATACTTCCTCTTTCAACTCTTGTTGTTCGTCCTTCATTTCTCCCATGAAAGCATCTAACTGTCCCTGCATCCTCAGTTGTAACTTCTGTTGCTCCTGTCATGTGTCCTGAAGCTGTTCATACTGCACCTTCTGTTCACTCTATGCTTCTACTGGTTCTCTAAGTTATTTCCTGAACTCTTTCTCTTCTTCACTTTGTGCTTCTAATTGTTCACTGAGTTCGTTTTTGAACCTTTTCTGTTTACTTTGTGCTTGTAGTTGTTCAATGAGTTCTTATTGCCCTTCAGTTTGTGCTTGTAGTTGTTCACTTTGTGCTTGTAGAAACTTCATAATTGCAGGCAATGACACCTCATCCTGCCTAGCCTGGCTTCTTGTCTGTACTGTACATCTTCTTCCTCTATGTCGAAGGTTTGACTCACTGCAGCACTTTTTGATCACACTCCTGACACCACTGTTATGTCCCTGTCCCACACTGCCACAGGCTTCAACAGCGATAGTTCAGTATTAGAAGGATGTTGCCCAGTGAGTTGTTCTTCCTATAGCCAGCCTTTAGGTGTACAGCAACGAGATCAGCTCAGGCGTTGTAAATAAACACTGGTTTCTTAAGTTCACTGTCTTTATTTTCCAGATAACTAAATTTAATGCATGCCAACTTCATTTCACTGTTTTCATGAATACTTGAGCATTACGATCTTCACTAACTGAGTAGACATTGAACTAACAGTGAACTGAAACAAAACTGATTCACCTAGACTCTTCCACCTCCTTATATAGCCTTGCCTTACACTTGAAGCTTCTAGTTTACTCTATCACCCACAGTTACCAAATCAGAGACATCCAAAACATGCCAGAGCCTTCCCACACTGCATAACACTAACAATCATATAAATAAAACATTATAGAGAAAAAGAGCACAAAAATTAATAAACAACGTACAAAATAACTCTGTTCACGAGAGCAGACTAACTTGCAACTCTGGCCTTTAACGGAAAAATTTGATAATCGTCTGTAATACACCAGCACCACCTAACTGGCAAATTCTGCTTCTCAACAATATGTTTAGTTTTTATAATGGAATAGTAGTTATATTTATGTTTACACTGAAACTAATTACATTAATATATGACTGATTTATAATAATATGGTTTGGTCTGGTACAGCCTCCAGCAAAAGTCGAGCGACCGGCTTGACGAGCAGATTGGTGTATGTGGCACCGTTGCACCCCCAGTTTCAACTCCTCCCTTGCTCCCAATAATTCGTCTACCCTCCACCCTCCCCACATCCAAGGGCATGAGAGTAAAGCCTACTCCCATTGTCTCAACCACTCTTCCATCATCAATTTGTCTTGGAAAATAATGGTTTTGTTATGATAATGAATAAAAACACATTACACAGTGTTTTACTCCATTGTATAGTTATTTATACACCTCGATCTGGATGCAGGGTGATACAGCAATATATTTATGTGACAGTGAGGTCTGTAATCATACAGTTTATCATTTTGAAGGTTGTATCTAGTCAGTGTGTAACATTAAACAGTCGGGAGCTATAAGTAAATGTTTGTAGTGGTCGGTGGTGTGCTCCTTCCCTTACTCGACGTAATCACTGTTACTTTACAAACTCTATTATAAGGCATTACCATTAGTTACTACTAATACCCCATGTGTGATGATAGCAAAGTGTTGCTGATAAGTAAAACACATGATCAGTATTATCTTCGTCATTGATGTCTTAATACATGATATTGGATAACTTTGGGCAACAGGGACTTTAAACCGCCTAAGCTGGTCAAGCTGAGACCATGATGTGGTTACTGGCATTACCAAAGGTCAGTCAATAGTTAGGTACCATTCATTGCTGCTAACACTATTGTAGGTATCAAGGTCAATTTCATACACAGGACAGCCAACAGAGGAGTGAGCCACGTGGTGTGCTGACCCTGCGCACACCATACAACCAGGGCTGGATTACCAGGTATAGGCAAAATGGGCAACTGCCTTCCAGGCCACGGCCTGTCACAGGCCATGCAGACTTCCAGAGCAGAATAAATATACACTTTGGGCGTCCAAATAAGGACCATCACCCATCAGGCCATCAAAAAAGGCCATTATAGTTCATGCCAATATTTCATTGGAAATAACGGAAAAAAAGAGATCTACAGTATATGTTGCAGGCCAACAGTCTGCATTGCCTACCAGGCCACAGCAGGGTTAATCCAGCGCTATATACAACCAACCCCCTCCACCCCTTGCTTCAGCCACTTATCGCCACTTACTCCAGCAAGAGACCTGCCACCACTTGATAACAATATCAGGAATATAACCTTGCCTTATATAGTTATAACTGCAATAGGGTATAATTTGCGATTCACACGTTTATAACGACGTATTTCGAAAAAGGTAACCAATAAGTAAATTGGCCGAATTGATGATCTGCATCGTAAACAAACAAACTTGTCTCGATTGCAATTTACGCTAAACAACATTATCGTGCCATACAACAGAAAATTCAGTTATTCATTTTCAGCCAGAGCGTTTTCAACAAAAGTTTGACAAGTTGCAGTTCACACTGGTCAATGTTACTTATAGCAACGTAATAAACGTAGCGGTCAGGTTAACCTTATGCTTATTTCCTCTTCAACTTGTATCCCATGCCTGTTACCACTTTCCTCTATCTCTGTGTGGTCATGGTTTTTCCCATTAACTATGGTCAGCCGAAACGACTATTGCCTCAGAGAGGGAAGGATGTTAAAATGGACAAACAGTTTTGGTTACGCAAATATTTAATAAGGAAGACTAACTGACTACCGATATATTTAAGAACACATTCTAAAACGATATGAAACAATGGGGTCAGGCATTGGATTTATATGATAATGGAATGTTGTGGGTAACTGGGGGAGTGATAAGGTAACCCTGTCAACACCGAGTAGGACCACCCACCACCTTTGCTATCGTCCTGTTCCAGTTGCCCTATAATAACATGTGGTATAGTGACACCAGTGAATGTTTTATTAGAGATCTGGTGTTTCAGCCTGAGTTACCCCGCAGAGTTAAAGGCTACGTTCAAACTAATGTATTATAATCCGCTTTTGTACTGCATATCTGACTGAATAAAATTTAGAAAATAAGGTCTCACTGTGTACTGATCATTAAATGCTTATTTGCCATATCGTTAAACTATATATATCACTATTATATGGCGCAGTGGACAATACTGTAATGCACACTTCATGGTGATAATAAAGACGTGTTTATGAGCATTGGTGGAAAACACACACACACACACACGCACAGGTCGCCGACAGAGACGGAGTTCTTCCTGGATCGTGGGGAATAATCGCTGAATCAGTGACGAAAAGGAGACCAGCCTATTTGTGATTATGTGAATGAGTGCGTGAGTGGTGGTCCCGTCGGACAGTAGTTAAAAAAAAATGCGGTTTCGGTCATAAAAAGTACAAGATATAGTGGAAATAGAAAGTCTCCAGATGGTTGCATCATGGCAGAGGGGGACGGTGCTTTGTTTACATCTGGCGAGAGGGATTTTGTGGGCTTCTCCAAAGATGATGTGGGAAATGGAAGTACTAAACTGAACCAAACAAGAGTAGCAGGAGTAGAGAAAACAGCGGAAAGGAATGTCCAGGAGTTAAAAAAAAAAAAAAGGTATAGGCAGTAATTAGAGAGTTACAGGAACGGACCATTGAGCAGGAAAACGAGATCAAAATTCTATGGAATAAACTGGAAAAAAGTTTGTACATGCTGTGATGAACAAGAAAAAGTCACAGAATTAAAAGTGAGTAATGAATCTGCCTCTAATGAAATAAAACAGCGTAAGAGGGAGAATACGAGGTTGGAAGAAGAAAGGGACAGGATGAAAAGCAAACTAGATGAGTATGAATCCAAATCAAGGATGCAAGATGAGCACATTAGAGAAATTAAGGAGCAACATAAGGGGTGGAAAATTAAGGAAGAAAGAAATATAAATTTGAAAGAGTTTATAGAACAAAGCAAGGAAAAGGAAGTAGTTAGGGTACTGAGAAGTAGAGAATCTTTAGTCTGGGATGTAGCAGATAAGAAAAAAAATGTGTAATAATTTCAGGAGTAAAAGAAAAACGTAAGACAGTAAAATCAGGAAGAGAAAGAGAAGAACTGATTAAGGTTAAAGAAATAATATCAGTAGTAATGGAGGGAAACAACGAAGCTCAAGAAGAGATTGGAAAAGTGTTTAGGTTAGGAAAGTAATGAGGAAGGAGGGGCGAGGCCATTGAAGGTAAAGTTTAAGTCCCAGGCACCAGTAAACAGAATTATCAATAAAACATGGAGATTATCAGCAAGGAAGGGTTCAAAAATGTTTGGATAAGGAGAGATGCAAATGAGGAAGAAAGAACTAAAATAAAGATGTTAGTAAAGGAAGCAGAGGCAAAAAAACGAAGAGAATGAAGGAAGAGAAGACAGTGTTTTATTGAAGAGTTATGGATCAGAAATTGAGGAAGTGGTACTGATGGAGAGAGGGTGAGAAGAGGGTATAAAAACATCAAAAATAACTTGAAGGTGGTATATACTAATGTTGATGGTTCAATATCGGCAAGGCTAGAAATTAATGATTTCTTGAGGGTACATGAACCTGATGTATAATGCTTTGTAGAGACCAAGTTAAGATAAGATATTGATGTTCATATGGGAGATGGTAAATACAAACTGTGGAGAAGAGACAGAAAAGAAAAAACGCGAGAAGTGATGATAGCAGTGAAGAACAACAAAAATGTAGATACCGTGGAGATGGGAGAAGAGATAAATATGAAATTAGAAACTGGAGAGAATAGCAAGAGAGATATGGCGGTAGTGTATATATGTTCCGCCTAAGACAAGAGCATAGAATGAATACCAGATGTTGTCAGACATGGCTAGTTATTTACAGAAAATAATTGGGAAAAGCAGCAATATAATTTTGGGTGATTATAACTGTAAAGACGTGAACTGGGAGGAATGGGACTCAGGAGGCAGCGAAGATTTGTGGGGCACTATATTATTAAATATAACATTGAACAACGTGATGACGCAATGGGTCAAAGAAGAGACACGGTTCCGAGGTGAGGACACACCAGCAGGATTAGACTTACTGTTTAGCAAAGAACCCGATGTAACAGAATCTTTGAAATATTTGTGTTCTATAGGAAAAAGTGATCATTTGGTCACTGAGTTCCAGATGATAATAGGGAATGTGGAGCCAAGAGACGAGCTTTATAGGCAGGGAAGATACGACTTTGGGAAAGCAAATTTTGCAGGATTGAGAAAAATTTTCGAAAATGCGGATTGGAGAAAATTCAGAGAAACAAGAGAGGTACAGAGGAAGTGGGATATCTTTCTAGACCTCTACAATTTGGGAGTGGAAAAATTTGTACCAAGAGTAAGGGGGAAAGAAAACAGGAAAAAGGAGTGGTTTAATAGAAGGTGTATGGTAGCAAAAAAAGAGAGACACGGCATGGAACAACTGGAGAAAGAGAGCTAACAAGAGAACAAAGGAAGAATGTAAAAGAACTAGAAATGAATACACAAGAACACGTGCAGAGGAAGAAAGGAATTTTGAAAAAGATATAATAGACAAATGTAAGGATAAACCCAAACTGTTTTATAGATTTGTCAATGGCAAACTGAAACAAGAGGAAGGAATCACCAAACTGAAAGTACAAGAAGAGGTTTATAAAGTTGCGGCAATGCAAGCTGAAATAATGAACAAATGTTTCCATTCGGTTTTCACTGATGAAAAGGAGTTTGTGGAAGGGGAGGGAGTGACTAGAAATGTAGTTATAAAAGTGGAAGTACAGGAAGTGTATAAATTGCTGGGAACTCAAGGTGTAAGGAAAGCCCCAGGACCAGATGGAATCTCTAATTGGGTACTGAAGGAATGCAGAGAACAATTGGCGGGTATGATTCACAGATTAATTGTGTATTCTCTGGAAGAGGGGAAAGTGCCTCGAGAATGGAAGAGGGCAAATGTGGCATCAATTTATAAGGGAGGAAACAGGGAAGAACCCCTGAATTATAGTAGTGTCCCTAACCAGCATGGTCGCAAAACTGTGTGAGAGAATCCTGAAAGATAGAGGGATAAAATATCTGGAAGAGATGAATATTTTGGCTGAAAGTCAGTTTGGATTCAGAAGTGGAAGGTCATGTGTTTCCAACTTGTTGAGCTCTTACTCAAGAGCGATTGACGTGCTACAGGGGAGAGACGGTTGGGTGGATTGTGTGTTTTTAGATTTGGAGAAGGCCTTTGACAAGGTACCCCATAAGAGACAAATGGAAACTAGAATATATAGGAGGACTGAAGGGGAACCTCCTGGAATGGATGAGAGACTTTTTGAGAGACAGACAAATGAAGACAGTAATAAAGGATGTCTGGATGGATGGAAGTAATAAGTGGAGTCCCACAAGGCTCGGTGTTGGCGCCAATAATGTTCCTAATTTATGTAAATGATGTGGTAGATGGGGTGAACAGTTATGCAAGTCTGTTTGCCGATGATGCAAAGATCTTGAGGAAGGTAGAGGTTGATGAGGATTGTAAAATGTTGCGGGAGGATATGGATAGGATACATGATTGGAGCTGGATGTGGGAAATGAAATTCAACGCAAAGAAATGTAAAATATTGGAAATGGGTAAAAGTACCAAGAGGCCATCACTGAATTTTTTGATGGGTAATGAACCAATCACAAAAGCGAGAGAAGAGAAAGATATGGGAGTGCTGGTCCAGGGTAGTTTGTCACCTGAATAACATATTAACAAGATAGTGAGACGTATAAACTCTTAACTAACATAAGAGTAGCATTTCATTATATGGATGAGATGATGAAAAAATTGATAGTGGCCATGATCCGCCCCAGGTTAGAATATGCAGCAGTTGTGTGGTCTCCACACAAAAAGAAAGATATAAACAAGATTGAGAGAATACAGAGAACAGCAACCAAGTTGGTCCCCAGTCTGACAGATCTGTCGCACAGAGAGAGGCTGGAAAAGCTGGATTTGCCTTCCTCAGAGGAAACGAAAAAGAGGTGCGGCATGATTGCAGTGTTCAGGACCATGATGGGAGAAGATAAAATTGACAGAGAAGATCTGTTTGTATGGGATAAGAGGGTAACAAGAGGACACGGAACGAAATTGAAGAAGCCAAGCTGCTTGAAGGATATCAAGAAATAGAGTTTCCCTTATAGATGTATAGACCAGTGGAATAGCCTGGACAAATAGATCGTCCAGTCCAAAAACTTAAACGAGTTTAAAGCTAGATTTGACTTACAGAGAGACAGAGATGGGACCCCACGAGAGTAGCTCATTTCCTGTATGTCTCAATTAGGTAAATACACACACACACACACACACACACACACACACACACACACACACGGGGAAAGTGTACATACACTCGTAAGTACATACTCTGTTCATTTAGTATTACAAAATGGATACATACTTCAGTAAAACAAATTTGGAAAAGAAAAGGGATAAAAGTAAAAAGCAAAATGATGATTTCTACCAAGAACTGGTTGAAGTGGAGACTCACAATAGACTGGTTGAACGTGTACACAAACTAGAAATGGCTTTCAAAAATGAAATTGATGAATTAAAGAAGCAAATGCACTTGCAAAAGGAAGAGATAGAAAAACTAGGAAGCGAGGCCAATAAGAAAGACACAACCATCAGTGAACTAACAGTGGAATTGAGTACGCTTAGGAAGAAAGTGAGTGAAATGGGAAGTACAGTAGTCAATCACGAGATTGTTATGGAAGAGTTTAAAAATGACACAGAGACAATTAGCCAAGCAAGCAGTCTTATGGACCAGAGCAGTGATATTGAGGAGAAGATAACACAGGTGAATGAAGCTGTGCAAAGCTACAAAAATGATGTAGAAACCACGTATGCTGAAATGGTGAAAGTAAAGAAAGACTTAGAAACAAGGGTGGAGGAAAAAAGCATTAAAAAGGAAGTGAAAAGAATAATCCAAAACAATCCAAAGTTAGTCAGAGATTCAGTAGAAATAAATAAATCAATAGTAATCACTGGTATAGAAGAGGAAGAAATTAAAAACAAGATCACTAGAGACAAAAAGGAGATGGCAAATGTAATGAGCTTACTGAAAGAAGTATCAGAGGAAATCTGTAGTAAAGACATAGAGGAACACAAAAGGTAAGGGAAATACGAGAAAAGCAAGACAAGACCTCTAAAGGTGACTTTCCAGAGTGTAAACACTGTGGAAGAGATACTAAAAAATGCAAAGAATCTTATAGAAAAAGAGGAGCTCAAAAATGTATGGATAAAAAGATGCCTAACACAAGAGGAACTGGAATTACTGAAAGAGAAAAGGGAGGAAGCAAAAACAAAAAATGAGGGAAGATCAGAAGAGGAGAAGAAGAAATTTTTTTACAAAGTAATAGGATTGTAGGTACGAAAGTGGTACACAAACAGGATGGAAGAAAAAGGAGGAAGGTAGTAGAACCATGTCATGACAAGTATATAAACAAGATGATAAAGTTGATGTACTCAAATGTGGATGGAATGGTATCTAAATTACTAGAGATGAATGATTATGTCAGAGAAAATGAACCACAAATAATATGCCTAACTGAGACAAAATTAACACCAAGGATATCCAATGACATACTTAACTTAGAGGAATACACTATATGGAGAAGAGACAAAAATTTAAAAAAAAGGAGGAGGAATTATAATAATAACTAAGAAAAATCTAAAAGTCAAGGAAATAAACCTAGATATACCATCACAAGTAGAACTGATTGCAGTAGAGATCGACACATCTGAAGGTAAAGTAATTGTAGCCAATTTGTACATGCCACCCAGATCAAACACATGGGAAAGAGACGAATATGAGGACCTGGCAGAGAGTACAATTCAGAGTATAAGATCCTTGCTACATAAAATGGAAGAGAAATCAGAAAGAATTATACTAACTGGGGACTTCAATACAAATATAAATTGGAATACTCTAGATATTAATACCCATGAAAGCTGTTGGGACCAAAAGCTCCTGGATCTCGTACAAGAGCTTTTCTTAACGCAACATGTGAGGGAAACCACTAGAAAAAGAGGACTTGATGTACCTTCAGTGCTAGATCTAATATTTACTAGGCAAGAAAATGACATTGACAGTTTAATATATCACCCTCCATTCGGCAAAAGCGATCATGCAGTACTAAATTATTTCTTCAGGATAGCATATGACATAGTAAACAGCAATGACAGTTACAAAAAGAACCTAAACTATAAAAAGGGAAATTATCAAGACCTAAAGAAGTATTTCTTAGAAGTTGATTGGGAAAATGAGCTTAGAGGACAAGATTTAAATGCTGTATATAAAAAATTTTGTGAATTTTATGAAATAGGAGTCCAGAAGTACATCCCACAGCACAAAGAAGCAGATAAGAAAATATAGAAATGGTTCAATACAGAATGTAAAAAATCAAAAGAAAGAAGAGATTTGTTGTGGAATAGATACAGAAGACACAATAATGAAAGGGCGTATAATAATTACAAACAGGCAAGAAACGACTATACAAGAATAAGGAGGGAAGCCCAAAAACAGTTTGAGGAGGATATAATAAATAAAAGTAGTGATCAACCAAAGCTGTTTTACAGCTATATCAGAAGCAAAACCAAAGTAAAAGATATAATACAATCCATTACGGACGAGGGAATCACTTATACACAAGAGAAAGATATTTGTGAAGCACTAAATAAGAATTT
This sequence comes from Coenobita brevimanus, assembly GCF_032717465.1. Lineage (NCBI taxonomy): Eukaryota > Metazoa > Arthropoda > Malacostraca > Decapoda > Coenobitidae > Coenobita > Coenobita brevimanus. The sequence goes on from NC_137062.1 coordinate 25,740,608, forward strand.
CCAATTAGTTTTTACAGAAGAAAAAATTTTGAGAGGGACTATGTGGAACACGCATGTCCACACATACTACCAGATATACAAATAGCAGAAAAAGTAATACAGGAGGAGTTAAGTAGATTAGACAGAGGAAAAGCAAGTGGTCCTGATGAAATTTCATGTTGGGTGTTACGAGAATGTGCAAAGGAGTTAAGTAAACCATTATTTTTAATTTTCAAGAAATCCTTGATTCAAGGGAAACTACCTGATATTTGGAAAAAAGCAAATGTAGTCCCCTTATTCAAGAAAGGAAATAGACAAAATCCTCTCAACTACCGACCAGTATCACTGACCAGTGTTGTAAGCAAGGTATTAGAAAAACTTATAAGAAAAGCTTGGGTAAATCATCTAGAAGAACACAGTATGATAACAGAAAGACAGTTTGGTTTCAGAAAAGGAAAATCATGTGTTACTAATCTGTTGAGCTACTATGACAGAGTAACAAACACAATACAGGAAAGGGAAGGATGGGTGGACAGTATCTATTTAGATTTCAAGAAAGCTTTTGACACAGTACCACACCAAAGACTTTTATGGAAGCTGTACCATCAAGGAGGAATTCGAGGCAAACTATTTTGTTGGATGCAAGACTTTCTCATAAAAAGAGAAATGAGGACAGTACTAAGAAGAAACTACTCATCATGGAAAGAAGTGACTAGTGGTGTACCACAGGGTTCAGTGCTGGCACCAATCATGTTTTTAGTGTACATAAATGATATAAACAGTAACACTGGAAATGAGAGCAATCTGAATATGTTTGCAGATGATGCAAAAATACAAAGGAGAATTACTAACACAGACTCTTGTAAATAGCTACAAGAAGAATTAAATAAACTTCATGAATGGAGTAGTACATGGCAAATGGAATTCAATGTGGACAAGTGTCATGTAATCAAGTTTGGTAAAAGTGGAAAAAGACCTGATTGGGATTATAAGTTAGGAAATAAAACCCTATACACATCAGAAAGAGAGAAAGACCTAGGTGTGATTATCAATAACAGACTATCTCCGGCTGACCACATCAGCGAGAAGGTACGGAACATGTATACACTGCTTGCAAATATGAGAATAGCATTCACATACATAAATGAAGACATGCTAAGAAGGATAATAACATCATTCATTAGACCAACCCTGGAATATGCATCAATAGTCTGGAGTCCTCATCTCAAAAAGCATATAGACAAGATTGAAATAGTTCAAAGGGCCGCTACAAGATGGATACCAAGCTTAAGGGACCTAAGTTACGTAGAAAGACTAAATAAACTGAATCTACCAACACTACAGGAGAGAAGGAAAGGAGGTGACATGATAATGCTATATAAGTGCATATCAGGAAAGAAGAAAATAGACATAAATGATTACTTAACATATGGAGAAGCATCAGCAAGAGGACACCGCAAAAAACTGCATAAGAAGAGAGGTGATAAAGACGTAAGGAAATTCAGATTCCCAAACAGAGCAATTGATCAATGGAATGCACTACCGAATGAAATAGTGTGTGCCAAAACAATTCACAAATTTAAGGGTATGTACGATAAATATGGTTTAAGACACGGGACAGTACGAGCTTGACTCATTCCTGTAAAGATACAATTAGGTAAGAACAATTAGGTAAGAACACACACACACACACACACACACACACACACACACACACACTATCCACCCCGGGCAAAGCCGTCGACCCCGGGCCCATCTCCTTCTCCCCATGCCCCCACCACTACATGTGGCGGCCAGCTACCCCCCCACACACCACCGACCACTACAAACAACTACTTATAGCTTCCGACTGTGTAATGTTACACACTGACTGGATGCAACCGTCAAAATGATAAATTGTATGATTACAGACCTCACTATCATACGAATATATTACTATATCACCCTGTGTTCAGATCGTGGTGTATAAATAACTATACTATGGAGTAAAACACTGTGTAATGTGTTTTTATTAGTTATCATAACAAAACAATTATTTTCCATGATAAATGGATGATGGAAGAGTGGTCGAGACAATGTGAGTAGGCCTTATTCTCTTGCCCTTGTATGTGGGAAGGGTGGAGGGTAGACGACTGAATAGGAACGAGGGGGGGGAGGGGGGTTGAAACTGGGGATGCGGCGGTGCCACATACACCAACCTGGTCGTCGAGCCGGTCCCTCGATTTTTGCTGGAGACTGTTCATAGTGTATGGAAAGTGTCTGGTGTATGGAAAAGTAGGGTGTAATTAGGATCGATCTTATGTGTGGTGAGGGTGAGTGTAGTCAAGGAAGCCAGAGATATGAAAAACGTTGAACTGTAAATAGAAATTGAAGGAAATAAGAATACTGCCATCTCGTGAATAGGACACCCGAACAAAGTACAGTAAATGAGCGTGGGAAAATTAAAGAAAATTGTCAGGGTTTGAGAGTAAATGTAAACATTTTTGAAATACTCATAGGGAGTTTGAGAGTAAATGTAAACATTTTTGAAATACTCATAGGGAGTTTGAGAGTAAATGTAAACATTTTTGAAATACTCATAGGGAGTTTGAGAGTAAATGTAAACATTTTCATAATATGCATTTAGGAACAGAAGCTATATGTAAACATATAACTAAACATTTTCATAATGTTCATTTAGGATTTGAGGATAAATGTAAATACTTTTGTAATACAAAATTTCTGTATCCTATTCCTACTCCTTCCTCTTCACTAACACTTCATTAATCCTTGATGGCACATTACTGCTGTGTTTACCTGAGTGTTGGGACCAGCAGCATGGTCGTAGGTAACGAAGGCACACTTTATGTTCTGAGATTACACTTTATAATGTATTCTAATAATTTATTGTTTTGTAAGGAAATATACCTGTATAGTTAAACACTGACAGAAGTTATGAAAATATCTCAAAGACAAAATCTTACTTCCTATTAATAACACATCTTTTCATAACGAGTTATAACACACACACACACACACACACACACACACACAGTTATTAGAACTTATATTTACTAGGCAAGATAATGATACTGACAACATTAAGTATCCCCCTCCCTTCGGCAAAAGAGACCATGCAGTATTAGGCTTCCCGCACACAGGCCACATTTCAGTGGACGGTGGCTGCCACTTTATCGTGGCGAGAAATAAAACGCACGTGTTTCTATGGAACCCCGCACACGAGCCAGTTTTTAGTGGCAGCCGCAAAAAAAATGGTAACCGGGTCCATTTTACCCGCCACACCACGATGGTTCGCGACTGGTGACCAATGATGGATGCCGTTAATTCAAATTGCAGCCCGCACACAGGCCACTCTGCGGTGGCACTGGAAGACAGACTGGCATTGTTGACGGTCCATTCCCAACACAATGTCTCTCTCTAACCAAGGCCATCTTTCTTCCCAGGGTTACATGCATACACAAGATCATTCCCAAAATAAAAGTTACACCACGCTACAAAGTCATTCAGAGCTTGAAGTTCGCGAAAGTCTTTGTACCAGGTAACGTTATCAATGTGTCCTCCCCAGTACCAAACAGAATGTCAGGTATTCCAAGCAAAGCTGAACAGTCTGACTGATTCATTTATATATTTTGTTTAGGTAAATATCGGTTTTCTGCCTGTACTGCTTTTTCCCACGAAACTTAGGTTTTTCTGATGGATTTTGATGTGATTCATTCGATTTTGAGCATCATTTCCGTCGAAAATAACCAGATTTTGAGATATGACCCCCCCCCATCCCCCGGCAATAATGGGGGATCTTTGGGGAATCGTGGGTTTTAGAGAGGGGAGAAACACAGAAAATGGTCATTTCCGACTGAAATGAAGCTGAAAATCGAGTGAGTCATACCAAAATCTATCGGAAAAACCTAGGTTTCGTGGGTAAAATACGAAGCTCAAACTTAACCTAACCGAACCGAACCTAAAACCTAACCTAACCTAACCTAATCCAACCTAACCTAACTTAACCTAATCCAACCTAACATAACTTAACCTAATCCAACCTAACCTAACCTAACCTAACCAAACCGAACCTAATCCAACCCAACCTAACCCAAACTGAAAGCTACCTGCTATTCAAACCTTACATCTTCTTACCTTACTCATCCGATAGGGACACTGAACATGTAGGGGCAAAACACCGTGGGACCTAAGAAATTCAATGCTTGAATCGTTGTTTTCAAAACACCTTTGAAAAATGCGGCCGGGAACCGAGGGACACCTGCTGCACTGGACCGCCATTTCTACTCAATTTTGAAATACCGGGAGGTAGTGGAGATAGCAGCGCAAACGCTGATTGGCTGTAGGTGATCTGGTGACGGCTGTGATTGGCTCGCTTCTCGCCGGCGTCGAGAGCTCAGTTTGAACCGAATTTCGTTGAGCTAGCAAGTCATCCTAGCTGGGCTGGAAGGGGAAGGGTAGGATGAGGACACCCAAATATTATTATATCTTCCTTAAAACCAATTTGCGACGGAAGTGTATAAGGAAAATGTTGATGAACTTGAAGAGATGAGTGTGTAGAACATAACAAAATTCACGGGAATGATTACGTGCTGAAAACCGATATTATCCTTTGTTTATTGGTAGCATGTTGGTGGAATTTCCTAGCACTGACAGTTCTTTGATAAATCAGTGTTGCATGTTTTGTTAATATCATTATGTTTGTCACTACGTTTCATCATTTTCAAAAAAGCAAAACATTGTGTAATTTTCTTAAGTATCTGTGGAACGTATTTCTGTGTTATACAGTTTATTTCAGTGTAACATTTTTACACTTGCAAAAATACAATGTCTCATTAATTTTACGAAATGTATTTAATTTACTCACAAGTTTTCTCATCAAAATTCTTGCGTATCGTGTATGTGTTTTTCTATTTACCTTAAGATAATTGCAAGTCTTTCTTCTGTTGGTACACACTTCCTCATGATTGTGTTCAGACGTGAAACTGAAGGCTCAATTACAGTCAGCAGGTCATCAAAGGAAGCACAGATCGTTCTAAAATAGTTTGTAACTTCCCTGGGTACGCTTTTAAGTCTTCAAATAGGGTATAAAATTGACCCCTGATATGCCTATGGCTGATTACTGGATGCACCCAGTACTTTCTTGTACCGGTACGTCTTTCTTTTTTCATTTTGAGGAGCACAACGATGACACATGCCACCTCCTCGACATCCATGATGGAACTGACTGTGGCTGCCACGAAAAGTGGCCTATGTGCGGGATGTCATAGCATCCCTCTCCACTTTTAAGTGGCGCCACGAAAAAATGGCAGCCACCGTCCACTGAAATGTGGCCCGTGTGCGGGGGGCCTTAAATTGCAACTTCAGGACCGCATACGATATAGTTAGCAGTAATGAAAGCAACGGAAAGGGTTACTATCATGACCTAGAGAAGTATTTTATAGAAACAGATTGGGAAAAAGCAACTTAGAGTACAAGGTATAAATGTTAGAGAGAGAGAGAGAGAGAGAGAGAGAAATTCTGTAAATTCTATGAAAAAGTAGCCCCAAATTATATCCCTCAGCAAAGTGACACAGAAATAAGGATAAAGAAATGGCTTAACTACCGACCAGTAACTCTGACCAATGTTGTTAATAAGATATGAAAAAGCTGATAAGAAAAATATGGGTAAACCATCTAGAAAACTACAGTACGAAAACAGAAAGACAGTTTGCTTTTAGAAGGGGAAAATCATGTGTTACTAATCTATTAAGCTACTATGATACAGTTGCAGAAACACTACAGACAAGAGAAGAATAGGTAGGCAGTATCTATCTGGATTTCAAGTGGGCATTTGAAAGATTACTGCACCAACACTTTTATGGAAACTGTACCGTCAAGGAGGAATCCAAGTAAATCTGTACTGTTGGATACAAGATTTTCTCAGAAAAAGAGAAATGAGAACAGTACTAAGGGGAAATTACTCATCGTGGAGAGAAGTGACTAGTGGAGTTCGACAGGGTTCAGTACTGGCACCAATTATGTTATTAGTATATATAAATGATACTGACAGCAACATTGGAAATGGAATCTATCTAAATATGTTTGCTGATAATGCAAAAATATAAAGGAGAACTGCAAACACAGACTCTTGTAAAGAGCTACAAGAATAGTTAAATAAGCTTTATGAATGGAGCAATAGATGGGAAATGGAACTCAATGTGGACAAATGCCATGAAATCAAGTTTCGTAAAAGTGGAAAAAGACCAGACTGGGATTATTAAGTAGGAAGTATAACCTTACACACATCAGAAAAGGAAAAGCACCTGGAAGTGATAATCAGTAACAGACTATCTCTGGCCGACCACATCAATGAGAAAGTACGGAACATGTATACACTGCATGCTGATACGAGAAGAGCATTCACACAATTTATAAATGAAGACATGCAAGAAAGATAATCACATCATTTGTTGAACCAACTCGGGAGAGCACATCAGTCGTCTGGAATCTACATCTCGGAAAAAAAAAAAAAAAAAAAAAGATTAAAAAGGAACAAAGGGGCACTACAAGATGGGCACCAAGCTCAAGGGATCGAAGGAAAAGAGGAGACATAATTATTGTATATAAATGCATCACAGGGAAAAAGAAAATAGATATAAATGAGTATGTAACCTATGGGGAAGCATCAGCAAGGACACTAAAAAAAATGCATAAAAAGAGAGGTGATAAAGATGTTAGGAAATTCATTTCCCCAAACAGGGCAACTGATCAATGGAATACACTACCAAATGAAATAGTGTGTGCCAAAACTATTCATGAATTAAATGATATGTATGACAAAAATGGTTTAAAACGCAGGACGACACAAGCTTCACTCATTCCCGTACAGATACGATTAGCTAAGAACACACACACACACACACACACACACACACACACACACACACACACACACACACACACACACACTTGTTTGTCTTAATACTGAAGTCATTATAGACATACTTTTCCAACGTTTATTCACCCACAGTATTATATAGGCTGATGTAAATTTTGCGTTTATAGACCAGTGTTTCTGGACAGTCATTAATCCTTCATGACTTGACATGGCAAAACTACTGGTAAAAGAATCAACATAAGACAATTTCAGTCATTAATATGCACTGTCCAGCATTTCTGGGGAACAAATGAAGCATCAGTCCTGACTGGGTTCGGTAATTTTTTCTACATACACACCAAGCATGCTTGGAGTATGCAGGTGACATGGTGGCTATGGTGACTGGTATGTTTACATTTTTGACCTCGTGCCTTCCTGTTTCACAACAGCAGGCAACAAGAATCAATGCCACTGCCATGTAGTGTGGAAGCCACGGCTGAAAACCATCCTACTCTGCAACTGTAGGGCAAGGATTTCGTTCTAATTCTAGCATCCTTGGGTGTAGGTACAGTAGATAGGGTCGGGGATACTTGTGAGGTCTCTCTGCTGCTTCCCTCTTACAACTCCCACTTACCACCCTAGGAACCTAGAGTAACAAGTGCTGAAAAAAAAAAAAAAAAAAGTGATGAAATGTAGTGTTTTTTGAAACATTGAAAAATATATTGCCACAATCATGAAAACTATTTAGCACTGAAGACCAAGGGCAAGTCACTTCTTTTGTAAAATAGATAAATGGGTGTTTAACCCATCGCGTCCAGATGACATGTATATGTGACGACCCAGGGATGTCTGGTTGACACACATACATGATCTAGTGTTTTCCAGCATTGTTTGAATATTTCATGGCTTATTTTCACCACACACAGCCACTGGCAACTCTCCTGCACGCATTACCTTTGTATCTCCATAATGGATAGATCTACACAAAAAGTTTTCCCTGTGTCCAGATCCTCGGCTGAGTGAGTGCCCACAGCTGCCAACTTCAAAACCAATGAAGTCCAAAGGCCAGAAAAGAAAAGGCCTTAGTGATAGTACGATAAGGGGAGAACTCGAGGAGACATTATTGCCAATTGTGAATAAAGAAAGTTGAGTTTCGATATTTATGCTTTGCACGAGGAGGATGGATCATGTGAGTCCTCCACTGTGCGCCCATCATATCCTCCTCTACGTTCATTTACTGTTTTCGATGATGGGAATGGTTCAGAGGATAGTGACGATCCTGGAGAGGGGGATAATGGCATGGATGAGGAGATGGAACAAGAGTTAGGGAGTAAAGAAAGGGAGGAGGTGGAGGACAGAGGGCGGAGGGAGTGCGGTGTGGCATCTCGCACCACTGTTGTGTCTATTTACATGAAAAATGGAAGCAGAAAGTTTGTTTCATGATGAAATCAGTGCCTTAATTTTTATTGAAAGTTTTCATGTGTGTATGTTTGTTATGAAAAAAAATATGTAAATCACAGGAAAAAAATTCTGTTATATTGGAAAATATAGTGGAGTGGAGAAAGGGAGGAGGTGGAGGAGGGGAGGGGGAAGAGGAAATGTGGTGTGGCATCTTGCACCACCACAGTGTTTATTTACATGAATAATGGAGGGAGAATGAAATCAGTGCCTTATTTTTTACTGAGAGATTTTGTGTATGTATGTTTGGTATGATGGAAAAGCACAAATGCACAGGAAAGAGAAAATTCTGTTATAGTGGAAAATATAGTGGAGTGGAGAAAGGGAGGAGGAAATGCTGTGAGGCAGGCCTTGCACCACCCCGGTGTCTATTTCTGTGAATAATGAAGCAGAAAGTTTGTTTCATGATGAAATCAGTGCCTGATTTTTTATGGAAAGTTTTCATTTGTCCATATTTATGATGAAAAAGTACAAATCATAGGAAAAAATCTGTTATAGTGGAAAATATTTTCGATTACGGACAGTGAGTGAATAACTATTTTGTTCACAATATCTCCGTGTGTGTGTGTGTGTGTGTGTGTGTGTGTGTGTGTGTGTGAGGTGGTGGTGAGGAGCAGTGGTGAGGCGAGAAGTTACCCGCGCCAGCCTGCCTCAAGGTCATTGCTTTGGCTACCAGACTTGCAGCAGCACTCATGCCACAATTTTGAAAAATATACAGGGAAATAATGTTTGAGGTGGACTGCGGTCATCTGGAAGTGTTATTATTGTGGAGGGCTAGTCTAAGCCTTAGTTGTGTCACCGCACCTCTGTCATGCATACAGCCTTGTGCAAAAAAACAACAAAAATTGTCCCCTTTCCCCACTGACTTACTCTCCTTATGCACACTTCATGGACAACCTGAGGCAATGACGTTGAAGTCAAAGGATTGGTGAGTATTATGACACCCAGGTTTTCTTTATTTTTGGTTAAGTATTAGCTGAGATGTGAAGGTTTAGCAATAAACGATTTTTTCAGGATTGCCGAGAAGAGTTGGTGGGAATATATGCTGGACGCGATGGGTTAAGTAAACAGGGAGCTAACCAAAGATGCAGCCTTAGGAAGAAAATTCAGGAGAGAGAGAGAGAGAGAGAGAGAGAGAGAGAGAGAGAGAGAGAGAGAGTTATATAAATAAGTGGTACCTCAAAAGGTCTTACAACCCATATCAAGAAGGCAAACTCGAGGAAAATCAGCATTATTAACTCTGTCACCATTTCGAAACAGTAAAAATGAGTTGTAGCAACCTAGCTAGCACTCATCTATCTGGTAACTGAGAGAGAAATGGTGATGGAAGGGGAAGAAACCATTAGCTCCCCCAATCCTCCTCTACCCATACCTTCGTCACTCCCACACAGTGTTACCAGATAGTTGAGTGTCTGACTACTGCTTTGCCTCTTTGCTATGGACTGTCTCAAGCTTAAAGAATTCAATTGGCGGCCAGGTGTACAAGTATAAGGCGAATCTTTCCTAGAATGTATCATAAATGATGTTGCCAAGTACACATTGCAACTCCACCAGAGAGAAAAAATGAAATAAAAATGTCTCTCTCCTTACCCATCTTCACCGTTTGCACCACAAGCAAGGAGGATGTATTGAACCTAACCTCGGGGAAAGAAGTCGAGAAAGGAACCGAGGACCCTCAGGTGAGAGCCAGGCTGCAATCCACTACACCAAGACCAGGTAAAAGTTATCTCATATTGTCACAATCTTGTAACCAATGACTTTTACCTGGTCGTTGTCTAGTGGACTGCTGCCTGGCCATCACCTGAGAGTCCCGGGTTCGATTCCTGGCATAGTTGTAATATATTGGATCGAAAAAGGAACTTTTACAGGAAAGAGGTAACTTCAATTCATCACTAATTTTGGCCTACCAAAACTTTGTCTAACCAAGCTCTGACACGTTACTTTGAGGAACTGTCAGTTATCTCTGCTTGAAACCTACTGTATTCCAGGTACTGTAGATCTTGTAAGTGACAAAATTACCTAACGTATCATGGTGGTAATGCTTCAAGGCAAATATCCATCCATGATTCCTTGTTGAGTTACTGCTTAATTATTGTTGATTTTGATGTTTTCAAATTCATGATGGATTTTCAATACTGCAGTTAGCTGTCCACACACGCTTAGTCTCTGACAAAAACAAATCCAGTGCCTGCAGTCTTCTCTGATATCCCATATGCTTTAAAGATGGGACCAGCTTATTAGAACATGCATGTACTCTCCCTCAAGTCTTACAATATCCTTCTTCCGGGCTGGCAACCCAAACTCTCAGCATATTACTGATGCTGCCTTACAAGGAACTTGAATAAAAAGATGTCCACTTTTATGTTCAATGCTCTGCTTAGAGGACTCAGGGTCACTGCTGATCAGTACAGCTAAGACTTTCTCCAAGCCAGTACTTTCTTTTTTATGCAAGCAAGAAGGAATCAAAGGCCAGGAGCTCGCAAACCGTTCCCTCCAGGGAAAAAAAAAAAAAAGGATGAGAGTTTGTTGCTACAGGTGGAGGGATGCAAGCAGACAGTTCAGAGGAGCAGTGACCACTGAAGGAGCGATAGAAAAGAGATAAAGATGCAACAGTGCACCGAAGAGACAAAGGTTGAAGGGCGCCAGTAAGAGGAGGAGAGTTAATGAGACAAAAAGCCTACGACTCCACCCTACTGAGAAGACCTGTATGTGGGAAGCCTCCGCACACACGAGGATTGTTCTCTACACAGGCGTGAATAAAACCTGTGTATAAAGTCAGCAGCTGTGGAGGGGTAAAGAAGGTACGGAGTCAGCTTAGCACACCCAATCTGCAGACTGCACTTCCTAAATATGAGTAGTTAGTTCCCGGACTGCTTAACCAGTGTAATTTTCCAGGTTAAATGCCATTTGGACCATCCAGACCAAGCTCTGATTTCAGGCAATTCCCTGCCTAGTTCTGTTTTCTCAAATGAGTCTACCTTCTCAGGCATTACCTTCCTGCTTCGTATCATTCTCAGATTTTGCGGTTCATCTGACAATGCCGACAGCTATATCACTGATCGTTATAAATAATTATAGACTTAGACTTATAACTGAAAAGTCAACTACTCTCTGGTGCCGGACACTCAGGCAATTCACAATCCCTCCATCTAGTTCCAGGGTATGAGTTTTTTTTCCTATAAACTTTCGAAGAAGGAGGAATTATAATATTAACTAAGAAAAATCTAAAAGTCAAGGAAATAAAACTAGATATACCATCACAAGTAGAACTGATTGCAGTAGAGATTGACACATCTGAAGGTAAAGTAATTGTAGCCAATTTGCACATGCCACCCAGATCAAACACATGGGAAGGAGACGAATATGAGGACCTGGCAGAGAGTACAATTCAGAGTGTAAGATCATTGCTACATAAACTGGAAGAGAAATCGGAAAGAATTATACTAACTGGGGACTTCAATACAAATATAAATTAGAATACTCTAGATATAAATAGCCAAGAAAGCTGTTGGGACCAAAAGCTCCTGGATCTCGTACAAGAGTTTTTCTTAACGCAACATGTGAGGGAAACCACCAGAAAAAGTGGACTTGATGTACCTTCAGTGCTAGATCTAATATTTACAAGGCAAGAAAATGATATTGACAGTTTAATATATCACCCTCCACTCGGCAAAAGCGATCATGCAGTACTAAATTATAACTTCAGGATAGCATATGACATAGTAAACAGCAATGATACAAAAAGAGCCTAAACTATAAAAAGGGAAATTATCAAGACCTAAAGAAGTATTTCTTAGAAGTTGATTGGGAAAATGAGCTTAGAGGACAAGATTTAAATGCTGTATATAAAAATTTTTGTGAATTTTATGAAATAGGAGTCCAGAAGTACATCCCACAGCACAAAGAAGCAGATAAGAAAATACAGAAATGGTTCAATACAGAATGTAAAAAATCAAAAGAAAGAAGAGATTTGTTGTGGAATAGATACAGAAAACACAATAGTGAAAGGGCGTACAATAATTACAAACAGGCAAGAAACGACTATACAAGAATAAGGAGGGAAGCCCAAAAACAGTTTGAGGAGGATATAATAAATAAAAGTAGTGATCAACCACAGCTGTTTTACAGCTATATCAGAAGCAAAACTAAAGTAAAAGATATAATACAATCCATTTCGGACGAGGGAATCACTTATACACAGGAGAAAGATATCTGTGAAGCACTAAACAAGAATTTCCAATTAGTTTTTACAGAAAAAAAAAAATTTGAGAGGGACTATGTGGAACACGCATGTCCACACATACTACCAGATATACAAATAGCAGAAAAAGTAATACAGGAGGAGTTAAGTAGATTAGACAGAGGAAAAGCAAGTGGTCCTGATGAAATTTCATGTTGGGTATTACAAGAATGTGCAAAGGAGTTATGTAAACCATTATTTTTAATTTTCAAGAAATCCTTGAGTCAAGGTAAACTACCTGATATTTGGAAAAAAGCAAATATTGTCCCCTTATTCAAGAAAGGAAATAGACAAAATCCACTCAACTACCGACCAGTATCACTGACCAGTGTTGTAAGCAAGGTATTAGAAAAACTTATAAGAAAAGCTTGGGTAAATCATCTAGTAGAACACAGTATGATAACAGAAAGACAGTTTGGTTTCAGAAAAGGAAAATCATGTGTTACTAATCTGTTGAGCTACTATGACAGAGTAACAAACACAATACAGGAAAGGGAAGGATGGGTGGACAGTATCTATTTAGATTTCAAGAAAGCTTTTGACACAGTACCACACCAAAGACTTTTATGGAAACTGTACCATCAAGGAGGAATTCGAGGCAAACTGTTTTGTTGGATGCAAGACTTTCTCATAAAAAGAGAAATGAGGACAGTACTAAGAGGAAACTACTCATCATGGAAAGAAGTGACTAGTGGAGTACCACAGGGTTCAGTGCTGGCACCAATCATGTTTTTAGTGTATATAAATGATATAAACAGTAACACTGGAAATGAGAGCTATCTGAATATGTTTGCAGATGATGCAAAAATACAAAGGAGAATTACTAACACAGGCTCTTGTAAAGAGCTACAAGAAGAATTAAATAAACTTCATGAATGGAGTAATACATGGCAAATGGAATTCAGTGTGGACAAGTGTCATGTAATCAAGTTTGGTAAAAGTGGAAAAAGACCTGATTGGGATTATAAGTTAGGAAATAAAACCCTATACACATCAGAAAGAGAGAAAGACCTAGGTGTGATTATCAATAACAGACTATCTCCGGCTGACCACATCAGCGAGAAGGTACGGAACATGTATACACTGCTTGCAAATATGAGAATAGCATTCACATACATAAATGAAGACATGCTAAGAAGGATAATAACATCATTCATTAGACCAACCCTGGAATATGCATCAGTAGTCTGGAGTCCTCATCTCAAAAAGCACATAGACAAGATTGAAAAAGTTCAAAGGGCCGCTACAAGATGGATACCAAGCTTAAGGGACCTAAGCTACGAAGAAAGACTAAATAAACTGAATCTACCATCACTACAGGAGAGAAGGAAAAGAGGTGACATGATAATGCTATATAAATGCATATCAGGAAAGGAGAAAATAGACATAAATGATTACTTAACATATGGAGAAGCATCAGCAAGAGGACACTGCAAAAAACTGCATAAGAAGAGAGGTGATAAAGACGTAAGGAAATTCAGTATCCCAAACAGAGCAATTGATCAATGGAATGCACTACCGAATGAAATAGTGTGTGCCAAAACAATTCACAAATTTAAGGATATGTACGATAAATATGGTTTAAGACACGGGACAGTACGAGCTTGACTCATTCCTGTAAAGATACAATTAGGTAAGTACAATTAGGTAAGTTCTTCGCTGAAAGCCTTCTTCTGGAAGTTCTAATAAGGAATGTCAAATGCCCGGGACTGATTCAAAAAGCATACAGTGGAAGAAATCAAACTGGTTAACATGAAAGATACCTCCTAAAACCATACTGAGAGTCATACAATAACTTCGTTTTATTCTAGATGATCTACAATTCTGTCAAAATCCTGGTGAGTGGCCATCTAACCATGTACTTCTCCCATGACCCTTGGAATTAATTCGTCAGGGCAAGATGATATGTTGGCCCTAAATTTACTTTGCTTTTTGGATATATCCGTTTCTCTGTGCTGAACATTCTCTAAAGAGACACTGTAATGTGTAATACCTGGATTAGGGGTGTTACCTGTCCCTCTTGTGAGCACTGATGAGAAGCGGGAATTCAGAATGTTGGCTATCTCAATATCACACTTTAACAAAACCCTGCCAGCATCAAGCAATGGGCCAATGTTGTCCGTATTCGGTTTTCTGCTGCTTGCCAGAGAATTATTTGGGATTATCTCTACATACCTTTCTCTTCACAGTTCTTTTCGCTTGTAAACAAACGTCTGGGAGAGTTATAAGTAAATTCAGATATCTAGTGAGGATAATCGAACCTTGAGAGATAGAGGGGCAAGGAGGAAAGCCTGCAGAAGATGTGGATATGGCGGAAGAGTAAACGAAGACGCCCTATGCAAGAATTGTGAGGATGAGGTAATAGGCAAGAAGGAGGCATGCAGCCATTGTGCACGATGGGTGGAAGATGACGGAGTATTATGTGACGGCTGTGGAAATTGGATGCACTAAACGTATGAAGGAATAGAGCAGAAAGTTTTTGACATCATGAAAGGTATGACAGTGTGGTTCTGAAGAATTTGTAGCCCAAAGGTGAAGAAAAGTATGGAAGAACAGCAAAATTTGAGGAGAGAAAATGTCAAGATGAGGGAAGAACTCAAGACAGTGGAGATGAAGAAAGCAGAAATCTACAAGAGAATGGAGAAACTGAAAAGTAAGTGGTGCCAAGTCGAGTCCAATAACTCAAATAGATGGGAAGTATTAAGTAATGACGATGAAAGAGAAGCAGTAAAGGAATTGAGATGAACTGAGAAGACTATAGGCACCAAATGATGAGACAAAAGTTAAGTTTAAACAACTAGACAAGACGTGGTTGGAGAGAGAGAATGAAATGGTTAAAAGTGTACCTGAGAAAGTGGTGGAGAATCTGGAAGAAATGCAAGACAGAGAACGAAGGAAGAAAAATGTGATCGTGTTCAATGTTCAAGAAAGTAAAAAGAAAGAGACTGATGAGAGAGAGAGAGAGAGAGAGAGAGAGAGAGAGAGAGAGAGAGAGAGAGAGAGAGAGAGAGAGAGGTGTTTGTGAGCATGTGTTTCAGAAGGTCATGGGTGTGAGAGATGCAAAAGTATAAAAGGTGATTAGAATGGGGAAATTCATGAGTGCAAAGGATAGGCCAATGATCGTTACTATGAATGAAGATGGAGTGAAATGGGCACTGGTTGAAAAAAGTAAGGATTTAAAAGATGCTGAAGACCCAAATGTACGTAATATAGTAATTGGTGTTGATCAGACAAGGAAAGAAAGAGAGGAAGGTGCTAAACTCAGAGAAGAGCTACAGAACAGAAGGATTCAAGGAGGAAAATGGATAATTAAGAAGGGTAAGGCTGTTAGAACAGATACGCAAAAGGATGAGAATAAGGACACTAAGGTGTGACAAGGAAGGACAGGAAGAAACTACTGGATGATAGGGATGATGATTTTATATTTAGGATATTGAATATACAAAGTCTTTCCAAGGTCAAAGCTAAGGAAATGGAAGAATTAGTTAACACTAATAGTATACTATGTCTAACAGAGACGTAAAAGAAAATACACGATGTAAACTTTAATTTAAAAAAATAATTTATTAGAAGGAATTAGAGATATAAATGATAGAAAGGGAGGGGGATTAATGGTGCTATACCGGGAGGACCCAAATATTTATTGTAGTAAGGTAACCATAAGTAAAGATATACTGCATGTCAAAGAGGTTAGAAGGTCCTGGGAATTTAAAATGATAGTAGTATATTTTAGTGTCAAGGACAAAGAGAGACATTAGTCTATGAGAGAAGAGACAGAAAGGATCATACAGAATACAGAAAATGACGTTCCATTAATAATAACAGGTAATTTTAATGGACACTTGGGGTTTAAGGAAGAACAAAGCCTAGACGAAAATGGAAAGATGATTATAGAATGGATGGAAAAATATTAACTAATTATGTTGAATGATGATATAAAAATGTAAAGGTGAATATACACGGAGGAGAGAGAACCAGAAAAGTGTGATATCTTATGCACTTGTATCTAATGGATTCTATGATAGATTCGTGGGGATGAAGATTGATGAGGACCAGGAGCAGGTTGATATAACAGATCATAACCTAATTGAAATTAAAATAAGGGTTAATAATGGAAACATGAGGAAAACAAGAGGGAATGGGTAGTAAGGGAGTATTACAAGACAGATAAAAGAGATCCTAAAAGTGTAGCGGGAGGATATAGAGAGAAATGTAAATATAAAAAAGATAGAGAGTATAGAAGATCTTAATACAATAAAGAAGGCTGCTGATAAAACACTTAAAACTAAGTATAGGAAGAAGAAAATGGGAGAACAAGGAAGGAAGGAGGAGCCACCTTGGTTTACAGAGGAAATAAGGGAGGAAATAAAGGAAAGGAGAAGGTTAAATAGAAATAGGAGGAATGCAGGTAGTGAGAAGGAGAAGAGTAGATGGAAAATTTTATATGACGAGCAAAAAATAAAAGTACAACTATTAATTAGGAGAGAGGTGTACCACCGATTAAAAAAAAAAAGTATCGGCACGCTTTCAGTATGAGACATTATGATACACGGACCATGATTTACGGGAAATGACACGGCCATGTCGCTTTGTATCCTTTATTTGTGATGTTATCACATATTGTACAGATACATAGCTGGAATAGTTGGAGAAACATTGAACTACATGGTATCTCAACCATTTTTGTAAATAAAATAGACATACCAACACTACCGACTGAACCAGAGACAAAGAATTTCACATCTTACCTGACCCCAGGGTACCGATACTTTTTTGATCGATGGTACACTCGTGAGGAAAAGACCAAAGGAAATAGAGATCATAGCAATGGGAAAAATACATAGAAGTACATAAAAATGCTGAAGAAAGGAAAGGAAAAAGAAAATCTATCTATCTATCTGTCTATTGCCAGATGCCTTAATCCCATACGGGGTTGCCACAAACAAATCGCCTCCACGTCGCCCTGTCCCCCACCATTTCACTGCCCTGCTCACAGTTCACACACCTCTCCCTCATATACCTCTCCACTCCATCTCTCCATCTCATTCTTGGCCTCCCCCTCCCTCTCTCCCCCTCCACCTCACTCACATACACTCTTCTCGTCAGTCTCTCTTTCTCCATCCTCTCCACATGGCCAAACCACCTCAATGTGTTCCTCCTAATGCTTTCTATCACATCCACATCCACACCACAATGCTCCTTCACATCCTCATTTGTCAGTCTGTCTCTCCATGTGACTCCACATGCTCCTCTCAAATAACTCATTTCCACTGCTCTCACTCTTGACTTCTGTCCTCCCAACAACGTCCAAGCTTCACTTCCATACGTTAGAGTTGGTATCAAAATACTGTCATGTAGTAACTTTTTCAATTCCATGCTCACTTCCTTGTTTCTTATCACTGCTTTCAAGGAACCAGCAACCTTTCTTCCTTGCTGTACCCTTTAAAGAACTTCACCCTCCAAACTTCCATCTTTACTCATCACACTACCAAAGTACTTAAACGTACTCACATTGTCTATTTCCTCCTCATCCAACCTTACTGTACATTCAATGCCTTCACTTCACTCGAAGACCATAATTTTACTCTTCCCTACATACACCTTTAGATTTCGTTTCTTACACACTCTCCCAAACTCATCCACCAAGCTTTGCAGCTCCCCTTCATCTTCACTTAAGAACACAGTATCATCTGCAAACAACAGTACAGGGAGTTTCCAAACACTGCCCTCTCTCATTAAGGGCCACTCCAAGATCCACTGCCCTACCTTGTATCTCTTTTATAACCCCATCCATATACAGATTGAACAGCCATGGAGACATGACACATCCCTGTTTCAACCCAACCTTCCGATAGAAAAATTCACTCAGTTCACTATCCACACACATTGCAGCTGCAGCCTTAGCCCCCTCATACATACTCTTCACTGCATTCAGCAACTTCCCATCTACTCCATATATTCTCAATACTTTACACAATCCTAATCTATCCTCCCTGTCATATGCTTTCTCCAAATCCATGAAGGCCACATACAACTTCTTTCCCTTCTCTAAAAACTTTTCCACTAAAGATCTAAGAATGAATAGCTGATCTACACAAACTCTTCCCTTCTTAAAACCTCCCTGTTCATCTCCAACTAAATCCTCTGTTATTTCCCTGACTCTGTCAATAAGTATCCTACCAGATACTTTTCCTATTACACAAAGAAGACAGATGCCCCTGTGATTACCATACACTTCTTATTCTCCTTTCCCTTTGTACAGGGGAATAATTATGCCTGACTTCCATTCCTCCGGAACTCTACCTTCCTCCCAGGCCAACTTGAACATCGTCCACATTCATTCTACTACTATCTCTCTCTCATGCTTCAGCATTTCACCACACACTTCATCAATTCCTGGTGCTTTCCCCATTTTGATTTTCTTCATTGCTTCTACAATTTCCATCCTCTGATTCCTTCCTCACTTCTCACATCCCTCCTTCTCCCAACCATTCCCCAGCCACTTATACTCGTATTACTTTCATTCTCTGTGTTCAATAATTCATTAAAGTGTTCTTTCCATCTGCTCACTTTTTCTCCCTTCTCCACTAGTAATCTACTGTTTTTTATCTTTCACTCCCCGACTAACATCACTGCCACCCTGTCTAACTGTCTTAATCTCTTTCCAGAACAATTTCTTACAGTCCTTCCATTTTACACTCAAATTCCTTCCAAATTCCTCATCCACCCTTCTCTTACTGTCTCTCACTAATCTTTTCATGTCTCTCTTCTTCTCTACATATAACTCTCTCTTCCGTCTCTCAACTGCTTCCATACCCCTATTTCTTATCTACTCACTATATGCTTTCTTCTTTTGTGCCATAACCTCTGCCTATCTCGCCTCCTCAGTCCACCATGCTGTTCCCTGCACCCCCTTTTGTCTTCTCTTCACCCCACACACCACCTCATATGCTGCACAGATTTCTTTTGTAAACATCCTGCACACACCTTCCACGTCCTCCAACTGCTCCAATCCATACTTACCCAATCGCTCCTCCACTTCTCTCTCATATTCTGCCTTTTTCTCATCCTTTTGTAACCTTTCCACTCTCCTTACGCCTACTCCTTCCACCCGTCCTTCCCTTCTTCTATTTCTTCATTTTACTTGGACCTTAATTTTGACCACCACCAAGTGGTGGTCAGAAAGTCCACTCCCCCAACCTCTATATGCTCTTGCATCCATTACACACCTTCGCATCCTTTCATCCACACACACATAATCAATCGTTGCCTTCCTTTTATTCAGTTCACCACCCACCCTTCTCATCACTCGCCATGTATACCTGTGGATCATTTTGTACCTGAAGAAGGTATTGGTTATCATGAACCCCCTCCCAGCACAAATGTCCACTAAAGCCCTGCCATTCTCATCTAGCTCAGCAGGCACAACCCATTCACCCACTACTCCATCCACTTTCACATACCCTACTTTACCATTCATATCACCAATCAAAAACACTCTCTCATTCCTTCCAAACTTCTCCATGCACACTTCCACGATTGTCCAGAACTCTTCTCTCACCCTGCTTGCACGATCTTGCGTTGGCGCATATACACGCACAATCGCCCATATTTGTATTCCAGCTTTCAATCTTACTCATACAATCCTTGAGCCAACTGATCCATACTCTCTGATATTCTCCTTCCATCTGTTACTCACAACGACACACACTCTTTCTTTTGCCCTCTCATTCTCACCAACTCCCGCACATATACCCCATGCATACTCCCATTCTCTCCCACTCTCACCTCTCCATTTAGTTTCAGTTAATCCACATACATCCACTTTTGCACCCTCAAGCACCTGGACAATCTCTCTCTCTCCTTCACCTCATCATTTGCACCCTCTACATTCCATGTCGCCATCCGTATCATGTCCTCTGTTCGGTCCTTAGTCGTCATCTTTTGGTCCGTCATGGTCCGAGGCTTCTTGTTTGTATTTTTAGGTAGTTGTTTTCTGGGGAGGGGCACTAACCCTCAGCCAACCCACTTGCTGTCACGTAGGGAACACGTGTTGGTTATAATGTTACCACCCAGCATTGTAAATGGTTTCCTGGTTTACAGGAAATCATTTGGCTTCCCACTCAATGTGGAGCTACCCTGAAAAACAAAGTACCACTACACCAAGTGAGTGGATGATGGGCGCCTCCACCTACCAGTTTCATGGATCATGTGTTCAAGGAAAGTGGAGATAAAATAAGTATAAAAAAGATAAAAGGAAAGTTGTGAATTTTGGGGGTAAAGTTTATGGAAAGTATGTTAATGAGATAAATGAGGTTTGGAGTGCAGACAATATAGAAAGGTATGGGAGGGATAGAGAAAATATGAAGATGAACTAAAGGGCAATCAGGGAGAGAATACAAAGGGGGAAGAGTTAGAGGAGAGTGATACAGATTATATTGGTATATGTCCTAATGAAATAAGAGAACATTTAGATATGGCATTGAGTGAAGAATAAAATTACACACATGGAAGATGATAAATGTAGAAAGAGTACAGAAATGTCTAAAAAAGATGAAAGCTAAGAAAGCTGCGGGACCAGACGAAATAATGCCAGAGTTCTTTAAAGTATTCTTAGAGAGTGACACATTACTGCAATTGTTGGTGAAATTGTTAAAGGAAGTAATACGGACAGGGAATATACCAGAGGGTTGGAAGAAATCTAATACGGTAATGATACCTAAGACAAGAAAACCTAAAGTTAAATAACTTAGACCTATAGCACTAACAAATATAGGGTATAAACTAATAATGGCTGTAATAAGATTGAGTATTGAAGAGCATATTGAAAGAAATGAGTGGGGAAAAGATACTTGGGCAGGTTTTACGAAAGGAGGGAGGGCAGAAAATATCTTCATCTTAAGGTACTGTATAGAGAAAACATTCGAATAAGGAAACCATCAGTCGTGATATCGATAGATTAAGCTAAAGCGCTTGATAGCATCAAAAAAGGCAAGATGATGGAGGTACTGATAAATTACTGGATAAGTCCACAAACAACAGAAGTAATAGCAAAACTATATGAGGAGGATAACACAACTGTGAGACTTGGGGAGGGAGAAGAAATAAATATACCAGTAACAAGCGGAATAAGACAAGGGTGTACTGGATCCACTACATTGTTTGAATTAGTAACCTACATAATAATGCAGAAACTAGAAGAACTAGATATAGGCTACAAGGATGATGTATTCAAAATGAAATCCTTTTTTTTTTTTTTTTTGCTGATGATGGTATGTGGTTGGCACAGAGTATGGAAGATGCAGAGAGAATTATAAAGGCAGTAATAAATACAAGTAGAGAGTGTGGGTTAGAAATAAATAGGCAAAAGAGTAAAATAATAGTATTTAATAAAAAGGAAAAGCCACGGGAAATTGCAGGAATAATGGTCACATAAAGTAAAGTATTTGGGGATTACGATAAATGATAGCAAACACTGTTTCAAGGTACAGAAAGAACAAATGACAGAGAAGGTTATAAGATAGCAAATATGACATACTCAATAGTTGCAAGGAGTTGTTCAAGATTGCTAATTGGAAAAACATACTGGAAAAGCGTAACTCTCCCAGCGATTCTATATGGTGCTAACGTCATAGATTTCACAAAACAAGAGACAGAGCAACTGCAAAGGACGGAGAGTAGAGTTAGTAGGCAGTAGGCAAATAGTGGGAGCACCGAGGTTTACACAGGAGGCAGCTCTTAGAGGGGAGATAAGCATGGCAAGCATGAAGGCAAGAATGATGGAAGGACAACTGAAGTATCTGCAGTATTTTTTGAGAGGGGAAGGGAATGAATTACTTGAAAGAATAGTAGAGGAGATGAGAGAAAAAGATGAATAGGTGGATAGGGGGTTTAATAGGAGATAGGAGAATGGTTGGGATAGAAGGAGGGAAAGTGACATATGAAGAAATAAGAAAATAAGTCAGAGAGTGGGATACGAATGAGAGGAGAAAAGAAGTGGAAGAAAATCAAGTTTGAAGTTGTATAAAGCATGACGAAAAGAACTGGGAGGACAGGAGCAGGTGTATGATAACAGGGAGGCTTCCGTGATCCTGTTCAAGTGTAGAAGCAATATTTTGAACTTGAGGATGAAAAATAGATTTTGCAATCAATCACCGGCGTGCCAGATGTGTGGATATGCCATAGAAGACTTGAACCACTTCGTACTGCACTGCCCAGCATACAGCGAGGAGCGAAGAAGAAACACAGTACTGCAGCGACCCTACCAAGAGGATGAAGACTCAATAGTCGGAAATCTGCTATTCAACAGAAGTACAAGAGAAGAAAGTAAACCAGTATTATATAAATTTTGGCAAATAAGAACCAAGAAATTGAAAGAACTAGACAAGTTTAAATAAGGCCCAGACTGCAAGAAGATACATCATGGGGTGCCGCTGTGAAGGCATCATCCCCGACAATCAACTGAACTGAACTGAGCCCTACCTACAGGTGACAGCAGCGTCCTGGCCTGCTACACTACCGGTGTCTTTGAACTTCCAGTACACAGTCTTTCCCCTCCATATTATTGACGCTGTTCCACATGACAGAGAGAGAGAGAGAGAGAGATGGGTAGACAGATAGATATACTTTAGACAGGCAGACAGACAGACAAGCAGATAGGCAGATAAATAGACAGACATGCAGGGACATATAAACACAGGCAGATAAATAGATATAGATAGATAGATAAATAGACAGGCACATAGACAGACAGACAGATAGATAGATAGATAGGCAGGCACATAGATAGACAGATTGATAGGCAGATAAATAGATAGATAGATAGACAGACAGGCAGATAAATAGACAGACAGACAGAGACAGACAGGAGATAGACACAGATAGATGGAATGGCAAATAGACAGATATACAGGCAGACAGATTTATAGATAGAGAGGCAGACAGATAGATAAACTGACAGGCAGATAGAGAGACAGAGAGACACACAGAAAGATAGGCAGATAGATAGATGGATAGGTAGACAGGGAGATAGGCAGATATAGACAGACAGGCAGATAGGTAGATATAGGCAGGCAAATAGACATAGAGAGATATAGAGAGACAGGTTGACAGATAGACAGACAGACAGACAGTCTGATATAGATGGATAGATAGACAGGCAGACAGACAGATAGGAAGACAGATAGACATACAGGGAGACAGATAAGCAAAATAAACAGATAGATAGATAGATAGACAGGCAGATAGATAGACACTGGCAGATAGATAGAAAGGCAGATAGATAGATAGACAGGCAGACATACAGACAGGCAGATAGATATAGACAGAGATATAGGTAGACAGGCAAATAGATGGAGAGATAGAGAGATAGGCAAATCGACAGAGATGCATAGATAGCCAGACAGGTAGTTAGCTAGATCCAGGCAGGAACTTACATGGCTAGCCCACATTTCAGCTTGTCACGAGCCAGTAGGGTCAGGGGTCCTCCCCGATACTCGTCGTCAGTGATGGTTTCATGGGGGATATTTAATTGCCCATGCACCCTGACGTTCAGCTCACTCATCCCCTCCACCACCGACTTCCATCCTTCATTCCTTAGGCTGCTTCGAGGGAAATCAAGCATTTCATACCTGGCAAACAGTGGCAACAGTGTTATATGGAATTTTCCTCATTGCCATGAAAATGAGGTACAGTTTACTTCAAAAGTTTCTCATGAGGAGGATTACGCTTAAACAATTATGTATATGGATGAATGCTTGAACAACATTACAATTTGACCACTGTTAATTCCTTCACTACGTGGACGTCATTTAACCTTATTTATATTCTCTAATTTTTTTTCTTTTCAGTTTTCGGGAGGTTTTAAGAACTGGAGGTGTTTCATAGAACCTTCATTCTCTGTACTGGTAAGATGCTTTTCTAAGCTGAACTGGATGATCTGATAGTAACACTAAAATATAAAGGACTTCTTCGGACTGAAGGTATTTCCAGTCAGCTAGGTATACAAAGACCTATCTGATTCTGATAACTATTGTAATATCCTACTAAACGTACCAGCTATTGAACCATGGACATGTGAGTTTACAGCCCTAAAATAATGATATATGACGACCAGGGAGAAGGGCAGCATCATCAAGGTTATACGAAAGGTCTGTCTGTGTTATGAGGGTGAGGTACTATCGACAGCAAAAATCTTGTCACCTCTACCGCTCCTCTCTCCATAGACTTTAACAATTAGCATGGTGGATCTGCAGCAACACTGATGACACAGATATGAGGTCATTAAGGTAATCAGTGTCGGCTGTCGTGGGTTTAACAGACTGATTTTCAAAGTCAAGAGAAAATGAAGCAGGAAGTGATAGGATTTTGCTTCCCGAGAGTACATGAGATGACGGCCTAAGGTGACCAACACAAGGACTGACATCTGACCACCTGGGTGTGGTGCAGCGGTAGTGAGGGTAGCTATGCTAACCCCTTAAATACGGTAGCGTCCTTCACACTACTTTCCTCCTCTCTAAAGCCATTTTATTCATATTTAGAGCGATGCATTTTACCGGGAAGGGGGCTAATCAGAGCCTCCATTCTACCACTACAGCATTCGTCTACACTAATGTCTAGTAGTCTATTTATCTATATACCTAGGCTGCTTCACCCAAGGAAAAGGAGGTAGCCGAGACAGGACGACACACTCCCCATTAACTCATCTATTTAAACACATTCATTCACATCTTAGCCCCAAAGGGGAGAAAGGACAGATCCTCACCGCACCACACCGCAAAAGGGTCAACTGCACAATGCAATCAGTGACATCCACAGCAGGGCCCGACAGCAAAGCTGGTTTATCCCTGCCACATCATAATAGACCCATCCCTTTACCCGCACCTGATCTGACTAGCTGATCAAACCAAATGCGGGAGAATATCCCCTCAAGGCTGCGTCATCATTTATTCATTCACAATTTCTCTCCATTTTTTTCTGTCACGCCCAACCACTCTTCCTTGCTCAACAGACATCCCTCTCGCATCCAGCACTCTCTTCACATTGTCCATCCATCCTATTCGTGGTCTTCCTCTCAGCCTTACACCTCTCACATCAGATCTAGTTATCTTTTTCACCAATCGCTCATTATCTATTTTCTCCATATGCCCAAACCATCGCAACACCCTCTGCACTACTCTACCAGCCATCTCCCGAACAACTCTAGTTCTTTGCACTTCATCATTTCGCACTCGATCCACACGCGTCACTCCACACATACTCCTCAGACACCTCATCTCCATTACATTCAAACTTTTCCTTTCTGCTACACCCATATTCCACGTTTCAGCCCCATATAACGCAGTCGGTACCACAACACCTTCATACAGCCTTCTCTTTACATCCATTCTAAGCGAACGACATCTAAACACTTTTTTCATTCCTCCCAGCACCTTTCCTACTTCATTCATTCTAAACTTCACTTCTGCATCTATTCCTCCATCCACAGCAACATGTGACCCTAAATATTTAAAACACTCTACCTCCTCAAGCAACTCGCCATTCAAAACTATATTCATCCCCCTACAATCTACCAACGTCGTACACTTCATCACTTTACTCTTATTCTCATTTACCTTCAATTTCCTCCTTTCACACACCCTTCTAAACTCCTCTACCAACTGTTTCAATCTCTCTTCTGAATCAGCCACCAGTGCAGTATCATCTGCAAACAGCAGCTGCTTCAGATTCCACTCTCCACCATCAACATTCACCAGACTCAAACCTCCACCTAAAACTCTTGCATTCACTCTAGTAGTAGCAAGAATAAAATATAACAAGGCATTACAGAACCGATGGGTTTAAAGATTGTCAGCGCTGCGCGAGTCAGGTGCATGAGACCATTCTGTGTTGCAAGAGTGAAGTACCAGATGGAAGTTTGGTCAGGTGGATATGAGATTAAGGCCACAATATATGTTTGTGCTGTGAGTGAGGTGCATGGACGCATGGACCTAAACAGCCAACACACGTAAATATACTAACCCATTAACAGGTTGGAGTGCAGCTGCAGCAAGGCAAACCCACTTCTCCATTCCCACACCCACATCAGACAGGTAAAGATGTAGACGAGGCACATGTGGATTCCGTGGCAGGTTTGGCAGGGGGGTGAGGGCATCAGGGGATACGGTTGGTGTCAACAACACTTCTGCAACATGGCTTTAAATGGGATCATCAAGAAGTCTGAAAGAATGAACACCAGTACATATGCAATACTGAATTTACAAAATAGTATGCAATGAGACCACTAGACCTGCAACGTGGTATGCAGTGGGGTAAATTGTAAATCCTCACTCTTGATGTGATGGTTAACAGAAATATTGTAACACAGTATGCAAATGTCACCAATACTTCCGCAACACGGCAAGCAATAGGGCCAACAGTAAGCTTGAAGTACAGTATGTTGCCTGAAAAGCCTTCAGTCACAGGCTGGGGCTGGATACAGAGTGACAATTCGAACTTCTTTTGACAGACCGTACTGATCGTCCCCAAAAGCCAGTGAGATGCTCTAAAAACCCACTCAGTCCTAAATGGCAGACCCAGCACACATGCAGTATAAATGGTGGTAGGGTGTGTCACACTTGACCATTTCCAAGTGTAATTAGATGTCAGTCTGGTTCCTGTGGAGTGTTATTTATCCAACGAAAAATGAAAATCATATGATCTCACATTCCAGTGATATTTCATAAAGGACATAAGGTATATCAAATTAGGTATATTGATTAATATAACAAGACACAAAAGAATTCAGAAACATTTACACTGTTGGAAAATGTCATTAAATGTGTTGTAAAATTAAGAGAAATAACAGTTTACAACTCAACCATCGTATGGAAATTGAAAGGTACTGCAAATCAATGGTCCACGCTTGCCTTTATATGAAATATGCAGGACACAATAAAATCAAAGATGGCGTATCCTATAGTGTGCAGAGAGTAAGCTCCATCTACCTCTTCCAAAGGATTTATCTTTTACTTGCTGTGGACTCGACCCTGATCTAGTCCATACTAACAATATTCAACACCCACCCAATTCCAAGGAACAAAGTACCTCTGATCCCTCTGATTACAGATCAAGAGCTATCACATCTCCTTGTAAAATATTTGAGATTATCATGTATATGCTCAACGTTAAATACACTGAATATAACAACTTTATTAGTGAGAGATGGTAAGGATCTCGCAACGAAAGACCCACTATTGATATGCTCAATCTCTTTACTCATACCATCCATAAATCAGCTGACCAACATGGAGAAACCCATGCGGTAGCCCTTGGTATTTCTAAAGCTTCTGACAACATATGTTTCTCTGTTATCTTGACTCCTTTGCTACGGCTTATCATCTTTTGTGCCACTGATTTCCTCAAATCCCAACAACAGAAAGCTAAGAGTGAAATATTAGATGATGTATACTCCAATTTCCACTCCATTAATGTCAGCATACCACAAGAATCAGTCCTGGCTCCAATCCTATTCCTAATTAATATTAATGATCGCCTGTCTGTCACCCATAATTCCATTCATCAAAATGCGGATGACTCAATGCATCGCATTTCCTTTACACTTTACCACTCATTCAAAAAGTTTGATATCTCAAACTCACAACTCTGCACAGCAGTCTCCATAAATCGAGACTTATCTAAGATCACTGAATGGGGACAAAACAACATTGTCTCATTTAATGCTAGGAACACCAACTGTATCCGGTTTATTAATAGACTGATAAATATTCCTATAATACCTTCAATGCAATCAATATTCTGATCTCTAAAAATATTGAAATTCTCGGCGTTTCGCCTACCAATACCTTCAGTTGGCCCTCTCATATCACTTGCCAAAACTGTCTAAAAAAAAAAAAAAAAAAAAAAAGCTTGGATCATTGTACAGAATCCGTAACTTCTTAACTGACGAGCAGTTAGATATAATTTACAAACGTCGTATGCGCTCTCAGCTCAAACTTTCCTCATCCTGTGAAGTGGATGTGGAGAGGTCGCTGTAAAACAACTACACAAATTTCAGAACAAAGTTATGAGAATAATTAATAATCCAGGAAATACAAATAAACTACCTTCCCTACATATAAGACGGAATGTTGCCTCCCCTGCATTATTTTACAGGTATTTTTGTAGCAAATGCTCAGACAAAGGTACATCCAATGTGCCACCTCTCTACGTCTTTCCCTGTGCTACACAGGCAATGGTAGCACTCGTGACTGGACTATAACATTGAAAAATTACATAAATTCTTCCCTTCCAAATTCATTTTATTCCCCAAACTGCTTCTCACTGGACCACTCTTCACAAGATTAGGTTCCCCTCCTAACTTCAATCCACAACAGTTCAAGTCCAGCTGTTACAGATTTTTAATGAATGGAGGACACCTGTAAACTGGCGTATAGATGTTTTTATTTATTTTTTCTTCCCCTCTTCATCTTCTGTAAGAAATAATAATAAAGAAATAAATAAACATCAGACTCAGGGAGATTGCTACAAAAGGGATAAAAGGACTGCTGCGCCTTGGAAACAGGTCACTCACCTCAGTGTTCAGAAACAAAGGATCGCAATTTAACTCAATCTATCGGTCTGTCTGTCTATCTATCCATCCGTCTATATATGTAAACACACACACACACACACACACACACTATATATATATATATATATATATATATATATATATATATATATATATATATATATATATATATATATATATACACACACACACACACACACACACACGAAAGCATGATCCCACTGCTATCTGACGCATCCTGGTGAAGGACAGGGAAATGTCTCATAGATATAATATTTATCACCATAGACAGCACGGACTGTGGGACCCCTATAGATATACTGAGCTGCTCTAAAGCACAAAACATTACATCTCACCAGAAACTAAGTGGCAGGGAGGTGAGGTCATTTGTCACACTCCCCTAAACCATACATGAAATCTTATAGTATCAGAGCCGGATTAACAGCTGTGAGGACCCTGGGGTTCAGAATTATGTGGAGGTCCTCTAAAAATAATTTGTCTTCTGATACTCGTTGTTGTCAGCCACGAGAGGCAACTCTGACTTTTTGAAGTTCTGAGTCTAATATCTTCCTAAAAGGAAAGTTATAATGAAGCATGATTAATTCAATTATAAATAGAATATAGAGAAATTATACTAAAAAATAATTCATGATATTCTGTATTTAAATTTATGCTTTCTGCCTTTCTTCATCAAGAACAAGCAACCTCATTAAAAAAATCAAAATCCTTGATGCAAAATAAAATGTTTTACACTATGACATATTCAAAGCACCTTTTGGCTTCTAGTCTTTTCAATGTGAAAAAAATGCCTGATCCTCAAGATTCATATGAACAAAGCAGTCTTATGTACTTTCTGACGGGCAAATATTTCAATTACTCTTTTGAAATCCAGTTCATGAAGAATGCCTCTTTCAATATTCATTATTGCCAGCCACGAGAGGCGACTTTCACTCATTGAACTTCTTAGCCTATTCTTTATTATTTTCATCCTTGAAAATGATCATTCACCACTGCAACTAGACATCATTAGCACCAGGTAAACTCTGAACATGATTTCAACATTACGAAAAGCTACCTTAAAACCATTTTCAAGCAGAATTTTGTACAAGAAGAGTTCTTTTGGCATATTACCATTATAGTCTCTTATGTGAAGATTCACAAAGGCAGCAAAATTTACTAACTCATCTCCAAGACTAGACTCTAAGTCAGTATTGTATATGTTGACAAGACTGTCAGCAACTGAACTGAGCTGTTGTTGTTGTTGTTGATTCTCTCCTCAATTCGAGGAGACCGGGCCTTGCTGTAGCCCGGTTGCTGGTGGTTGTCTTGAGTAAAGGTAAGGGGGAAGACAGGGCCTGGGGAATGCCCAGCACACACGCCCTGTCTCCTGGCTGAGTTGCGGTGTGTGTGCTGAACTGAGCTTAGTAGCATTAATTTCTTCCAGGTGACTGAGGAATCCAAAACGCTCACACGCACTATTGGAAGCCGCAGTTCTGTCACTCAGAGATTGAACAAAATGGTCACTAACTGGAACAAAACTTTCTGTATGAGACTTCCCTACGAGACTTCCTCCTGGGAGCCATCTGGGTATCCTCTGCTTTCCCATAACCCAGTGGGTTGAGATGCACATTTATCACACTACGGCGGACTTCGGTAGCCTACACTCTTTTGTTCCAGACAGTCTGATTCCAGCTTCTTTATATTCATCAAATTTTTCTCTCTTAATTTCAGCAAATGTTTTCAGAGACTTAAGTGCCATTCTGAGAACAAGTCTCGGATCTTGTAGTATGTGGTTTGCTGCACTGAATATCCAAAATTCTATTCCAGAATGAAGTTTCAGCAAATGTTTTCAGAGACTTGAGTGCCATTCTGAGAACAAGTCTTGGATCTTGTAGTATGTGCTTTGTTGCACTGAATATCCAAAATTCTAATTTACCCATCTTTTCGTGGAGGCTACTACTTCATTTTGAATCAAAGTCTTCTGTTCCTTATCATTCGAGATCATTAAGTGCTTCTCTTATCTCTGTGTAGTCATGTACACTTTTTTTTTTTCCTATCGACCATTGGGGCCGAAGCCCCTGGTCATTAAGGCAAACATATATATATATATATATATATATATATATATATATATATATATATATATATATATATATATATATATATATGTGTGTGTGTGTGTGTGTGTGTGTGTGTGTGTGTATCTACACAGGCATATATATATATATACACACACACACACTTTACACACATTCACACGTGTACATATATATATATATATATATATATATATATATATATATATATATATATATATATACACACACACACTTTACACACATTCACACGTGTACATATATATATATATATATATACACACACACTTTCATACACACACACACACACACATATATATATATATATATATATATATATAATTTTTTATTGTATTTAGTTTTTTTTTTTAGTTTTTTTTTTAACCTTACGTTATGTAATAGAAAAAAAAAGCCTAATTAACCTAAAGTCTCTAAAACTAATAACCTAACACAAATCGCTAACCTACAGTATACTAAAACCTAAAAAGACAAATAGCTAAATCTACAGGAATGATAAAAAGAAAAATACCTCGACTAACAGAACTCCATCGATTGCAGATATGTAATGCCTTTCTACATTACATACCTGCACTCATTACCTGGGGACTGTCAGTCTAGGCACAACCTAATATAGGGGACATCAATATATGAAAGGGAACCAGACGTGTCAGGAACATTTCCATATACGTCAGCTGTCGGCCCTAATTAGAATAACTTAAGCAAGATGGTATAATGTATTTGCATAATATGTACAAAAAGTGAAGGACCTCGCCCAACAGACCACCATCGACTGCAAGTGCCCAATACCTTTCCATACTGCACACTTGCACTCATCATCTGGTGACTGTCAGGCGAGGAACAGGGTTTAATGTAGAGGACATCAATATTAGAAATAGATCAGTGGGAAGGAGGAACTATTTCAAATATGTCAACTGTCAACCCTAAGTAATAGTCCAATATATACATATTTACAGTTGATAAAAATCAAAATCATACGGTAACAAAGTCACATCACTCTGATCAGTCCGGTCTCTCTCAAGAAAGCCATCAATTTATGTCACAACAATGTACCCATCACCCAGGATGGTGGAAAGGGTGAAGGGGACGTCTGCTGCGTCGCAGTAATTTATAAGTGAGGCACGTTCATGAATAAATCGCCGACAGCGCAGGATGATATAACTGATAGATAACACCGCAACATAGATGTCACAGTGTGGTGGAAAGTGTCTTTCCATGTAAGGTTTCACGAGTGTTACCATGGTGGCATTGAGCCGTAATCGCGCCAGGACTGTTTCCTCAAGACGAC
Source organism: Coenobita brevimanus (assembly GCF_032717465.1). Taxonomy (NCBI): domain Eukaryota; kingdom Metazoa; phylum Arthropoda; class Malacostraca; order Decapoda; family Coenobitidae; genus Coenobita; species Coenobita brevimanus. Next base: position 25,773,113 of record NC_137062.1, read on the forward strand.
TGGGACGGTTGGCGGTATCCCAGTCGCCCAGGTACGGGTTACAGGTTGGAATATTAAGTCTGGTCTACTAACCTTGCCACAGAAGATATATTGATTTCTTTCCGAGAGATAGACTCGACCGTAGATCACAAGGAACGTCCCAAGTCTCCTCAAGCTCTACAGCCGACTTTGCAAGTAAGTCAGCCTACTCATTGCCGTAAATACAACAATGATCAGGCACCCAGATCAGCGTGATGGACTTGTCGCATGAATGCAGTTTATTAATAATGCCGTCCTGGATCTCATTAGAGTCCGTAGTACAAGAAGTAATTGCCTGAAGGGCTGATTTTGAATCTGAAAATATGACAAATCAGTCATGCCAAGAAGTGAGAGCATTGTCTATGGTTTTGTCAATAACAAAAAGTTCGGAGGTAAACACAGATTTATGAGTTGGCAACTGATACCTGAGGGCACATTCAGTCGACCACTCACTAGCACCCACACATTCACTCGACTTGGAGCCATCGGTGTACAATTGGTGGGACCCCAAGTGATGAACGATGATGTTACGAAACAAGTGGTGGACCTCCACCTCTGGCGCCTTGGTCTTAGGTGCTGGGAGCCATGTTACATCAACAGTAAAGCCAGGTGGCTACCAAGGTGCTATATTGTTAGTCACCAACTTGTCACAGTCTCTGAGATCCTCACCAAGCTCCTGAGTCAGTAATTGGAGGCAAACGGCAAGTGGCCAACGCACCCCCCCGCATAAGATGGTGGTATTGACGCAGGGGGGTACAGGCCACATTGCCAATATTACGTTTCCTATAAGTTCTTAGTCCATAGGACAAGGCCAGGTGGTCACGGTGAACAGGAGGAACATTCGCCTCCACTTTCATACGAGCTACACATGTACACCGGACGGCTCCAAGACACATTCGCACACATTTACTCTGCAACACATCCAATCCTTTCAGCACGACATCATATGCTGAGCCACACACCTGTGCGCCATAGTCTAACTTCGATCGAATAAGGGACTTATACATCATTAATAAAGATTTTCTGTTGGCATCCCATGTAGTACTCGCTAGATACTTGAAGACATTCAACAGTTTATCACAACGAGCAAGCAAATTATTAACATGAATTCTGAAGTTCAAATGATGGTCAAAATGTATTCCCAAAAACTTTACAGAATTTTGAAGAGGTACTGCCTGATTATCCAAAGTTAAGCACAAATTAGGTACGTTACTAGTAGTGAAGACTACAAAGGCACACTTAGGGATGGAAAACCTAAATCCCCACTGCAAGGCCCATTGGTGGACAGAGTCAAGGGCTGCTTGAATCCGCCCAGCCGAAAATTGTGCATTACAGGAAGAGTGCCATATTGCAAAATCATCAACATAGAGTGAGTATTTAAGATTCCTCAGGACGGGAGCTGATGACAGAATATCATTGATCATAGTACTAAATAAAGTGGGACTAAGCACACTTCCCTGTGGCACCCCGTTTTCCTGGATAAATATATCCGATGTTACATTACAGGGCAATTTGACAGAGAAAGTCCTGTCCCTTAAGAAATTTGAAATAAAAATAGGCAAATTTTCACTTAAACCATAAGCATAGAGCTTCATTAGTATACCGTGTTGCCATGTCATGTCATAGGCTTTATAGATGTCCATGAACACCCCTATCATGAATTCTTTATTGGCAAATGCCTCTGCAATACAATGTCCAAATTCATTAAATGATCTAGTGAACTTCTGTATTTACGGAAACCACACTGTTGATCATTTAGCAAATTCTTTGATGCTAAAACATAAAGAAGCCTATTGTTAACCATTCGTTCCATGACCTTACATAGACAAGAAGTCAACACAATAGGACGAAATGAAGTGGGGTTCATAAGACGACCAGCGTCTTTGGGTATCAGTATGACGTGTGCAAAGTGCCATGAGTTTGTTAACGTTCAAGACGCCCAAATCTCATTGTACAATGCTAACATATTAATCAGGTTGTCCTGATTAAGATGCTGGATCATACCGTATGTGATGGTGTCTGGTCCAGGGCTGGTGTCTTTACAGGATTTAAGGGCAAGGAGCAGTTCATCTAACGTAAACTCTTGTTTGTATGGGGAGTCTACGTCTTCTATGGCAAAGTCTATTATCTGTACTCAGCCGTGCATTTATGATGTTGGAAACGCGGGTCATAATTGGCTGAGCTACTTACACGAGAAAAACTCGTGACGAGGATTTTAGCAACGTCCACGGGATCGTCATAGATGGTGTTGTTCACCTGCAGGGTGGTCACAGGGAAGTATGGGCCTTTATTATTTAATATTCTTATAGTGGACCAGACTTTACTTAATGGTGTAGTACGAGTCACCGTGGACACAAAGGACTGCCAGGAGTCACGTTTTGCCCTTCTTATTATTCTCCTTGCCTCAGCCCATGCCTGTTTGTATGCAATAAAATTTTCCTCAGTAGGCTGACTATCGAAAATCCTGTATCCCCTATTGCATTTCCTTAATGCCTGTCGGCAATCCGGCGTCCACAAATGTTCTCTATGCTTCGCATGAATTATGGAAGTCTTGGGAATAGCAGCCTCAGCTGTGTGTAATATGGATTTGGTTAAATTTTCAACCTTAACATCTATGGTCTCCCCATATATATCTAAACTGGCAATCCTTGAGAAGGATCCCCAATCTGCTTTCTTATAGTTAAATTTTGGGGGCCGAGGGTCCAAAAGAATGTCGCGTGTATAAGAAAGACAGATGAGTAAATGATCACTTCCCAAGGAGTCGTCGTAAGGGTCCCACGAGAAATCTTGATGTTATACCAGGGGAGCCCAGAGATAAATCAATGGCCGAAAAGTTACCAGTACGATCATCTACACGAGTCGCTCTACCATCATTCAGAAGACAGAGGTTGGACTGTAGTATTAGGTTGGCTACTTGCTCACCACGACCATCGATCCTCAAGCTACCCCATTGATAGTGATGGGCGTTAAAGTGGCCCAGCACTAACATATTCCCAGGAAGATGTTCAAATAGTGAATTAAAGCATAACTATCAATGAGACCGTGTGGAGGACAGCATAGAGGGCAAATAGACAGATACATGTTATTAAATTTTACTCTGCACACGACAGCTTCCAGAGTAGAATTTAGAATCACTTCCATTTGTGGATGTGATTTGTGTGTGTATATGGCAACTCCATGACCTTCATATCTTCTATACGAGTGGTAGTGTTTGAACTGTGGAGGATCAGGATGATCCTCCAGGCACGTCTCCTGTAAACAAACAACATCTGGCCTGTGTATTGAAAGTAAGATTGCTATATTTTGTAATTTATTCCCAACACCTCTACAATTCCAATGTAATATAGTGAAAGCGACGGTTTAAGATTTACATTGGGGGCCAGTGGGCAAGCAACTACCAGGGAAACTATCTCGGTGCTTGTTTATGGAAACCTCCATATTTTCATCAATAACTAGGCTCCCAGACTCCCCCGAGGAAGAGCTAACCTTTCTATCCCTCGCTGAAATAGGAACTGGAAGAACATGAGGATGTGACTGTTTGTGAGGGTGGTCATGTTACTTTTACTAGGCTTGTCAGACTTCAGTTTAGGCCATACTGATGGAGAGGTAGCAGCAGCCTGAGAATATGTTGAAGCCTTAGGCATGTCAGTGAGAGAGTTGGAGCGGATGGGAGGCCGAGATGGAGAGGTACTGTGAGTGGCAGGAGGGAGAAGGACAAGGTCCGTCTGCGTCTCTACAGAGCACATCACAGGACGGGACATTACCACCGAAGCATAGGACCTATTTGGCGTGGGAGTTGCATGCAACTCCTTCACCTTTTTCCTAGCTTCGTAGTAGGAAATACCCTCAGTTGCCTTCACCATGCAGACCTCCTTCTCCTCCTTCCACTTGGGACAGTCCCTAGAGGAAGTGGAGTGAGTGCCCTTGCAGTGAAAGCAACATACTGTCTCAGATGTGCAACGTTCCGCATGAAGAACCTGGCTTGCACACTTGCCACACACCGGCTGGGAAGCTTGACAAGTCTTGGCACCATGCTCATACAACGAGCATTCCAAACAACGTAGAGGGTTAGGGATATACGGCTGCACATGAACAATTTCATAACCAATTTTTACATGGCTAGTAAGTGATACTTTACCAAAAGTCAAAACAATAGTTGCAGTCTTTGTCCTGACACCTTCGTAAATCTGGTTATAAATCTAGTATCGATGACATCTTGCTGAGCAAGTTCCTCTATGATCTCTTCCTCACTCATCACCATGAGATCCCTGCAAGTGATAACACCCTTGCAGGAATTCATGGAGGTTGGGATCTTGGCCTCGACATCATAGCAGTGAAACTTGCGCAGCTTCAGCAAGTCCTTAACTTGGGATGAATTATAAGTCTTTACAAGGAGATCTCCATTCACAACTTTTTAAACTTGTTCCACCTCCCCAGCCCAGTCGTCAATAACTTTCTTGATCATGAAGGGATTAAGACTGCTCAAGGGAGTGGAACCTAGAGTATGGATGATCACAAACTCAGCGTTATTTACATCAATGTCGTGAGGCAAACGAGTCTAGGGCCATTCTGTCTGGGGGCTGTCAGTCCGTGTACTAGTCGGGGGTCAGTCAGGACCACCTACCCCCCTGAAGGGGGGGGAGGCGGAAAGGGCGTCCGCCATAGTTACCACTCCCCCCGATGGGGGAAGTGGGAAGAAGGAGAAGAGCGAACAAGGGACAATCAACCCAGGTCCAAACACCTAAGTCTGAGGTTGTCCCCTCAAACCACTCCAGGGAGGCCCAACCGTGTTTATTCACGCCCCAGAGCGATCAGTGGGGGGAACCCTTCATGGGCGAGTAAGCAAAGGTAAACTCAGTATATCAGAACAAACACTTACTGTTCTAAACTAACAGGGAGAGGAGGTAAATGAGTACTAGCTACCCTACCGCACACCAGAGGGGTGGAAAAAAAAAAAGAACTAATGCCAGTGAGGCAGCCCTACAAAGCTAGAGAGGAGAGCATACGTACATACAGTACATCTATTCTCTTCACAACCATCCATCAAAGTCCTTCTTCCTCTTTGAGACGGCCTGCAGCCGCTCGCCCCCTGCTAAGGAAACGGCCTGTAGCCGTCCTGAGGGTAGTCAGGAGACGGCCGGTAGCCGCTCCTGCCTTTGTCAGAAGGTGTTCTTCTGGAGACGGACGGTAGCCGCTCCAAACATCCTCCTGAAGGAGTCGGCCTGTAGCCATTCCTGCCTTCGTCAGACAGCCGGTAGCCGCTCTGAAGGTGTTGCCTCTGAGTCGGCCTGTAGCCACTTCACGCCCCTCCTGCCGGAGTCGGCCTGTAGCCACTCCTGCCTTCGTCAGATGGCCGGTAGCCACTCCGAAGGTGCCCCTGGGTTTGCTGGCAGTTACTCACCCTCTCAGGCCATGGCCAGTAGCCAGGCTTTTGCGCCTTGTAGCCACGCCCCTGGGAAGCCTTGGCCAATAGCCAGACCCCAAGGCCAGAAGCGGCAGAGAGCCGCCCCGCCATCCCAGCTTGACACCAGTTCCACGACCCACAACGCAGAGGGTGTAGAGGAGTATTGGAGAGGCCCTATAGCTTCCCCCGGCCTCTGCTCCCTACAACTGGCTCTGGAGGAGACCCACCTGACGGAACCCGATGCAGACTGGTGCCACAGCCTCTTCCTGTCGGCGTCGCCCAGCCCAAGGGACCACAGCCCTTGGGAACCCCAGGCCCTCCCTAGAACGCCCGGGTGGGAACTCCCGATGCCTCGACGGCAGAGGACCTCCACCTCCATCAGGAACCTGAACGAATGGTTCAGGCAGTTGTTCGGCCCCAGTACTGAGGGCCACACCCTTGTCCCCAGCCCGGAGAGTATGGGCCCCTTCGCCACCAGCAGCCCCGGACGAGAGCAGACGCCCCTCCACGTGATCCCATGCCCCCTTGGCAAGGCCTTCCCTGGCAGTGCCCCAGCCCCAGCAGAAGTAAAGCCTCTGCCGCACCCTTGCCGCCCCATGACCCATAATGACAGTGACTGTGCCATTGTAATAGTCAAACAGTGACGAGGCGGAACAGTGAATAGTAAGAAACCCATGTGTTAGTAAGCAGAATAGACACAGTGGAATGATAATGGTCTAACAGTGACGAGGAAGAACAGTGAATTGTTAATCATGAACCTAAGTGCTAGTAAGAGAGACCGACACAGTGTAACCATCATACAGAAATAAGAGGAACACCAACGCCGTGGAGTTTGTAATAATAATTAACCAAAAGTCCCTTGCAAGTTGAAAATAACAGAGTGAACATGCTACCAGTAAACTCCGCCTCATACTACCATAATCACAATTAGACCCCAGTGCCTTTCACCCTCCCCTAGTGAGAATCATCTCTAACCTCTCCACGTGCATAGAAACCTTGGACTGTACTAATTCAGAATACTCCGCCTTGAGTGTTATTTCCTTATATTCTCAAACAGTATCCTGCGAGATATTATTTACATTATCTAGATATAAGTGTTTATAATCGCACAGTATGTTTATAATCGCACAGTATATTGTGTTTGTAACATCTGCTGTTTCCCTTGTCTGACTGAGTAATACACGTGTAAGGTTATTGCCTGGAGTTTTTGTGCCCTGCCTCTCTCTTATTTGTCCTAAGCCCCGGTCTCGAAAGAGAACCCCGCTTCAAGTTAGGCGTTTAAGGAACGGGAAGCTGAACCTAAAACACCTAGCATTACAGAAATCATAGCAAATGGGGGGAGGGGGGGGAGGGTAGTCGAATGGTGGGTGACAGAGTGACTTGGAGGCGTTTTGTCTGCGGCCACCCTTTGCGGGATTAGGGCGTCGGGCTATAGATAGATAGATAGATAGCAAATTCCACCAACTCCAGGTTTTCACTCCTGCTTATACAGAGAGATGCCAAACACCACCAAAGAGAAATGGGATAAAACATTATTGGAAAATCATGCTGGCGTATCACTCAGCTGATCTTTGTTGACATTTGGCAGGACATTTAAACCTGACAGCTGGCTTGCTACCCATGTATTAAAATATTCACCCCAAATCGAAACATCTGCTTAGGAATTTGTAACTTTCTATGGATGTTGCCAACTCTTGTGGGTGTATTTTCATGCTATCAGCCCAAATTCTTGGTCAGGTCGTATTTTTACCCCCAAAAGCACTGTCTGAGCCTTTAACCCCTCCATGGCCGTGGGTCCGGAATTTTACATGTGCCCTTGGCCGATGCCGGGGCCATTTTCTGAGGTTTCGAAAATTGATCGTTTTTTTTCCTTGCCATATTGAAGAGGAAGTTCCGACGCACTTGTCAGTGCAAATTTCAGCTTCCTAGACCCATCCTGTGGCGTGCAATCGAACATGGAAGTTGCGTAAATTAGGCAGCTGATACTAGTCACATGTTGGTATTGCAGTGACGCAATGTCGCACTTTTTTTTTTTTTTTTAACCAGAAAACAATGTCAGTGGTGCTGAAAAGGTGTGAAATAACTCTGTATATATATTTTTCAGTACATAATATGCGAGGTCTGAATGTAAAAAATTATATTATGAATTTATTTTGCATTTTTGGTGTTTATTGTGTTTATGGTAGTGTTGACTTATCTTTGTAGTCTGGGTGGTGGAGTTCGTTGGAAAAGGGAGGCGAGAGTGCCAGTTTTCAGACCTAAATGAGACAAACGTCATCCCTTGACTGTACAGGCTGGACAGTGAGGGTTGAATTGCAAGACGACCTGCCATTCGCACCTCGCACAAGCTGATTAGCAGGAAGGGAAGGATGGCCTTTCCACCCACGAAAGCATCATATGAACACAGAAAACTTTCCTGTTATGCTTGTAAAAGGCAAAGAATATGTAAAATGATTCAAAACTGTGCAACAAACCTGAGCAAATAGGTAAAGATACCAAACAAAAAGTTTTTTTTTTTTCATCTTTTTTTGTTTATTCCTGTGTTTTTTTTTTATAATTGTAAATGTGTGGTTGTGTGTGTTTGAAAAGGGAGAAGAAAGATTAAATTTTCTGTCTGGGTCGAGATAATGGGCGTAACTACGTGTGTTTAAGCATGGCCAAGATCAAATAAATCATACATCCACTTGTCACGGCAGCAGGTGGTGAACTGACAAATGAGGTGTAAGAGCGTGAAGTGAAGTCAGTCTCATGTCCCAGATGTTCGTTCAATTCCCGAGAGTTTTCACAGTTTTCTAGCCAAATGTCGCACTGCATCAAATGATCCAAACCAGTACAACAAACCTGAGCAAACAGGTAAAGATACCAAGACAAAAAAGTATTTTTCTCTTATTATGTATTTTTGTTTGTGCCTGTATTATTTCATAATTGTAAACAAGGTGGTTGTGTGTGTTCTGCAAGAAAGGACAAAGATATTTTCTGTCTGGGTCGAGATAATGGGTGTAGTTGTGCTTGTTTAGGCATGGCCAGGAGCAAAAAAATAAAAAATTCACTCATTATAGCAGAATGCTCTGCTTGATGGGATGTATGGGAGTGTAGTGTAGTTCAGTCTGAAGACGTTCAGAGCGTTCGTTCACTTCCCAAAAATTTTCACCGTATTTTTATAGGCTGCACTCAAATGATGCCAGTGGCCATTTATCGGCTAAACGTCATTCGATGCCGGCGGCCAAGGACAGGTTAAGTTCACTGCCTTTATTTTCCAAATAATTGCACTTAATGGTTGCCAACTTCACTGTTTTCACAAGTACCGGAGCTATACAATCTTCCCTAACTGCAATTACGCTTAACCCCTTAAGACAGCAATTATTTCAGGCGGGTCCCCCCTCCCCACAGCTGCAATTCAGGGAGGTTTTGGTGATTTTCACCAAGGGCAAATTGATTGTGTTCTGGCTAAAGAGGAAGAATTTACACACCTGGCAACGCAATCCATACCCCCGTAGGCCTAATGGTTACCGCACAATCGCACATCAAATTTTAAAAAAGTTTATAATAGTTACCCCTCGAAAACAATCTAAAACATGAAAATTTTGATAATTACCTATTTTTCTTATTGAAACAGGTCATTTCAAAGTGTTTTGTCACACCAACCATAAAAACAGGTGTATGTAGGTGTGGGGAGATTACTAGGCTGTGAGGAGATAAAGTTGGCTGTGGGTGTGGGCCTATAGGTATGGGGATTGGAAAAATAACCAACTTTTCTCATGAAAAGAAAGCACTTCAGTGTGTTCTGTAACATCTTGGTGGCCCTGTACCTCTCAGGGGTCTGTAGGGGGAGGGAGGATAGGGAGGGACAAGGAGGGAGGGAGGGGGTGGGGTATGGGGGGGGACACAACTCTAGCAGGGTAGAAGGAGGGGCGAGAGTAGGTGGGAAGGGACACAAGTGGTGGTGGGAGGTGAGATGCAGGTGCGTGGAGGGGTGGGAGGGTCACGGGGGACAAGAAGGGAGTGAGGGAGTAGGGTAGAGGGTGGCACAGAGGCAGCCCAGAGGGGAGGGGTGCCCCCCACGACCTGGGTTGGTCCGATCCCCCCCTCACGCCACCTCAGGGGTGAGTTCTCATTGGTCTGAAGCCATGTACGTCATAATTGGCGCAGAGAAAGTGCTCCGCAGTTTTTTACTGGTCGATCTCAATTGATGCAATTAGGCAATTTGCATTAAACTCTCATCGCATCAGTTGATGCAATTAGGCATTAAGGTGTTACATGCTAACTACACTTCACTGGAGCAGCACCTAACCTGCTGGCTATTCTTCTGAGGGACCAGTTCATCAATGCTCTTGATGGTGCAGAGTTGAAAGTGCAAGTGAAGCAGGCACAGTCCAGAAGCATGCAAGAAGTACTTGCCAGGGCTCTAGAATTTGAGTCCTGTGTCTGGTCCAGTATGTCCACCTTTCAGGCAGGTCATAGTGCAGGATTCACAGCAAGAAAGGGGCAGGAACGTGATGTGGAAAAATTTTAAAGAAGTTGCTAGAACTGGAGAGCCAGGACATAGGAAAGAGGACTGCTACAAGTGGAAGAGGGGACAGGAGAAGACTGGAGGAGGTTGCTGGTTCTGCTGGAAGCCAGGACACAAAAAGGAGGATTGTTACAAAGAGAAGAAGGAGCAAGAACAGAGCAGTGCAAAGAAATCTACAATTGTAGTAAAAGGGTGTTCGACATGTAATGAGGTGGGACACATCAGTTCTGAGTGTTCAAAGAAGAAAAGGGAGGATAAGAAGTCTGCAGATGACACGAAGGATGAGGGTAAATTAGTAAAGGCTGGTGACAAGAGGCAACCAGCCAGTTTTTCCCAAGAAATCCAACCACTGAGGAAATGCAAGAGAACCTTAATGGATAGTGTGTAAGAAGATGTAAGAACAGACGGCCAGCAGTGCAGTGGGACTGGGACTGTAGTGTCAGCTAAAGAAGACCTGAAGAGGATGCAGATGGAGGATTCAGATTTACAAGCAGTGCTAGGATGGCTGCAGTGGAATACAATGCGACCATTTTGGGAAGAGGTTTCCAGATTCAGCCCTGCGAGTAAGAGCTACTGGAATCAGTGGGGCCTTCTTCATTTGAACAACTGACTACTGAAGTGTCAGGGGGAGAATACTGAACTTGCTGCCTTTTCGAAGAAGTTTATGTGAACGTCCACTGTGTGAGTCTTTATGACATAGTTAATACAATATATAACGGATATATTGCACAAATCTATGCTACAGAATATCTTCATAAACTGATCGCTGGGAATCCGGTAAGCTACCATTAAAAACAGATGCTCCTACAGCGTAATTTTGTAATGAACACTAAAATAACATTATTTTCTCCTGAAAGAATTAGTTATTCATGTAATATGGATTCCATACTACAGTATTATAATACTTCAGTGTTTGTCTTTATGTTGTGTTTCAGGTTTCACCCCCAAAACATAATCATAATTTAATAATGTAGCATGCTACAAACTTATAAATTGAACCTAAATAAATACTGTGGTGTGTGTCATCACCTGTTAAAGGCAAAGATTACATATCAGTCTTTGACGTCTTTAGCCACGTATACACACACCCATATTACCATTATGACACACATTTCATACTCACCATTCTCCCCCCATCCCCACCACACGTATTGTCCCACATGCACACTCACACACACACATACTGTATTTGGCATTCTGTGTACTGAATGAAATCCTACTTTGAATTCTGTTGTTCGAAATGTAAATAAGCACATAGAACTAGCATTAATAGCATGTTCATTAACATTGCACAGTCAGGCTGGCAATACTGAAACAAAGGACCAAGACTGACAGGTGTTTGAGAGCTGGAAAGCTCCCACAATATGCTTATATTTTGAGAGTTCCATATAGGATGTTTGTGTTTTTCATAAGAAATGGCTGTTCGTCAACTTTTTAACTTTAATTATTGACATAACTGAGACCGCAGCCCTCAGTCACCCAGGGACACCCCTGTGACCCTGGGAGGGGGCCTCCCGAGCCCAACCTGCAGACGACCCTCCGCCAGGAGCAGACGAAGGCAGACACGCCCGTTGGCCTTGTTTGGCCCCAGCCCAGAGGGCCACCTCATAGGTCGAGGCCCCACCAGGAAAGGGCCTCCCTATATGCCGCCCAACGGCCCCATCCAGAGGACACCACCCCTAGCAGTAGTTCCATGTACCCTATGGGAGGGCACACCCGACAGAGTACCTCCCACACCCGGGTGCTGCTTGTAACCTGTCCAGGCCCCAGCAGCCCCAGACAAACCTGATAGTGTCTATACTTACCTGTACTTGTATATTGTTGTTGTATATTGTAGAGGAGTGTAATTAAGGCAAAGTATGTGTAAGGTTGGCCTGCTGAGTTTTTATGCCCTGTTCCTCTTGTAATGTATTCTCGTTCCAGTCTCGAAAGAGGACCCCGCTTAGTAGCTAGTGTTCTTAGGACAAAAAGTCGACCTAAAAACACCTAGCATAACAATACACACACACACACACACACACACACACACACACACATATATATATATATATATATATATATATATATATGTGTGTGTGTGTGTGTGTGTGTGTGTGTGTGTGTGTGTAAAGCACCATTTACCAAATCCATTGTAGCCAGACTAAGTAGGTGTACTTACTACACAAGTGCGTTATGTATTTATTACATTCGTGTTCAACAGATAAAAAAAAAAGAATGTGTTTACGTGTTTCAGAAGGCCTGTTAGTTCGGAAAGATTAATATCACTGTGAAGTCGTCATCAGGAAATTTTAGCTGTAACCCACAATGAGTGTAGTCTCCCCCCCCCCTCCTTTATTTTTTATTATTTTATTCTATTCGATTTCTTGCTAGATCACCTGCCTCCAGATTGTCTGTGCACACCACTAAGGATCTCAGTGATGTAGAATGACTTACGTAGTTCACGCAGACAAGGTAGTGAATGTAGATGTTGCAACAGTTGTGCTTGTGAGGCTGATGATATTGCCAGCAGCAGTACTTCAGTGTGGGAAAAATAAGTTATCATAGGCTGGCTGACTTGGCCCTCAAATTCCTTCAGTCGGCATCTGCAAATTTAAAATATTCAGAATAAGCTGCATGTCAAATGTCCAATTTTGTGAGGTAGAATGACAGTCCAATAAAATCACACTGAGCTGGTTTCGAGTGCAATATGAAAGGTTCTGTACCATTGATGTGTGAATGATCATTATTAACCCCTTCACTCAAACTACTTTTCATTTTCATATTGCTAGCTCTCCACCAAGCATAAAGCCTGGTCTCGTGGCCTCACTCTCGATGCCAAATTTTCAAGGCCTCGGCCTTGGCCTCAAAAATTTGTTCCAACCTCAAACTCGGCCTCAGACCAGGGGAAAAATGTAAAGTTCTCGTGATATTTCCAAGGTCAAAACACGACATGGCTCCTGAGGCATATTACACACACACACACACGGCATCGTCGGAGGTGGACGTCTGTACCGGCGCTCCATATAAGCTCAACACGGCCAGAGGCATTACCTAAATAAGTATCTTTGAATGAGTCAAGCTCTGTACCAGGTTAGACTAAATGATTTTTCATTATTAAAAGGAAAAGAAATAATAAGTTTAAATAAGACTTTCAAACAACAAAGAACCACGATGCGTTGAGTCAGCTGGGTTTGTTTATACTACAGAAAGACCGGGAAAGCGTGCACACTGTAAGTACATACTCTGTTCATTTAGTATTACAAAATGGATACATACTTCAGTAAAACCAATTTGGAAAAGAAAAGGGATAAAAGTAAAAAGCAAAATGATGATTTCTACCAAGAACTAGTGGAAGTGGAGACTCACAATAGACTGGTTGAACGTGTACACAAACTAGAAATGGCTTTCAAAAATGAAATTGATGAAATAAAGAAGCAAATGCACTTGCAAAAGGAAGAGATAGAAAAACTGGGAAGGGAGGCCAATAAGAAAGACACAGCCATCAGTGAACTAACAGTGGAATTGAATACCCTGAGGAAGAAAGTGAGTGAAATGGGAAGTACAGTAGTTAATCACGAGAGTGTTATGGAAGAGTTAAAAAATGACACAGAGACAATTAGACAAGCAAGCAGTCTTATGGATCAGAGCAGTGATATTGAGGAGAAGATAACACAGGTGAATGAAGCTGTGCAAAGCTACAAAAATGATGTAGAAACCACGTATGCTGAAATGGTGAAAGTAAAGAAAGACTTAGAAACAAGGGTGGAGGAAAAAAACATTAAAAAGGAAGTGAAAAGAATAATCCAAAACAATCCAAAGTTAGTCAGAGATTCAGCAGAAATAAATAAATCAATAGTAATCACTGGTATAGTAGAGGAAGAAATTAAAAACAAAATCACTAGAGACAAAAAGGAGATGGCAAATGTAATGAGCTTACTGAAAGAAGTATCAGAGGAAATCTGTAGTAAAGACATTGAGGAACACAAAAGGTTAGGGAAATACGAGAAAAGCAAGACAAGACCTCTAAAGGTGACTTTCCAGAGTGTAAACACTGTGGAAGAGATACTAAAAAATGCAAAGAATCTTATGGAAAAACAGGAGTTCAGAAATGTATGGATAAAAAGATGTCTAACACAAGAGGAACTGGAATTACTGAAAGAGAAAAGGGAGGAAGCAAAAACAAAAAATGAGGGAAGATCAGAAGAGGACAAGAAGAAATTTTTTTACAAAGTAATAGGATTGCAGGTACGAAAGTGGTACACAAACAGGATGGAAGAAAAAGGAGGAAGTTATTAGAACCATGTCATGACAAGTATATAAACAAGATGATAAAGTTGATGTACTCAAATGTGGATGGAATGGTATCTAAATTACTAGAGATGAATGATTGTCAGAGAAAATGAACCACAAATAATATGCCTAACTGAGACAAAATTAACACCAAGGATATCCAATGACATACTAAACTTAGAGGAATACAATATATGGAGAAGAGACAGAAATTTAAAAAAAGGAGGAGGAATTATAACATTAACTAAGAAAAATCTAAAAGTCAAGGAAATAAACCTAGATATACCATCACAAGTAGAAATGATTGCAGTAGAGATCGACACATCTGAAGGTAAAGTAATTGTAGCCAATTTGTATATGCCACCCAGATCAAACACATGGGAAAGAGACGAATATGAGGACCTGGCAGAGGGTACAATTCAGAGTATAAGATCCTTGCTACATAAAATGGAAGAGAAATCGGAAAGAATTATACTAACTGGGGATTTCAATACAAATATAAATTGGAATACTCTAGATATAAATAGCCAAGAAAGCTGTTGGGAGCAAAAGCTCCTGGATCTCGTACAAGAGTTTTTCTTAACGCAACACGTGAGGGAAACCACTAGAAAAAGAGGACTTGATGTACCTTCAGTGCTAGATCTAATATTTACTAGGCAAGAAAATGACATTGACAGTTTAATATATCACCCTCCACTCGGCAAAAGCGATCATGCAGTACTAAATTATAACTTCAGGATAGCATATGACATAGTAAACAGCACTGACAGTTACAAAAAGAGACTAAACTATAAAAAGGGAAATTATGAAGACCTAAAGAAGTATTTCTTAGAAGTTGATTGGGAAAATGCGCTTAGAGGACAAGATTTAAATGCTGTATATAAAAAATTTTGTGAATTTTATGAAATAGGAGTCCAGAACTACATCCCACAGCACAAAGAAGCAGATAAGAAAATACAGAAATGGTTCAATACAGAATGTAAAAAATCAAAAGAAAGAAGAGATTTGTTGTGGAATAGATACAGAAGACACAATAGTGAAAGGGCGTATAATAATTACAAACAGGCAAGAAATGACTATACAAGAATAAGGAGGGAAGCCCAAAAACAGTTTGAGGAGGATATAATAAATAAAAGTAGTGATCAACCAAAGCTGTTTTACAGCTATATCAGAAGCAAAACCAAAGTAAAAGATATAATACAATCCATCACGGACGAGGGAATCACTTATACACAAGAGAAAGATATTTGTGAAGCACTAAATAAGAATTTCCAATTAGTTTTTACAGAAGAAAAAAATTTTGAGAGGGACTATGTGGAACACGCATGTCCACACATACTACCAGATATGCAAATAGCAGAAAAAGTAATACAAGAGGAGTTAAGTAGATTAGACAGAGGAAAAGCAAGTGGACCTGATGAAATTTCATGTTGGGTGTTACGAGAATGTGCAAAGGAGTTAAGTAAACCATTATTTTTAATTTTCAAGAAATCCTTGAGTCAAGGGAAATTACCTGATATTTGGAAAAAAGCAAATATAGTCCCCTTATTCAAGAAAGGAAATAGGCAAAATCCTCTCAACTACCGACCAGTATCACTGACTAGTGTTGTAAGCAAGGTATTAGAAAAACTTATAAGAAAAGCTTGGGTAAATCAACTAGAAGAATACAGTATGATAACAGAAAGACAGTTTGGTTTCAGAAAAGGAAAATCATGTGTTACTAATCTGTTGAGCTACTATGACAGAGTAACAAACACAATACAGGAAAGGGAAGGATGCGTGGACAGTATCTATTTAGATTTCAAAAAAGCTTTTGACACAGTACCACACCAAAGACTTTTATGGAAGCTGTACCATCAAGGAGGAATTCGAGGCAAACTGTTTTGTTGGATGCAAGACTTTCTCATAAAAAGAGAAATGAGGACAGTACTAAGAGGAAACTACTCATCATGGAAAGAAGTGACTAGTGGAGTACCATAGGGTTCGGTGCTGGCACCAATCATGTTTCTAGTGTACATAAATGATATAAACAGTAACACTGGAAATGAAAGCTATCTGAATATGTTTGCAGATGATGCAAAAATACAAAGGAGAATTACTAGCACAGACTCTTGTAGGGAGCTACAAGAAGAATTAAGTAAACTTCATGAATGGAGTAGTACATGGCAAATGGAATTCAATGTGGACAAGTGTCATGTAATCAAGTTTGGTAAAAGTGGAAAAAGACCTGATTGGGATTATAAGTTAGGAAATAAAACCCTATACACATCAGAAAGAGAGAAAGACCTAGGTGTGATTATCAATAACAGACTATCTCCGACTGACCACATCAGCGAGAAGGTACGGAACATGTATACACTGCTTGCAAATATGAGAATAGCATTCACATACATAAATGAAGACATGCTAAGAAGGATAATAACATGATTCATTAGACCAACCCTGGAATATGCATCAGTAGTATGGAGTCCTCATCTCAAAAAGCATATAGACAAGATTGAAAAAGTTCAAAGGGCCGCTACAAGATGGATACCAAGCTTAAGGGACCTAAGCTAAGAAGAAAGACTAAATAAACTGAATCTACCAACACTACAGGAGAGAAGGAAAAGAGGTGACATGATAATGCTATATAAGGGCATATCAGGAAAGGAGAAAATAGACATAAATGATTACTTAACATATGGAGAAGCATCAGCAAGAGGACACTGCAAAAAACTGCATAAGAAGAGAGGTGATAAAGACGTAAGGAAATTCAGTTTCCCAAACAGAGCAATTGATCAATGGAATGCACTACCGAATGAAATAGTGTGTGCCAAAACAATTCACAAATTTAAGGATATGTACGATAAATATGGTCTAAGACACGGGACAATACGAGCTTGACTCATTCCTGTAAAGATACAATTAGGTAAGAACAATTAGGTAAGGTAAGAACACTCACACACGAGTCAGACGTATATCACTAAGCTCTGCTCTGGGGATACCTAAGTTGTATCATTTATGGGCCAAGCTCGTTTAGGCTAATTTAAGTGATGATCCAACATAGTAAAATAAGTAATATCATAAAATTGTAGCTCATTATAAGTAAACATCTATAAATCAGTGTCCAGGAATGTGCTGAGTTTCCTTACGTCAGCTAGACAGCACCAAGGCAAGCAGACGGCAGAGTTTTTTTTTTTTTTTTGTGCAAGAAAGAAGGAACCAAAGGCCAGGAGCCAGCAAACCGTTCCTTCCAAGAAAAAAAAAATATATATAAAAGAGAGCCAGGTAGGTGAGAAGATCACCAGTGGAGCGTCCCTGACAGAACCCATACTGATGATCAGAAAGAAGGTTGTGATAGGAAAGATGATTTAAAAATTTTTTATTAAGAATTGACTCAAAAACTTTTGAAACACAGGATGTTAAAGCAATTGGACGATAGTTAGAGGGTTGCGAACGGTCACCCTTCTTTGGGACTGGCCGAATGAGAGCAAACTTCCAGCAAGAAGGAAAGGTACAAGTTGACAGACAAAGGCGAAAGAGTTTATCTATGCAGGGTGTACGCACTGAAGCAATGTTCTTGAGGACAACAGGAGGGACTCCATCAGGCCCATATGCCTAATTAGTATTGAGACCAGTGATAGCAGAAACTACATCGGCTGAAGAAATTTTAATGTCAGCAATGAGGAAGTCTGAGGGGGAAGTGATGGAGGGACAGCACCGGAATTGTCTAAGGTGGAATTGAAGGAGAAAGTCTGAGCAAAGAGATCTGCTTTATCAGTATAAGAAAGAGCTATAGAGGCTTCAGAATAGAAAAGAGGAGGGAAAGATGATGAGGTAAAGTTGTTAGAAAGGTTTTTGGCAAGGTGCCACAAGGAGCAGGAAGAATTCGAGTTGGAGAGTTGAGAGCATTTAGTGTGGATGAAATTATCCATAGCAGTGCAAAGAACACTTAGCACCATTCCGGGCAGAAACACAAACAAGATGTGCTGCAGGGGAGGGATGGCTCTGGTCCCTTTTATAGGCCCTCTCCTTGTCGCAGACAGCATTAGAACAAGAGTGATTGAACCAAGGCTTTCTTGCATTAATCAAAGGATATGAGAAAGGAATGTATGCTTCCATGCCCGAGAGAATAACCTCTGTAATGCGCAAGGCACATTCAGATGGCTCCCGGCCATGGAAGCAATATTTATTCCATGGAAAATCAAAGGAATACTGTCTGAGGGCATCCCAATCTGCAGCTCCGAAGTGCCACAGACAACGTTTCTTTGGAGGGTCCACAGGCCGTACCAGAGCTATTGGACAAGTTAAGGTAATGAGGTTGTGATTGGAGGAGCCCAACGGAGAGGAAAGATTAACAGTGTAAGCAGGATTAGTTGTAAGGAAGAGGTCAAGTATGTTGGAGCTTTTCGCCAAGGCGGTCAGTGATACAGGTAGGGTGCAGTACAAGCTGCTCTTGGTCATTAAGGATACAAAAAATGTAGGCTTGTTCACCAGGTGGATCAGTGACAGGAGAGGAGATCCAAAGGTGGTGGTGAACATTGAAATCTCCAAAAATGGAGATTTCAGAGAAAGGAGAAATGGACAGAATGTGTTCCATCGTAGAAGTAAGAGAGCTGAAGAATTTTTCATAGTCAGTAGAATTAAGGGATAAGTAAATAACACAGATATAATTAGTCAGCGAATGACAAGAAAGCCGAAGCCAAAGAGTAGTGAATTCAGAAGAATCAAGTTTAGGAACATGAGAGCAAAATAAATCGTTGCATAAATATACACAACATCCACCTTTGGCTTTGAAATGAATATAGAGAAAGTAGGAGGAAACAGAAAAGGGTTTGGTGTCAGTTGCCTCAGACAAATGAGTCTCTGTCAAGACGAGAAGATGAGGTTTAATGGAGGAGAGGTGGTGTTCGACAGAGAGAAATATAGAGGAAAGGCCGTGAGTGTTGCAGAAATGAAGAAGTGAGTCAGACGGTGGTTCCAGCCATCTCTCTGAGTCGTCACCGAGAGAAGGGCTGATGGTAGAGGAATTTAGGGTCCCCCCCCCCCTGGGGACTCTGAGGCCTGATTTTCAGATGTCGCCCTTTTAATTTTTAATTTTGAAAAGGAAGTGTAGTGTGTACAGTGCATGTAGTTTGGTGCAACTACTGTAAGTAGAGATTATCTTTTCTTTGAGCTGGCTTCATGTTTTGGAAAGATGCCTTTAGAAGATGCTGAGAGAAGAAGAAGCAAAGGTAATAAACAGTATGATAACTTCTACCCAGAAGTGGCTGAAAAGGAAACTTATGGTAAGTTAGCTGAAAAAATAAATAGACTAGAGATAGCTTTTGAAATGGAAATCGATGAAACCATGAATGAGCGATGCAAGTAAAAGGAGAAAATGAAGAAAAGCCACAACAATAGATGAACTACCAGCTGAGGTAAATTCCCTGAGAACGCAGGCTAGTGACATGGGATATGCAGTTATCGACCATGAGAGAATTATGGATGATTTTAGAAGTGATAGAGAAATTCAGGCAAGCAAGCACTCTGATAGACCAAAGTAGTAATACTGAAGAAGAAATATCACAGGAAAATGAAATGGTGAGAAATTACAAAGATGAAGTACAAACTACTTTTGCTAAAATGGTGAAAGTAATGAATAACTGAAATACAAAGGTAGATGAAAAAGGCGTAAGAAAGGAAGTGAAAGAAATCATAAAAAAAAAAAAAAAAAAAAAAAAACAGCCCCAAAGCTAGCCCAAAACTAGTCAGGGAAGCTGTAGAGATTAACAAATCTACAGTAATCAGTGGCATAGGTGAAGAAGTAAAAAACAGAATCTCAAGGGACAAAAAGGAGATGGAAAGTATAAAGAACATACTGAAGCAAATATCAGAGGATATCTGTGATAAAGATGTAGAAGAATATATAAGAAGTAAGTCAAGGCCCCTGAAAGTAACCTTACAGAATGCAAATACTGTAGAGGATATATTAGAAAATGCCAACAAACTCATGGAAAAAGAGGAATTCATAAAAGTATGGATAAAAAGATGCCTAACTCAAAAGGAACTGGGAAAGCTACGGGGGAAGAGGAAGGAAGCAAAAACAGAGAACAAGGAAGATCAAAGGAGGAGATTTTTTTTTTTTTTTTTTTTTTTGCAACGTAATTGGATTGCAGGTACAAAAGTGGTACAGGGAATAAAAAGAAGGAAGGTAGTAGACTCAAGCTATGGCAAAGTATGTAAACAAAGTGATTAAGTTGAAGTACCCAAATGTAGATGGAATGATATCTAAATTATTTGGGATGAAAGACTGCACCAACGTAAAGGAACCGCATAGTATTTGCCTAACTGATACAAAAATAACCCCAAGGATATCAAACGATAACCTAAACTTAGACGAATACAATATATGGATAAGAGATCGGAATTTATGAAAAGGAGCAATTATAATTTTAACAAAGAAAAATCTACAAATCAGTGAAATAGAACTAAATATACCGGATCAAGTGGAACTGATTGCAGAAGACATGAACACATCTGAAGGGAATGTAATTGTGGCTAATTTATACATGCCATCCAAAACAAATAGTTGGGAACGAGGCGAAATGAAGACCTGACAGAGTAAAATTCAAAGTTTAAGACCATTAAGCTTCTGGATCTTGTACAAGAGTTTTTCCTAATGCAACATGTAAAGGAAAACACCAGAAAAAGAGGATTTGATGATCCATCAGTACTAGATCTTATATTTACTATGCAAGAAAATGCAACCATGATATATAACCATACCTTGTAACCCCATACTATGTAACTGTAACTATGCTATGTAACCATACCTTGTAACCCCATACTATGTAACTGTAACCATGCTGTGTAACCATACCTTGTAACCCATACTATGTAACCATACATTGGTAATATTCTTGTAAAAACATCGTAGCTTCTTGTAGTGTGTTTTGTAGATCAGTTATACATATATTAGACTCGTGGACGAGCGGTTGTTATACGTGAGTAGTTTTGTAAGTAGATAATCTTCGTTCCCTTTGTCATGCAATGACAGGAAAGGTAAGGATTAGTATGGGACTATTTTTATTTGTCTTGGAAATATTAACAAAGTCTTTCACACACGAGTGAATATAGTCTCGCTGTTGCCTCCCCACTGTCTCTCTCTCTCTCTCTCTGCCACCTTCTTGCCCCTGTTGCTAGCCTCCTTCTCTTCTCTGATTCCTGCTTTCTCGTTTAGCAGGGGTCGTGTCACATGGGCTACACTGTCGTAGAAGCTTCTAGAACCCTGTATGTCTGTGTGTATGTAGTGCTTTCAGTGCCCACTGGCATACTGTTCATTAAATTTTTGCTGAACTCATTTCCTTTTGGTCGATTCTCACTGACACACTTCCTATCTCACACCCTGGCTTGGTGCTTCTATCTATCTATCTATCTATCTATGAGATGTATTATTATAATATGGAGTCCTGACAATATATTAAACTTACAAACTAGAACTGACAGTGCATAAGTATATAAGTTAACAATATATGTATCTGCTAGTGAGTGCCTACTTAATGAGTAATGCATGCATCAGCTGATTTCCTAAACTACAAACACAAGCATGCCACCTCCCACCATACTGCCCTCGCTGGGGCAGTTGTGGGGCTAGTATAGAACGGGTTGGACCTGTGTTTGTCATCTCCAATTAACTCCTATTGAAACTACATCAAAACCTCTGGATTACTCCTAACTTGGGATTCTAGATGGGGTGGAACAAATTGGTGACATCAGTGAGTCGGATCTCATTCACATTGCCTCTGTACAGTATATTCTCAGTGATAGTCCATTGGCCACACCTCACTTGTGTCGGTGCTCCGTCCCTGCTCCAGGCTACACACCTACCACACTTCTCTCCTTTCCCCTGCCTTGTGGTTGTGTCGCCTATATATATCTGGGTGAGATCTTCCTACGGTGAGTTCCTGAATCTTACCACTACACCGATCTTTAGCCCCCATCATTCCTCAACAGCAGCTGCATGGCTAAACACAATCAGTAAGCCACTCACTATCGAATACCAGTTCTCACACCTCTCCTGTTTTTAAAAATTATAACTGTTATGCACCCCACCACACCCCAACCGCCTAGCTCTCATCCACCCCTCGTGCTTTGCTGACCAAGCCCCCCCACCCATCAATACCCTTCCAGCCAACCCCACACCCACACCCAGCAAAAGCCACACCACACCACCACCTCCACCTCCTTCCCTGGGTCCATGGCCAGCCATCCAGTGAAGTCTACGTCATCGTTGCCTTCTCCTGGGTCCATGGCCAGCCAACCAATGAAGTCTACATCATTGTTGCCTTCTTCAGTCAGCATCTTAACTGTGATCATCTGATGCTCCAGGTCGCCTCTGATTGGTGGACTTCAATAGTGACGTCATTATCTTCTCTCTCCAACCGGCGTCTAGGTTCCTCAGTGTGGGAGGGGTTCGCCTCCTCCAGCCGACCTAACTTTGCTTCATTCAGCAATGCTACGGTATTCATTACATGTAAATATAGGGTTTAATTTCATCTGCTCATACCTTGACTTTCTATGGAAATTATTCTACAGATTTTTCTTTAAGATTATGACTCATATTACCATTTATCTGCTTTCATTCACTGTATTGCATCTCCTATATTAACCCACGCCATCCCATGGACGTTTTAAAACGTCCATACATAACAAACGCCTGGGTCCCATTGGTGTAAATAAACGTCCTGCAATTGCAGAAGTCATCAGCAAAACATTTTTCAAGTTTGGCAGCTGATTTTTAGCTGGCATGTGGGGCAAACCTTCCTCTACTTGTCACCACGCGACGACACGCGCTGACCTCACATGACCCACAGTCGACTGACGCTCTGTCTCTGACCCTGACCTGAGCAACATGTCACACTGCAGTCTCTCCAACGAAGCTATCCACTGCATCCTATTCACTGGCGAGAGTGATTTGCCTGTCGATGACGATGTTGTGGACAAAGACTACGTGCTGCCTGAAGACATTAGCAGCAGTAGTGAAGAGGAAGTGCCGTCCCCAAGGAGGGTGAAGTATGTGAGGTACCACAGGGTTGGCGGAGCACAAACTGCATCCCAAGCACGTGTTCCTGCCTCTCTACAGCAGGATGACAACTCAGGCAAGGTTGAGGATGAGGACAAGGAGGTAGGTGAAGGTCGTTCCATGTCTGCTTGGTTGGGGAAGGAAAGAATTTCCCCATGGGGCACCTACAGTGCTAGCTTTGCCACTTTGTTTGGTGAATAATATGGTGTTGGGGGAAGGCAAGGCAGAGAAAGTGGGGGCAAAGGCCCAAAAGTGCAAGTGTTGGGCCAATGGACGCCGTGGAAAGTGCTGGGGAGAGGGCGATCTTAGAAAACAAGAGTGAAGGCGGGCAGGCAGTGGGGCTATCACGTGATCACCTGTAGCCCAGCACCTCATATGCACTGCCTCACGGTTCCCACGCTCACCCACCATCTTTTGTTCCCTCGCTTTCATCCCGGGCTTCCTCCCCACAGCCCCATGTGGTGGGGAAGGGAAACAGAGGGAAAGGAAAGGGAATTGGGAAGGGACAAGGCAA
The DNA here is from genome assembly GCF_032717465.1 of Coenobita brevimanus. Classification (NCBI taxonomy): domain Eukaryota; kingdom Metazoa; phylum Arthropoda; class Malacostraca; order Decapoda; family Coenobitidae; genus Coenobita; species Coenobita brevimanus. Next base: position 25,796,871 of record NC_137062.1, read on the forward strand.
GGGGAAAGGTGTTGGAAAGAAGTGCGAGTTGGGAAGGGTGCTGCTCCCCTCCTCCCCAACACCCACCACCCCCAACCCCTCCCCAATCAACTCCCACGATGACAACGACGATGATGGAAACGAAGCTGTGTCCTATGTCTGAGAGGATGGGAGTAACTTTACTCCCAATGTTCACCCCTTCACAGAGGAGTGGCGGTCTGGCTGCACTGTTCCCTGGCTGAACGAGGGCTCATCCAGGCTGAATTTTTTCCAGTGTTTTTGCAGTTTTTGTGGATGGTGAACTAAGTGAATTTTTCTCTTTGAGAGTTGGTTTGAAACAGGGATGTGTCATGTCTCCATGGTTGTTCAATCTGTACATGGATGGGGTAATAAAAGAGGTACAAGGTAGGGTAGTGGATGTTGGAGTGGCCCTGGTGAGAGAGGATAGTGTTTGGAAACTCCCTGTACTGTTGTTTGCAGATGATACTGTGTTGTTGAGTGAAGACGAAGGGGAGCTGCAAGGCTTGGTGGATGAGTTTGAGAGAGTGTGTAAGAAACGGAATCTAAAGGTGAAAGTAGGGAAGAGTAAAGTGATGGTCTTTGAGAGAGGTGAAGTTAGTGAATGTACAGCGAGGTTGGATGGTGAGGAATTGGAAAATGTGAGTACGTTTAAGTACTTGGGTAGTGTGATGAGTAAGGATGGAGGTTTGGAGGGTGAAGTGCTTGAAAGGGTACAGCAGGGAAGAAAGGTTGCTGGTTCTTTGAAAGCAGTGATAAGAAACAGGGAAGTGAGCATGGAAGTGAAAAAGTTACTACATGACAGTATTGTGATACCAACTCTAACGTACGGAAGTGAAGCTTGGACATTGTTGGAAGGACATAAGTCAAGAGTGAGAGCAGTGGAAATGAGTTATTTAAGAGGAGCCTGTGGAGTCACATGGAGAGACAGGCTGACGAATGAGGATATAAAGGAGCGTTGTGGTGTGGATGTGGATGTGATAGGAAGCGTTATGAGGAACACATTGAGGTGGTTTGGCCATGTGGAGAGGATGGAGGGTGAAAGACTGACGAAGAGAGTGTATGTGAGTGAGGTGGAGGGGGGAAGAGGGAGGGGGAGGCCGAGGATGAGATGGAGGGATGGGGTGGAGAGGTATATGAGAGAGGGGGGTGTGAGTTGGGAGCAGGGCAGTGAAATGGCGGGGGACAGGGCGACTTGGAGGCGATTTGTTTGTGGCCACCCCAAACGGGATTGAGGCGTCTGGCAATAGATAGATAGATAGATAGTTTTTTTTATTTTTTTTTACTGATCAGCTGGTGGAGCAGATCACTGAGCAAACAAATACGTTTGCACATAGCCAGTGCCAAGCCAGCCAGTGTGAGGGAACTCAGAGCAGGCAGTCAGGCCTATGACTATCCTGTAAGTGTGGGGGAGATGTTCCTGTTTTTGACCCTGGTTCTTTTGATGGGTATAGTGAAAAAGAACCAAATCTAAGCATACTGGTCTACTGACCCATTGTTATCAACCCCATTCTTTTGTAAGGTGATGGGGAGAAACAGATTTCAGCAGATACTGAGTTGTGAAGTAATGACGCCTACAATCCTGCTAACGTTGGCAATGAGGATAAAATGAGGAGGATAAGGCTAGTATTTGATCATCTCCGGGAAAGGTTCCAGTCCTCATTTTATCCATTCAGAGACCTCATCATAGACGAGAGTCTCGTTTTGTGGAGAGGCAACATCTCATTCAAACAGTATATACCCAGCAAAAGACACCATTTGGGGTTCAAGATCTTTGTGATGTGTGACTGCAAGACTAGTTATGTGCAGGACATAGTTTTATACAGTCGCTCCAAGAAGTGATGGCCGAGTTTCAGATTGGTTCGATCACTCTGCATTGTCGTACGTTTAGTGAATACTTAGTAAATATAAGATAAAAATTCTGTACCTTCTTCATGTCATATCAAATAAAATATATACTATATCACACTAACAATTATGTAAACTGAATAACATGAGGCACTGATATATTAGAAGTTAACACTTAAGATAAGTTTCCCAATTTGAATGAATATTATACTACTCCGCATGCAGCACGTAGTATAACCCCATGTTCCTGATGTATTTTAATTGCTTCCCAGGATTTCAAATACAAATGCTCTTGTTTCAAAGACCAGTTAAGGAAAATTCTTGGGACTGCAATGCACTACCTTATTTTCAATTCTTTGGTGATGATATAGCAACAATAAGGATGTCATAACAATGAAACTGTTCGTAGTAATATGAGTAATACCCTACCTGAGGTAGCAGCAAAACCATTCTGCCTTTACTCCTTGTCATCTCCTCTCTTATAATAATTATGATTAGCTACTTTATTCACAGTGATGTGGAGGTATGACAGATTTTACCCTTTTCTCTTACATTAGGGAATAAAGAGGACGAAAACTTAAGTTTACAAATATAAACTCTTGCATTGCAAAAGCACATACTTACTACTCTATCTGTTAATCTGTAACATCTTTCATTTTAAATAAACCGCTACATCATGGTTAACTGAAAATGCTGATTTCGAAGTTTTGAACTCGATGAATTCATTTATGAACCCCCAACGTTTGACTACTCTTGCCAGGGTCAAAAACAGGAACATCTCCCCCACACTTACAGGATAGTCGTAGGCCTGACTGCCTGCTCTGAGTTCCCTCACTAAGGATACTAGGCTATGACACAAGTTGATATTCTCAAAGGAGCTACGACTCTCGGCAAATTTCCGAGGTTCTTTCTTTTTATTTCATTCGCTGGCATATATTAATTCTTCCCGAGATTTTTTAAAATGGAAAACTGGCCAGATGCAGTGTAATAACTGCATGTCTATGAATAAAAATCGTGTCCTTTCATGCTTGTTGATCGAAAAATTTAAAATAGCCTACTAACTTAGGCCACTTTCCCTCTTTCTGTCGTCGACCATGGACAAAACAGAAACAGAAATAAATTACTTTAAATTATTTCCAAGTATTGTAAGCGAAATTATTTTATAAATAATAATGGCGGATTTTTTTTTTTAATTGAATCTCTCTTCATTTCAGTCTTGTGCTACTAACAGTTATTGCGTGTTACCATACTTGATACAACTCCGCAAACTATTCCTGGGCTGCGTTTCAACATGCCTTAGCGCCCCAGAGCGGTCCGGGAGTAGTGGGGGTAGCAGTGAAACCACCAAATACTTGGAGCGCGAATTCGCTTTTACTCTAGATATCCTTCTTTCAGAATACTTAGCAGTTATGTATATTTGATCATTACTAACAACAGTATTAATGCTACATGAATATTTGTCAGCAAAATATAATTGTAAATGAATATTGCCGAAATACTTTGGAAATATTTAAGCCGTAATGAAGAACCATAACAAATCCTGCCTTCGCCACAGCTGCTTCCTCTTGTAATTTCCTCCGATTTTGAAGACGAAATGAACCCAGCAGTGCAAGACTACAGTGGAACAAGATGACTTTGGAAGATATGATCATTGTACAGAGGTGAGGAGGTACTTCATGGAAGTATGATTTTCGTGGGAATGAATGAAAACAAACCCATAGTCTGTACTCTTTAGATCCGCATAGCCTTTACTTTCATTAAGCCGAAAATCAATACTTAATTGAAATGAAGAGGGTATTGTAACAAATCTTTTCATTTATGACGTGTTAGTATTCAAAATCCGTTCACTCTCCCAAAATACACAGAATAATACCCTGGCATTGAGAGTTCTGTTATCCTTTACACGACTGTGATCTAAACCATTAACAGCTGTCAGATGTCGCCAAAGAGACCCACCTCTCCAAATAGTTACAACCGCGACGGAGGCCGCAACAACCCCCCCTTCACCCCCCACACTTTCGCTCTCGAAAGCGCCGTCACGTTCCATGGCGCTCCAGCTGTTGAAACGCAGCCCTGACTGTCCCTGAGTGATAGTTCTGAAATTTCAGTTAGTTCCGTTTAGGATTTCCTATTACCATAACAAACGTACTGCTTCCTACAATTTTGAAATATACTGGTATTTTGACGATTCCTTATTGTTTTCTGTAACAGTTTTACATAATAGGTTTCACCTTGTAAAGATATAAGCAGGAGTATGTGCATCATTGCTGACCGATAACTTCTGGATAGCCTACTCTGCCGTCATTTCTTAGGGCGATTGTACACAGGTGCACAGACAGACATCACAGAAGATTGAAGTACAGGACTCTCAGGTGCGGTGGTGAAAAAAATGATTGAGGAGTATCTTCATCGTGGTCATGTGTTATACCTGGACAGTTGGTACACAAGTCCTCTTCTCACTAGGTACGTGAACCAACATGACACTGGACTGTGCGGCACTGTCAAGAAAAACTGTCATCACATGCCCAAGATGAGAGGAAGCTTCAGAAACAAAGAGTGGTGTTTTTCAAGGCACATAACATCCTCACCACTGCCTGGTACCACAACCGCAAAGTCTTCCTCCTATCGATGGTACATCAGCCCCTGGTGCATCACACACAGTCAATAAACTACAGCAGTGAGAGTAGGAGAAATGTCTGGAAACCTGAGTCTGTCACTGAATACAACATCAACATGCACCAGGCAGACCAGTCAGACTCAATGATCTCCAGTGTCAAGTGTGCCAGGACCATGATTAACTGGTATAAGAAACTCTTCTTCCACCTTCTGGATATCACTGCACTCAATTCCCACTACCTCCACACTCTTGTGACTGGATCGTTGGAGACCTTCGAGGGGTTTATCAGAGAGTTGGTGTGGGAAATCATTGCCAAATACGGCGAGGATCGGCCTCATCATCGCCTCCGCACCGCTACTGCTGCACAAACTCCCCTGCGCCTAACAGGATGACACTTCCCCAAACCCATCCCTCCAACAGCGACCCGTGCCAATCCCCAGCGCAAGGTGCCAAGAGTGCAACCACTCCAAATTTCACCCCAAAATTCAGAGGAAGGACAGTGGATATCGGTGTGGGGAATGCAATGTTGGACTGTGCTTACATCCCTGCTTCAAGAAATACCACACCCTTGTAAACTACTAGCAAAGTATGTACTTGCGATTTATGACACTATATAATTGTAAGGCATTGTAAATACGTTGGAACATTAGTATAAGTTGAGAAAATATATAGTATAAGCAGAAAAGACAAATGCAATCAGTGCAATGTGCGACATATGGGCGCTCTGTCAGTGAACGAACGCTTATTTACCCTATATTTGAGTGTGAACACCTGAGATTGTGTGTACTTGCGATAACTTATGCTCTTGTAAATATGTTTAAACAGTGTTTTTAGTTGAGAAATGAAATACTTTAACCCCTTAACCACGGAGCATCACTTTCGTGATGCTTTGGAGCAAGGGATCATACTACGGGGCGTCACGCTTGTGATTCTGTGTTATTTTGAATTTGACCAGGCTTTCAAGTGGTGGCTTGTATCATCTATCAGTACTGCTAATGTCCAACACTAGTCAGCACTCCTAATCTCATCTGTACTCCCATCCATTGTTGACAATTTAGCCATTTCTCCCCGTTCTTGACTCCTTTCCCTACCTTCCCTCCATTACCCTCTCCTCTCGCCTGCCCGGCAGCGCTGCGCTAAGTAATCTTTCCTGGAATTTTCCACTGATTTCATCCGTTGAAATAACCCCTATGCCCTATTCGTATACAAAATAATATATACAAAACAGAAATAAGGTAAGTGATAGTGCCATATACCTGGAATTGGCTAATTATCACCTGACAACACCTCACGTGCACTCATTCGCTAATTTTCCCTCTTTATTTCCCCTTGAAATATGCCATATAATCTATTCTCGTAATAAAAATATATATATATATGAAAGGAAGGGAGAAGCCTAAGTGATATTTATATTCACCTGAAACTACCTAATTTATTATGTATTGTCTAGATTTCCTGCCAATCATTTCACAGCATATATATTAGCAGCTGTCACCACGCCGACATTGGCAGCCTTTCACTGCCCCTAGGCCACCACAGCATTCAGTTTACTGTCGTCTTTCAAGGTGAAACCACGTCGGATTCGCGCCTGACTAATTCGGCCGCTTTTTAGCCCCATGCAAAGGGCCCTGTGACCGCTACCCCTACTAAACCTCGTGTGGAAAGGGGTAAAGGGCTAAGTGACTGCTGTGGAACGTGAACTGGCTAATTTATCAATGAAAATGATAGACAGTGACTATGATCTTTCTGGTGAGTAATACAGTGCAAGTGGAAATGTAAATAATGCGTAAATAATGTGTAAACAGCAAGTGAAAGCAATGAATGTAAATATAAGTGAACAGTGGAAAATATTTTTATAAGTTACTGCAAGTGACAGTGCATAACAGTGTAAATAAAATAGAAATGTAAATAATGTAAATAAAAGAGAGAATGTTAACAGAAATAGAAATGAGTAGTAATATAAGAATACGAGTATATATACTAGGAGTAATGAAAGTGAAAGTTTCACTCTAGCATGTATGAATACTAAGAGTTATGAAAGTGAAAGTGACAGATTCGCTTTCAACGCTAGTATACAGGACGAGAAAGTGAATGCTATGTATTTTACTGAAAGAGAAATTGAATGCCTACAGTGACAATAAACTACTATTACTGAAGGAAACTTATGGATAAAGACTGCAGATATATATATGTTATATAGTTATAAAATATAAAGTGTGAGTGTTTTTATGAATAATAAATGACAGAATACCAGCGGCAAACAAGCGCAAGTGGGAAGCTGGTATGTGCTCGTAATTTTCATTGCTTTCACAGTGTTTTTTTTTTGGAGTATGAATTCCAAACTATTTGAAAATCATAGAATAGTGTTTCTAGTGATAATATCAGGCTGTGGTAATCATATTACGGGGTGTCAGGAAGTGTAAAGTGGAGACTTCATTACCCAACTTCAGAAGTCTCCACAAGGCCTACAGTACTCGACGAAGGCTCAACAAACATCCCAGGAGAAAGCTAAAGGTATGTGCCATAGGCATATTTAATTATAATATTCTGGGAGTAATAATTGATTTTTGGCAAATATTTTTACAAAGTCTGTCGGAGCGTGAATATCACCGCGGGACATGCAAGGAGCGCCAAAACAACCCCGCAGTTTAGGGGTTAAGCAGAAAAGACACGCACTCTGTATACAGTGTGAAAAATCAGTGCTCCCCAGGTATTTCATATGTGAACTTATGCTTATTTTCCCTATTTTTTACTGTGAAAACCATTATTTTCATATAAGAACTATAAATTCATACAAAATGGACCTTTTTATGCCTTCCAGGAGTGAGTTTGGGTGAGTTGCTGCTTGGACTGGTGAGTGGGAAAACGTAAGGTCGGGGCCTCAGTAGAAAATGCTCATCACACCTGGGACTCCAGTACACCTGTTTATACTCAAAGGTGAGGTCTTATATGGTGGTTTTCTGTTGTTTCTCATCAAAAGCGAACTTTTTATAAAAAAAAAAAAACTCGGGGTCGAAAAGTTGCCGGATGGAGGTGTAATTCCTGTCAGAATGGGCCGGGACTCGATGGGTTAATCAATTCTCTCGCCCACTTCATCCATCGTGCTCCTCCCTTACTTTATTCATTCTTAACACAGGCCATTTTCTTTCATATCTGCTTTCATTATGCATATTCCCCCTCACTACATTGTATATATTTCATATTCCCTCATACTGTCACTGTATATTATACATTTTCATTCTCATAGCTGTAATATTCTTGCTTCACTACATGTCATACTTCAAAAAAAATTGATCTCTCTCCTGTTCATCAGCAACCTGAGACTGAAAGTAAGGATGTTGATCTTGGTGATGTAAATACCTTGACTCATCTCCATAGTGGAAGTTCATACGTAAAAACCTGTTCATCTACTCATACAACACCTACCATTGAACTCTTTCGCGCTACTTTCACTACCACCACTACTACTTCTGTTCTTGAAAACCCAGATAATTTTCTTCCAGATAAAATAAATCCAGATACACCACCCTCTCCAGATGATGCTCTAGAAAATCCCTCTGCCCATTCTCCAACCACTTCCATTAACTTCTCTACTACATCATCAAAGCTCCCAACTCTGCCACACCCAGCTACCACTACTTTTTCTGCATCTCAACCCACTACATCACTTAAGCTCACAATTTTCCAACCTCACACTCTTCCGGCAATGGCAAATCTGGCTTCCCCTCCACAGTCCATATATTTGGACGATGGTAGGTTAACCGACCAAAATACACCACTGAAGATAACTCTGTGTCCATCTACGACTTCCTAAGATACTCACAATCGACAAATCACAACTGAACCCCTAAAAATCTCTTATCTTAACCCCTTAATCACGGGTGTCATTCCAGAATGACATTGCAAAAACTGGACAAAACCGCAGGTGTCATTCTGGAATGTTTGTGAATATTTTGGCGCTAATTGTTTCAATGGAGAGTAGCTATTAAGCTCTTTCATTCCAGCCGATCCCCACCTCCCTCCTCCCACCCACAGTGCCCCCCCACCTCCCTCCTCCCACCCACAGTGCCCCCCCACCTCCCTCCTCCCCCCCACCCCCCCCCAATGCTAGCCAAACACGCATCAGTATCTGTCCAGCTTTGTGAGTGACAATGTTGCTGATGTGGCAGTGAAGTGCGGGCAATTACAGTGCCTTTTACCTGCCTCAGTGAACACAGAGTGGGTGTTTATCGTATGTGCAGTGTTCATATATGTTTATAGTATTATTATCAGAGTGTGGTTGGCATTTGGTAATGGTGTGTGGGGTGAAAAACAGTGATTTTCGATCGCTCACTTCTAATGGCACTGCCCGTCCAGTGAAAGTCATGAAACCTACATCATTGCAAAGTTGAAGGTTAGTACTTTCTAATGGTACCTCATTTTTCACTCTAACTTTATTCTGTGCAGAGTTATAAAGGTTTAAAGTTTGTTTACATTTTGGCTGGAACCCCTGCTGGGGGGGCCAGTCAGGTCAAAACAATGCCCGCGGTTAAAAAGGGTTAAGGATCGGTTACATCAAGGCAAATCACAAATGGGAGCCACGATTCGAGCCAGTTATTTCGATTGCTGTAATACATGCAATGAATTCCATCAGAAATTCATACAGCTCTGTTGTACCCCATTCCAAGGCCGGGTCTCTCATTGGTATTTCTAATCTCCTTAGACAAATGCAAGAGGGTATGGAAATTCCAGCTAAAGACGCACTGTTGTTTGAGGCAGCAGCTGTAGCAAAAGCTTCCAGCTCTGAGATACGTCAGTTGTTGCGAGATACTCCATGGATAACTCACAGTGATGGAAAGTATATTCTTACACTGGAAGATTTGAGAGATTAACTGGGTTACCTTCGATTTATCAACTGGCTGGATAGTAAACAAAAGAAAGTAGCCCTACAGATAGGTTTTAACCCGCCTCGTCCCGTCGACGTATGGATACATTGCAACATTTTGCATTTGCCAGTCCCGATGACGTACTGGTACGTCGTGCAATTGCAAGGTCCCTAATTTGCACAATTTTCAATTTTTGCACGTGATTTTTTGTACGTATACACGAGACACCTTCCTCTATTCCTCTACAAGATGCCAAGCAGGGACAATGCCTTACACCGCATAACCTCCCCCCTCCCCCCGCACACCTTTGTCTCAGCAATTCACCTGTTACCAGTGACCTGGTCAGTAAAGACATTCAGGGCCAGAGTGATTCCCCAATCGATGACAATGTGGAAGACAAACTTTACATAGCATTAGAGGAAGAAACAGTCAGAAATAATGATCAGGTAATGTGGCAAAAGAAGGTCAGGTATGGTGATTAGTTAGTGAGTGAAACAAAGCTTATAATGTCTATATTACTGTTTGAAAACCAATATACTCTCATACTACATATAAATTCGTACCAAGTAAATAAATAAATACCGTTTATGAGTGGTGTGAAATAGTTACCCTCCCATAGAGCTCGTTTTCTTTGGTGCCAGCCTGTTAGACAACCCAGTCAGGTAAGGTGGTATTGGTACCTGGATCGAGTATTTTAAACCTCAGGTGAGCGGTTTCTCTATGAATTTTCGATGTTTCTCACCAAAAGCGAGGTTTTAGCCAAAAAAAAAAAAAAAAAATCGAAAATACCTCGGGATTGGGGGGTGTCAGAGGTGCAAAATAGCTCAGGACATGACGGGTTAACCCCTTAACCGCGGGTGTCATTCCAGAATGACATTAGAAAAACTGGACCAAACCGCGGGGGTCATTCTAGAATGTTTGTGAATATTTTGGCACCAATTGTTTCAATGGAGAGTAGCTATTAAGTTCTTTCACTCCAATCGACCCCCACTGCCCTCCTCCCACCCACAGCACCCCCCCACCTCCCTTCTCCCCCCCAGCCCCCCCCACCGCTAGCCAAACATGCATCAGTATCTGTCCAGCTTTGTGAGTGACAATGTTGCTGACGTGGCAGTGAAGTGCAGGCAATTACAGTGCCTTTTACCTGCCTCAGTGAACACAGAGTGGGTGTTTATCATATGTGCAGTGTTCAAATATGTTTATAGTATTATTATCAGAGTGTGGTTGGCATTTGGTAATGGTGTGTGGGGTGAAAAATAGTGATTTTCGATCGCTCACTTCTAATGGCACTGCCCGTCCAGTGAAAGTCAACGAAGTCATGAAACCTACATCATTGCAAAGCTGAAGGTTAGTACTTTTTAATGGTACCTCATTTTTCGCTCTAGCTTTATTCTGTGCAGAGTTATAAAGGTTTAAAGTTTGTTTACATTTTGGCTGGAACCCCCGCGGGGGGGACCAGTCGGGTCAAAACAATGCCCGCGGTTATAGGGTTAATCCAGGAGATGAACTGGACATCTCAAAGGCAATAGCATAAAGACTGGGATCAAAAATCACTCACCAGGAAAGTACTCACACCTCAACCTCACACCGCAAACAGAACTGCAAAAGTCTTTCACACCTCTGGCACTTCATCGAATTCCTCATGTTCATGAGCGACTACTAGAGGCAAACCTAACACTATCCATTCTAACTCTCAGTGCCAATCACCAACATGCAGTCATGACCAGTCCAATATATGACAGGGCAAACAATCCTCGATGGTGTGCTGGCACTGTGGTTATGCCAGTCATCGAGAATCAAGCTGTTATTGCAAACAAGGATGGCACCACTCACAAGGGCAACAGCGCACACCTTCGCAATTGCGTCATCCTACTTGCATATATCACAAGAACAGTACTACCCACACCACTGATGAGTGTCGTTACCTTGCAAGAGTGCCCTTCTCGGAAGAATGTAACATGACGACAGAAGCTCTACTCCCCATTTGCCAGGTAGGGCCTCTAACTTCTTTAGGCATATAGTTATTCTGAGATGGAACGAAGGGGTCAAAACATCATTTTTCATGGACTCAGGATAAGTGCTAAATTTAATCTCAAAAACCTCTCTACACAGCATTAGGGGAACAATTAGAAAGGCCGGGATCCTTGAACCATCTGATATTCACCTGTGCAGCATGGACAGCTCAGAGTTTAACCCTCTCAGGGTCACTCACGCGATTCGCGATTCATGTGGATTGTTCTAAAGATGTTCAGTCACTCAAATCGCATTTCTAAGCACAAAAAAAATTCGCCAGAAGTTAAATTTCTGGCGAATTTGCATCAAATTTTGAAATGTCGTAGCGAGTGCAGCGGTTTCCCAAGGTAAGGCATTGGCAACACTGAGCTGCCTCACGGGGCCCAGCATGCAGTGATAAACCTCAGTCTCTTCCAAGCAGCCAGGCAGTTAGGTTGTGTCGCATGTACTGTCCCTTTGAACTCCTACTAATTCTCCCCCTCCTGCCCGAGCCAAAGCCCCTATGGACTCAGTGTGATAATCCAATATTTGTGAGCATATTTGTATGTGATATTGTCGATGGAACATAGATATATGTCACGAAAAGAAACTGTGTCCGTTATCAATCGTCAGGTTTAGAGGCGATATGCGTGTTCACTGTTGCGGGGTTTCGCCTCTCGCCCTCCCCAAGGCTCTATGGTGTGATTACAAATATGTATATAATGAAGCCAATGCCTAAACTGTATTTTGTGTGAAAGATATTGTGGCTGGCTTGGTGAAATTATGGAACTAGTTAGTGTTATGAACGCCATGAACCATAGTGTGGAATGGAGCAGGCATCATGTACAGTTTTTATAGTCGGGAAGAGAGAATTAGACAGTGGTGGGCAGCGCAAACAAAAAAGGACCTCGCGCAAGTGCAAAGCAAAGTGCAATCCACAGTTCACTACCTTGCGCAAGCGCAAGTGTGCAATCTGACAAATATTTAGCTTGCGCAATGTCACAAAGCGCAAGTGCAAACCATTTGGATATATTTGTGGGAATTACTGTAAAATACCGAGACATTTACATAAAATAGCATTCTTACTTTTATTTATTATTTTACATTATTTGTAATTTGCACAAGTGCGCAATCTAATATTTAGCTTCCGCAGTCGCTAAGTGCTAACGCAAACCATTTGCATATATTTATGGGAATTACTGTAAAATATTGCGATATCTAAACAAAGTAGCATACTTACTAATATTTAACATTATTCTATCTATCTATCTATCTATTGCTAGACGCCTAAATCACATAAGGGGTGGCCACTGGCCACAAACAAGCAACAAATCGCCTCCACATCGATCTGTCCCCCGCCATTTCACTGCCCTGCTCCGAGCTCACATCCCCCTCTCTCATATACTTCTCCACTCCAAACCCTCCACCTCATCCTTGGCCTCCCCCTCCCTCTCCCCCCCTTCACCTCACTCACATACACTCTCCTCGTTAGCCTTTCACTCTCCATCCTCTCCATATGGCCAAACCACCTCAATGTGTTTCTCCTAACGCTTCCTATCACATCCACATCCACACTACAACGCTCCCTCACTTCCTCATTTGTCTGTCTGTCTCTCCATGTAACTCCACATGCTCCTCTCAAATAACTCATTTCCACTGCTCTCACTCCTGACTTCTGTCCCTCCAACAAGGTCCAAGCTTCACTCCCATACATTAGAGATGGTATCAAAATACTGTCATGTAGTAACTTTTTCACTCGCGGAAGTTCAAACAGAGGAGTGAGAGGGCTGTGAAGCAGAGGGATAGGACAGGGGAAACAAAGGCTGTGATGTTGCCAGTTTTATTTTTATCTGCATTTTCACAAGACATTTTATTTCATAATTCAATATAGATATACAATAGCACGTGTAATTCCTTACAAAAATCATTAAAATATATTATTTAAATCAAATATCCACAGCCTTCGATTTAAATAATGTTTTAATGATTTTTGTAAGGAATTGCATATGCTACTCTTAATAAATAATGTATTTTTAATTTATTATTATTTACTAATAATAAATTAAAAAATATTAAAATACATTATCTCTGCTGAAACATTTTAAGAAATTCTATTACCCTCCGTCCCTCCCACCTCCCCCCAGCAGAACTCTCGCGACCCGCCCAAGCCTCCCCCATCCCTTGTCCAGACATACGGGAAGCCCCCAAGACGACGTGTTCCTTGGACAGGACAGGTGCGCAAGGCAGGTGTGCAAGCGCAAATTTAGTTGTGCAAGCGTAACTAAATTTGCGCTTGCGCACCTGCCTTTTCATGTGCACAAGCGCAATATTGCGTATGGTCTCATGCGGTGCACAATGCGCAAACGATATTCACCAGAGCGCAACGGTGCACAATTGCACTTTGCGCAAGTGTTGGCACACCTGCCCAGCACTGGAATTAGAGGTGTTTCGGGATGGAATTATTGTGATTCTGATAGTGAAAATGCATATGGAATTGTGTGAAATATACATCAAACATGCTGCAGGTGTTGGTGAAGGAGTATGGTGTGTGCCAATACAATAGAGTTGCATCGTACTCTCCCAGCAAAGGATGCTGCATCACAGTCACGTTGGACCGTAGTAAGGAAGGGAATAATTGCGGAGGTTAGGGTGGAATCATTGTGGAAGTCATGTATTTGTGCATGATATTGTGTGCAGTGTAAGTGAAATGTGCCACATATCCTCATGACGGCATAAATTATGGTGCATAGCATAGGAGAGCGATACTTTAGCGGCAGATGTGCTTTGAAAGGTAATGATGCCAAAGAACAAGGGACGTCATTGAACAGGTACTGTACCTTGGTCTGACATTTAGTGATAAATTATACTTTATGTAAAATATACGTGAACTGTGCCGCGAGTGTTCGTTTACGTGTGTAACATAGGTGAGCGGTACTTTTGCAGCAGGTGTGCTTTGAAAGGTAACAATGCCAAGGAATGAGGGACGTCATTGAACAGGTACTGTACCTTGGTCTGACATTTAGTGATAAACCTTGGTCTGACATTTAGTGATAAATTATACTTTATGTAAAATATACATGAACTGTGCCGCGAGTGTTCGTTTAGGTGCGTAGTGTAGGTGAGTGGTACTTTAGCGGCAGGTGTGCTTTGAAAGGTAACGATGCCAAGGAACGAGGGACATCACTGAACAGGTACTGTACCTTGGTCTGACATTTAGTGATAAATTATACTTTATGTAAAATATACGTGAACTGTGCCGCGAGTGTTCGTTTACGTGTGTAACATAGGTGAGCGGTACTTTTGCAGCAGGTGTGCTTTGAAAGGTAACAATGCCAAGGAATGAGGGACGTCATTGAACAGGTACTGTACCTTGGTCTGACATTTAGTGATAAACCTTGGTCTGACATTTAGTGATAAATTATACTTTATGTAAAATATACATGAACTGTGCCGCGAGTGTTCGTTTAGGTGCGTAGTGTAGGTGAGTGGTACTTTAGCGGCAGGTGTGCTTTGAAAGGTAACGATGCCAAGGAACGAGGGACATCACTGAACAGGTACTGTACCTTGGTCTGACATTTAGTGATAAATTATACTTTATGTAAAATATACGTGAACTGTGCCGCGAGTGTTCATTCAGGTGCGTAGCATAGGTGAGCAGTACTTTAGCGGCAGGTGTGCTGTGATAGGTAACGATGCCACGGAAGGAGGGATGACAGTTGACAGGTACTGTACCTTGCAACGCCGGGCAACCACGGACGTCAGTGGACAGGTAGTGCACCTTTCTAAAACAATTGTTGAAATTTATGATTCTTATCTAAAATGTTTGTGATATGTGCCACAAGTGTTCGTGGAAAACATTGTATCATGTGTTGGGGGAACGTTTGGGGAAGGAGGGGAAAATATATATATATATATATATATATATGTATAGAGACAGAGAGAGAGAGAGAGAAAGAGAGAGAGAGCCTCTGTGGTACAGTGGTAGAGTGTGTGTTTCGTACACAGGTGAGCCAGGGTCCACGCCCTGCCAGGGTAATAAACTTTGGGAGTGTTCACCCGGCCACGTACTGCATTGGTGGACATCAGGGGTGCTGTGGTTGAACCAGTGTCGCTTACTATAAAGTAAGCTTGCATCCAGTCGGCTTGCTCGGGCCGATTACACTTGGTTCACAGACTACACACACATCCAAAGCCACTCCAACACTACAATTACACTTACAAGCACTTCTCACCCTACAATCTCTACCAGACAGCCTAAGCCACTTGGTAGAGATACATTGGCTGTATCATCCCGACTTCGGTCGGGATAGGCCGATCCTGCAGTGGATACTCAAACGGCTGATGAGATGAGATGATATATATATATATATATATATATATATATATACAGTATGAGGGAGTATATCATGTGTGGGGGGAACCTTCAGATATTGTGAGGGAGTATATTATGTGTCTTGTGAAACTTAGGGGAAGGAGGGCTGAAAAATAAAATTTAAAAAATTATATATATATATATGTGTGTGTGTGTGTGTGTGTGAGAGAGTATATCATGTCCGGGGGGAACCTTTTATTTTATATATATATATATATATATATATATGGCACACCCACGGACGCCAGTGAACAGTTATGAGACCGTGAAAAGACACTGAAAAGTTATCCTTTAGGTGAACTGTTCATAAAAGTGCAGCGATTTGCTGTACAGAAAGATATAACAAGACGTGTGTAGTAGTACCCTCAATGGAAGGCGTTGCGTGAGAGTGAATAATATCTCTTCTTTTCAGTGGAGAACCTAAAAAGCTCATACTTGACTTTCTGTGTCTGTGCATGCCAAAATGGAGAAGAAAGGTCTGTCTTCTGACCAGTGGCAAAAGGTTCTCTTTGAGGAGGAGACTGAGACCGAAGTAGAGGACGAGCTGAGCCTTGTTCCAAGTGAGGAGGAATCGGACGATGTCCAAGAGGATTCCCCTCGGGCGGCATTGCTCACACTTCAAGAATGACGGGAGCAGACACCACCACCACCAGTGTCAGGACTATCGGCCCACTCATCGTCTTTTTTTGGACGACAGACATCACCTTGGCGTGGACCTCTCGCTCCTACAGCCATCGTGATCTCTCCACCTCAAGCCTCCAGTTCCCACTTGGCCGAGCCTATGCCACCAGAAGCAGGGCCTAGTTACACGACACTGGCACCTGCACAGCACGCATTGTGTGCGGCACAACTGGTGCAGCAGGCGACTGTGTCGTTGTCTCCTGCCTGGTCGACAAGGGCGCTGTCTCCGACAGTGTTCATCCACCCTGACATTTTCCAGCAGCAGGAGACAGTCTCATCCTCCTCATCATCGGAACACTCACAACCTCGACGAGGCCGGCGTGGTCCACGGCCCAACTAGGGGGGGCGGCCAAGGGATGTCCGAAGAGGAACAAGGGTGTCAGTATGCCGACCCACTGCCACCACTGCGGGAGGTGTTGCCACAACAGATCCAGGATGAAGCAGTGGTCCTTTCACACTAGCTAATGGGCCCTTCACAGGATCCCCAGGAATGAAGGAGGATCTGCCAACAACTCCTCTCCAGTTCTTCCAGCTGTTTTTCACGAGGGAGTTGTTGATGTATTTCACCCACGAGACCAACAGCTATGCGTCATTCCTGGGGACTGCATTGGAAGCATGGTTCATCTGCAATGAAAAGGAGATGGCCAAGTTCCTGGGGCTTTACTTTTTCATGGGGGTGATGAATCTCCCGAGCATCCGGCACTACTGGATGAGATCCCGCCTCCACAGCTACCCCCTCTTTACACAAGCGATGAGTGGAAGGCGTTTCAGGGCGATCGTGAAACACTTCCATTCCTTCAATTCACTTGTGATACCCCAGGACAATGAAGACCGGCTTATCAGGGTTCGCACGGTGATGGAGTACCTCCTTCAGCGGTTCCAGAACACCTACTTACCCAAGGAGCACCTCAGCCTGGATGAGGGCTGAAGGGGCGCCTGAGCTTCCACGTTACAACCCAATGAAGCCCTCAAAGTATTCCATCAAGCTGTATATCCTGGCTGAGGCTTCCTCGGGTTAATTTTGGAATTTTGAGGTGTATACGGGTCAGAAGAGGGCGCTGGAGACCACCATGTGGAGCCTCGTAGAACCGCCGAAGGATCAGGGGTACAGATTTTACATGGACAACTATTACAACTCTGTATCCCCATGCAAACGCCTCTTCAGTGCAGGAACCTATGTGTGTGGGACCCTACGCCTGGGAAGAGGAGCACCAAAGCAGCTGCAGGACATTGCCAGGACCACGAACCTGCCAGTCGGGGGCATGACAGTGATGCACAAGGACAATGTGATGGTGTTGCTGGGGAGGGACAAGCGCATTGTCAACATGGTCTCCATCTTCCACAGAACAAGCACCATCCAGAAGCAGGTTCGAAGGAAGACCAGGGCTCCTGACGGGAGGACAACCTATGTCCAGAAGACCGTGGACAAGCCTGTCGTGGTGGATGACTACAATCGACACATGGGTGGGGTGGACCACTTCAACCAGATGGTCCAATACTACCCTATCCAGTGGCAGACCGTGAAATGGACCAAGAAGATCACCTTCTACTTCATCCACATGACCATTTTCAACGCGTTCGCCCTGTTCAAGAAGTTTCGGGCAGTCAGTCTGCTTGAATTCATGGAGGAGATAGTGGACAAACTCCTCTACTTTGATGAAGCAGTGGCCCGCATCAGGGCACGTCATCCACCATGCCCCTGACCTTCCAACCCGACTGCCAGCAGGACATCCAGCACCTGTGGCACCTGCTGCAGCACCAGCACAGGTGCCATCACCACGGGCTCCTGCACCAACACCACCATCTCCAGGAAGAGGGCCAGGACAGGAGTCAGCACCACCATAGGACAGGGGAACGCCAGGAGGACACCCAGCCAAGCGCCGTCGTTTCATCGACAGAGTGCAGTTGGATAAGACACTGTGCCACCGATGGGAGAGGATCCCTGACCGGAGGAGGCTGTGGTGCACCCTGTGTTCCCTGGCGAAGATGAGGAGGGACACAAGTCACATGTGTCCTGTTTGTGATGTGGCACTGTGCGTGGGTGATTGCTTCGAATGGTTCCATGCCAAGCGAAGTATTCCCTAGTGCAGTGTACACACACACACACACACACACACACACACACACACACACACACACACACACACACAACCATCAGTGAACTAACAGTGGAATTGAGTACACTTAGGAAGAAAATGAGTGAAATGGCAAGTACAGTAGTCAATCACGAGAGTGTTATGGAAGAGTTCAAAAATGACACAGAGACAATTAGGCAAGTTAGCAGTCTTACTGACCAGAGCAGTAATATTGAGGAGAAGATAACACAAGTGAATGAAGCTGTGCAAAGCTATAAAAATGATGTAGAGACCACGTATGCTGAAATGGTGAAAGTAAAGAAAGACTTAGAAACAAGGGTGGAGGAAAAAAGCATCAAAAAGGAGATGAAAAGAATAATCCAAAACAATCCAAAGTTAGTCAGAGATTCAGTAGAGATAAACAAATCAATAATAATCACTGGTATAGAAGAGGAAGAAGTTAAAAACAAGATCACAAGAGACAAAAAGGAGATGACAAATGTAATGAACTTACTGAAAGAAGTATCAGAGGAAATTTGTAGTAAAGACATTGAGGAACACAAAAGGTTAGGGAAATACGAGAAAAGCAAGACAAGACCTCTAAAGGTGACTTTCCAGAGTGTAAACACTGTGGAAGAGATACTAAAAAATGCAAAGAATCTTATGGAAAAACAGGAGTTCAAAAATGTATGGATAAAAAGATGCCTAACACAAGAGGAACTGGAATTACTGAAAGAGAAAAGGGAGGAAGCAAAAACAAAAAATGAGGGAAGATCAGAAGAGGAGAAGAAGAAATTTTTTTACAAAGTAATAGGATTGCAGGTACGAAAGTGGTACACAAACAGGATGGAATAAAAAGGAGGAAGGTAGTAGAACCATGTCATGACAAGTATATAAACAAGATGATAAAGTTGATGTACTCAAATGTGGATGGAATGGTATCTAAATTACTAGAGATGAATGATTATGTCAGAGAAAATGAACCACAAATAATATGCCTAACTGAAACAAAATTAACACCAAGGATATCCAATGACATACTAAACTTAGAGGAATACAATATGTGGAGAAGAGACAGAAATTTAAAAAAAGGAGGAGGAATTATAATATTAACTAGGAAAAATCTAAAAGTCAAGGAAATAAAACTAGATACACCATCACAAGTAGAACTGATTGCAGTAGAGATCGACACATCTGAAGGTAAAGTAATTATAGCCAATTTGTACATGCCACCCAGATCAAACACATGGGAAAGAGACGAATATGAGGACCTGGCAGAAAGTACAATTCAGAGTATAAGATCATTGCTACATAAAATGGAAGAGAAATCGGAAAGAATTATACTAACTGGGGACTTCAATACAAATATAAATTGGAATACTCTAGATATAAATAGCCAAGAAAGCTGTTGGGACCAAAAGCTCCTGGATCTCGTACAAGAGTTTTTCTTAACGCAACATGTGAGGGAAACCACCAGAAAAAGAGGACTTGATGTACCTTCAGTGCTAGAACTAATATTTACTAGGCAAGAAAATGATATTGACAGTTTAATATATCGCCCTCCACTCGGCAAAAGCGATCATGCAGTACTAAATTATAACTTCAGGATAGCATATGACATAGTAAACAGCAATGACAGTTACAAAAAGAGTCTAAACTATAAAAAGGGAGATTATCAAGACCTAAAGAAGTATTTCTTAGAAGTTGATTGGGAAAATGAGCTTAGAGGACAAGATTTAAATGCTGTATATAAAAAATTCTGTGAATTTTATGAAATAGGAGTCCAGAAGTACATCCCACAGCACAAAGAAGCAGATAAGAAAATACAGAAATGGTTCAATACAGAATGTAAAAAATCAAAAGAAAGAAGAGATTTGTTGTGGAATAGATACAGAAGACACAATAGTGAAAGGGCATATAATAATTACAAACAGGCAAGAAATGACTATACAAGAATAAGGAGGGAAGCCGAAAAACAGTTTGAGGAGGATATAATAAATAAAAGTAGTGATCAACCAAAGCTGTTTTACAGCCATATCAGAAGCAAAACCAAAGTAAAAGATATAATACAATCCATTACGGACGAGGGAATCACTTATACACAAGAGAAAGATATTTGTGAAGCACTAAATAAGAATTTCCAATTAGTTTTTACAAAAAAAAAAAATTTGAGAGGGACTATGTGGAACACGCATGTCCACACATACTACCAGATATACAAATAGCAGAAAAAGTAATACAGGAGGAGTTAAGTAGATTAGACAGAGGAAAAGCAAGTGGTCCTGATGAAATTTCATGTTGGGTATTACGAGAATGTGCAAAGGAGTTAAGTAAACCATTATTTATAATTTTCAAGAAATCCTTGAGTCAAGGTAAACTACCTGATATTTGGAAAAAAGCAAATGTTGTCCCCTTATTCAAGAAAGGAAATAGACAAAATCCACTCAACTACCGACCAGTATCACTGACCAGTGTTGTAAGCAAGGTATTAGAAAAACTTATAAGGAAAGCTTGGGTAAATCATCTAGAAGAACACAGTATGATAATAGAAAGACAGTTTGGTTTCAGAAAAGGAAAATCATGTGTTACTAATCTGTTGAGCTACTATGACAGAGTAACAAACACAATACAGGAAAGGGAAGGAT
This sequence comes from Coenobita brevimanus, assembly GCF_032717465.1. Lineage (NCBI taxonomy): Eukaryota > Metazoa > Arthropoda > Malacostraca > Decapoda > Coenobitidae > Coenobita > Coenobita brevimanus. The sequence continues at coordinate 25,817,963 of NC_137062.1, forward strand.
GGGTGGACAGTATCTATTTAGATTTCAAGAAAGCTTTTGACACAGTACCACACCAAAGACATTTATGGAAACTGTACCATCAAGGAGGAATTCGAGGCAAACTGTTTTGTTGGATGCAAGACTTTCTCATAAAAAGAGAAATGAGGACAGTACTAAGAGGAAACTACTCATCATGGAAAGAAGTGACTAGTGGAGTACCACAGGGTTCAGTGCTGGCACCAATCATGTTTTTAGTGTATATAAATGATATAAACAGTAACACTGGAAATGAGAGCTATCTGAATATGTTTGCAGATGATGCAAAAATACAAAGGAGAATTACTAACACAGACTCTTGTAAAGAGCTACAAGAAGAATTAAATAAACTTCATGAATGGAGTAGTACATGGCAAATGGAATTCAATGTGGACAAGTGTCATGTAATCAAGTTTGGTAAAAGTGGAAAAAGACCTGATTGGGATTATAAGTTAGGAAATAAAACCCTATACATATCAGAAAGAGAGAAAGACCTAAGTGTGATTATCAATAACAGACTATCTCCGGCTGACCACATCAGCGAGAAGGTACGGAACATGTATACACTGCTTGCAAATATGAGAATAGCATTCACATACATAAATGAAGACATGCTAAGAAGGATAATAACACCATTCATTAGACCAACCCTGGAATATGCATCAGTAATCTGGAGTCCTCATCTCAAAAAGCATATAGACAAGATTGAAAAAGTTCAAAGGGCCGCTACAAGATGGATACCAAGCTTAAGGGACCTAAGCTATGAAGAAAGACTAAATAAACTGAATCTACCAACTTTACAGGAGGGAAGGAAAAGAGGTGACATGATAATGCTATATAAGTGTATATCAGGAAAGGAGAAAATAGACATAAATGATTACTTAACATATGGAAAAGCATCAGCAAGAGGACACTGCAAAAAACTGCATAAGAAGAGAGGTGATAAAGACGTAAGGAAATTCAGTTTCCTCAACAGAGCAATTGATCAATGGAATGCACTACCGAATGAAATAGTGTGTGCCAAAACAATTCACAAATTTAAGGATATGTACGATAAATATGGTTTAAGACACGGGACAGTACGAGCTTGACTCATTCCTGTAAAGATACAATTAGGTAAGAACAATTAGGTAGGTAAGAACACACACACTAACACATACACACACTAACACAGACACTCACACACACTCGCACACACACACTACCACACACACACACTAACACAGACACACATACACACTCACACACACACTTACACACACACTACCACACTTACACACATACTAACACAGAGACACACACACTCACACACACACACACACACACACACACACACACACACACACACACACTCACACACACTACATACCTCCTCATCTTCCAATCCCACAAGGTCCTACAACTCCATCAACACCCCTGGAGGAAGTGAGTTCTCCAAATTTTGTTGATATGTATATTGACCTGTTATCATTACCACTATAATTTTCAGGCAAATAACCGTCTTCTCCTACATAATACACATATGACAGAAAGTAAAGCTTCATTAGGAGTAACTTGGAAAAAATAGTGTTCATGTGTAGTAGGTTACAACCATAAAAAAAACAACCTTGGAAGATTTTACAGTTTGTACATAAAAAAAAAAAAAAAAAAAAAAAAAAAAAAAAGCTTTGGGAGCATAGTCTTTAGGCAAAGGGGGAGAAAACAGTTTTTCTTTTTTCGCTTGCGGTAAAAGTAGGTACCGACGGAACAGTAATCTACCTTTGTCGTCCTATTACTCGAAAACTATTGGGCGTATCGACTTCCTGTAAGAACCATGATAATGAGCAGTAAATTTTACGTATGTTCATTTGCAGAATATAAGCCTTTGGGAGCATTTTCTGTTGGAAAAGTTGGGGGAACAGACTTGGTTTTTTTCCTCGCTAGCAGTAAAGTCATTACTCGGAGGAGTAATCTCACTTTGTCGGCCAATTACTCGAAAATTATTGGACATATTGATTTCCTGTACGAACTACGATAAAGAGCAGTAAATTCTACGTATGTACAAGACATAACAATGTAATATCTATGATAAGAATGCGTTGTCACGTAGGCGGGAATATTGTGTATGCTATGCGCACATCACGAAAGTGACATACGGACGTGAATTCCCAGTCGTTTTTGGCGATTTACTCGAAAACTATGAGGCGTACCGAAACCAATTTTAGGTCATTAGAAAGCTGGTGAAACTCTGCATAATATTATGCAATAAAAACGTAACATGTGCGAGAAAAGTTCAGAATTTGAGCTTGAATTTTTTTCAAAAATGGCTTTCAATTTTTGGCTATTTTTTCGAAAACTACAAATTGTATCACAACCGGATTTGTCTCTTTAGGAAGCTGATGAAATTCTCTATCAAAACATCTAAAAACATTTTCCTGTATGATGGAAAATATTCGAATGGTGATGTTGGGAAGTGAACGTGACATAGCGAAACGTTTATTCACAGCCGCCTAATGTTGTTTTATTCGTGTTTTCCTGTTTTTTTGTGGTGCTTATCAGCTAGAACAAACATCACTGAATAAGATGACATAGGTTTTATGGCAGTATATTGATGTTCGGGTGCCGAAAATAAGGAGAGAATACGTGTTATTTGTTGTGCGCAAGCAGCCAGGCCGGGCCGCCTCGCAGAGAAAGTCATGCTCCAGAAAACTTACTGAAACTTATCGTGAGCGAGAGGGTTAACCCATGGATCGCGAGCCACAGCTCTAGCTGGGTAGTGTGGCGTTGCAAGCCACAGCTCAGGCTGTGCTGGCCGTGCATAACCGTAAACAACTCGACCACTACACAGACTTATGCATGGCACTACGTAAAGACGGAGAGAGAGAGAATTTTTTTCTTTTCACCAGATGATACCCTGGATGTTTATCTTCAAGTTTATAATAAACAGAAAAAAAAATATTTTTTTTCATTTTTTCACTACTCCCGTACATAAACTTACGCATGGCCCTACGCAAAGACGAAGAGAGATTTTTTCATTTCACTGGATGATGCCTTGGATGTTTATCTTAAAGTTTATAATAAACAAAAACAAAAAAACTTTTTTCCTTCTTTTTTCGTGCACCACGGGGTGGGATATAAAAAGGTAATTGCTCAATCCACGGATTAATGTCAGAGTAAGAGTCACTTTAGAGATACAACTTCATGAAGCCTGAAAATCTTTCACAGCAGAGTTTCACATAACAAATGATCTCAGATATCTGGGGGAGGCGGTGGCTGAATCGGTAGAGAGGCGGCTTGCAGTCCTAATGGACCCAGGATCGAATCCTGGCTGGGGCAGGGAACAGTTTAAGGATTTGAATTTCCTAAAATGCAGACACTCCTGATCTACCAGATGACCCGCCGACATGTCGTAAAAGTACCCCCGCTAATACCAGTACACCAGTCCCGTATGAGACAGCCCTAGCGTGTATTCAATATGGACGGTGGGTGTTAGCGCCGAAGTGGTGACATGTGGAGGTGTAGGAGGACTACTGGGCCTTGGGATAGGCCACTGCCCCCAAGAAATAGGCCCTGAGCCTTTGCCCAGAGTTGGACACGTAAAAAAAAATAAAAATAAAAAAAAATAAAATGATACTCTGACTAGCTTACTCACCATGGCTCCATTGCCCTATTCCCTGCTTGTGGTAATACTGATATTAAAGGTTTCCCAGTATCTAGCATGGAGTACCCACGTCCTGTACTCTCCGAAATAAACTCAGTCATTTAGTCTCACGTGACTCCACCACTAACAGAGTAGAGAGGTAAATTCACTAACATAATGACACCCCCTCTAAGTATTCAGTAGTGGATTATGACAATCCCTCTAACAGTGACACAATAGCTGACTCAGACACTTCTCATTTAACTACCCCCAAAAGTTTGAATGACATTCTACAATGCGTGGAGATCAGACGAGCAGTAACCAAACAGTGCACAATTTTGTTGCCACATGAGTCTACCAAAGTCTCTGTTTGTGTTGAAGGTGCAATAGAAAGAGTGTATTATTAACATTACCAGAGACATATTGTATGAATGGCTTAACTTATGAGTCAGCATTGTGCACCATGTTGGAGGATAATTTGTGTTATCTCTACTTGTTAACCCGCCGTGTCCTGTCAATGTAGATACTCTTGCATCATTTTGTCATGCTCAGTCCCAACAACGTGTTTACATGTTTTGCAATTGCGAGGTCCGTTATTTGCAGATTTTACAAGTTTTGCGGGTGATTTTTGGTAGGTATATGTGGGAGACATTTCTCTACCCACCGTCAGGCAGCGACACTGCCTGGACCTGCGTGACCCCTCCCCCCCCGGCACATCATTTTCTCGGCAACTCACCTGTTAGCAGTGACCTGGCCAGTAAAGACATGTTATGCCACGGTCTCTCCTCTGACAACAATATTCAAGGCAAAAATGATTCCCTATGTGGAGGACAAATATTACATGGTGTTAGAGGAAGAAACGAGCAGAAGTGATGAGGAGGTAACGTCACCAAGGAAAGTGCAAAATGTTGATGTGTTTGGTGAGTGAAACAACGCTTAAATCAACTATATTTTTGTGTGAAAACCAATATACTCTTGTACCGCATATAAATTCGTACCAAATAAATAAATATCTACCTATTCTCAGTGGTTTGGAATAGTTACCCCTCCCATAGAAAACGTCTTCTCTGGAGCGGGGCTCCAGATAAGACGGTACCAGGTGAGGGAAGGGTCACCTGTACAAGGCACTTCTAAGCTCAGTTGAGCACTTTCTCTCTGAATTTTCAATGCTTCTCATAAAAAGTGGAGGTTTTAGCCAAAAAAAAAAAAAAAAAATCTGCTGGGTCGAGGGGGGGAGGGTCATTGGTGAAAAATCTGCTGGGACGCAGAGGGTTAAATGTCACAAATGCTCCACTGAAGCTTAAAAGTGGTATAAAGATTGGAGATTTCCTGGTTTACCCATCAGCCGTAACGGTGTGCCAGGATATACCATTCTCCATAACAGCTAAGGATGATGATAATGAACCCTCTTGTGTGTATGCCATCAACTCTAAGGGATCTGCAATGACTCTTTCACCTGAACTAGTCTCATATGTATCCTCCAGTGACTTCCCACAGCATAAGGATCAATTAGTCAATATTTTGCATATTTATCGAGATGTAGTAGCCTTACCTGGAGAACCTATGGGTAGGACAGATCTAGTGCAATATCACACAGAACTAGTGCCAGGAACTCAGCCAACTTACATACCAACGTATTGATTACCCCATAGTTTGAGAAACGAAACAGACGAGATAGTACAAAACATGTTAAATCAGGACATTATTGAGCACTCTGTCAGTCCATGGAACAGCCCACTTTTCCTAGTTCCAAAGAAGGGTGGACAATTTAGACCAGTAGTGGACTATCGTAATGTAAATTCTGTCACTGTACTCGATCGATTTCTATTGCCAGTTTTGACTTATTTGTTAGAGACACTAGGTGAGAACAACATGGTCTGTAAATCCCTTGACCTACTCAGTGGCTACTGGCGAGTAGAAATGGAAGAGTCATTTTGCCCTGTAACAGCATTTAGCACCCCTTCAGGACATTTCCAGTTCAAGAGGCTAACAGGATTAAAGAATGCCCTTTCAGTATTCATGAAACTCATTCAGTCTTCAGTGGCATGATTGGCCACTCTGTTTTTGCCTGCTTGGATGTTATAACTGTGGTGAGCAAGTCTATCCCTGAACATTTCGCTAAGCTTCAACAAGTATTTGAGCACCTTCAGATGGCTGGTCTAAAGATTAACCTCAGTAAATGTGACTTCCTAAGGAAGAAAATTAAATTCCTTGATCATGTAGTTGATGCTGTGGGTATTCATACTACTGAAGATAAGATTACAGCGGTCATCAACTTCCCAGAACCTACCAGTACAGATGGTGTAAGGAGTTTTCTTGGACTAAGTGGTTCCTACCGACGATTTATTAATGGGTATGGACAGATCGCTGCTCCTCTGACCCAGTTACTGAAGAAAAACGCACCTTTTGTGTGGACTAAAGATCAGTCACAAGCCTTCGAAGCACTGAAAATAGCCCTTGTAAAGGTCCCAGTCTTGGCCTTCCCTGACTATACGAAACCCTTTCTTCTATGCACGGATGCGTCAGGCGCAGGAATTGGTGCAGTATTGATGCCACGAGATCAGGCATCAAGGAAACGTGTAACAGCATATGCTAGTTGCTCCCTCAACCCCACAGAACGTAATTACAGTGTCACAGATTTGAAAGCTCTAGTAGTGGTCTGGTCTCTGAAACATTTCAGAGATATAGTATATGGTTACCCTGTGCATATCCAGACAGACCACCTTCCTCTTTGTGAATTGTTCAAGGGAAGAAACCTTACAGATAGGCTAGCTCGATGGTCAGTCATCATCCACGACTTTAATCTAACTTTTCAGTACGTGCCAGGGAAATTGAATGTAGTTGCAGATGCACTTTCACTCCATGTAACAGTGGCAGGCACATCATATCAGCCAAACGAAACTTCTAACATCATCTTAACCTCCGAGATCGTTCATAATTGTCAGTGCAAAGACCCTGAATGGTCCAAAGTGATTTATTTTCTAGAATCGGGACATAATTCGACCTTACCTACTTTGCCAGGCCCAATAAATGAGTTCATGTTAAGTGATGGTATCAAGTTCAAGAAATCATTACTTACAGGAAAGGGCATACCCAACAGGGATGTACACCAACTCATTGTCCCTACTGACCTAATACCTGTGGTAATTCAAATAATTCATAACACTCCTCATGCTTCTCATCTGGGTAAAGATCGATGTTTGTGACAAACACATCTCAGATACTATCGGCCCACTATGCGTTGAGATATTAACGTGCACTGTGACCCTTGTATTTCCTGTAATCACCACAAAGGTTCAACCGGATCACCTGCACTGCTCTTGCAATATTCAGTTCCAGCACGCCCATGGGAAACTGTCTCTATTGACCTCCTCATGCACAGTATTTATTTGTAGTAGTTGATCACTTCTCACGCAACTGTGTCCTCGCGGCTCTCTCATATAAGACCACGAAGAAGGTTGCACGTGCTTTCACAGACCATGTCATTTGACCATTCACTACCCCATCTACTATTATTACAGATAATGGCACAGAGTTTAACAACAGTCTCCTGGTTGAAATATGTAAGCAGTAACATATCAACAAATGCAACATTGTACCTGACCATCCAGCTTCAAATGGCCTCATAGAGTGCCATAACCGGAAGGTTTTGGAGTGTTTAAGACATCTAGGAATACAAAATGCATCCTGGGATGAATGAATACCCCAAATTGCAGCCTCTATAAATAGTTCCATCAATGCCTGTATTGGCAAATCTCCCTTCTTTGTCGTACTGTATGTGGCTTCGATAAAGACCTCCTCTATTCTCTGTTATCCTCAAAGCCTGGTCCCCTCTATAATATGGAAGACTATGTAAAGGTGAAAATGTCAAATTTCAAGAAAATCCATCAGTATGTACAAGCAAATCAGGCTTCATCTCAGAAGAACATGTTGCAACACCAGCATAAGTCTACCTCACCTATAAGTATCAGTGTTGGAGATCTGGTATTTGCCCGTTCATTTACGCGCACCTCTAAATTGGATGACAAATTTACAGGTCCACACTGAGTGATAACTCAACAATGTAACAAGTTTGAAATACAGGAACTGTCAACTAGAGATACCAAGTGGGTGCATGAGGATGATCTTAAGTGTGCACCAAGAGGCCTGGTGTTGGAGGAGTCACTTACACAAACTACCGGTACATCTCCTTCTCCTTTTCTTCCATCTGAACCCTCTTCATACACACTTTCCCCTCCCACAGCCAATGAATATCGATCCAAGTTGTGTTCTGTACACAAACCTGTTTCTTGCATATTCACCTCCTCATAATCATTCCCATTAATTCGAACTTATTTTAAAGGTAAGATGTTTGAAGTCTACCTTCTGGGAGTGATGACCCTAAAAAGGTCCGCGCTAGGTGAGGACGATGGTGGAGTACGTCTCGGGGCCTTGGTCGGCTCAGGAGGCGAGGTAATGTTGAGAGAAGATGTAGTCTCCCTTCGCTACGATCTTGAGCCCCTGGCCGATGTAGCCATCACCATGTCTCACTACGTACGCCAGTTGGACGAGTTTCAGACCCTCCAATCGACCATTGGGGGGAAATACAACCCAGATAAGTTTTGGTACCCTCTTAATCTACCAATTTCTTAGAAGCTAGAGTACATCAAAACTAAGTTTCTCACTTGTCTGACACCTGTTCCAGCCAGGCACCTGTAGATCGTTCACGTGTGAAACGTGGTCTCATTGACCATGGGGGAGAAATTCTAAGGGGCTTATTTGGAGTTTCAACGACTCATAACCTCTGTGATTTCAAATTCATCCTTCCTCAGTCAGCTGGTGCCCTTGAGTCTCAAAATCGAGTAATAAAGGTTCAACACACTATGCTACAGAAGGTCACAGCCCACTTAAATGATGTTACATACATTCTACCTGCAAATGGTTGTGACCAGTCCAATGTACGACCGGGCAAACAATTCTCGATTGTGTGCTTGCACTGCGGTTACGCCGGTCATCGAGAATCAACCAGTTATCACAAACAAGGATGGAACCATTCACAAGGGCAACAGTGCGCACCTTCGCGATCGCGTCGTCCTACTTGCAAATATCACAAGAACAGTACTACTCACACCACTGATAAGTGTCGTCACCTTCCGAGCCGCTGATCGGGGGAAGAGGAGCGCCCTTATCAGAAAAATGTCACATAACAACAGAAGATCACAACCCACTTAAATGATGTAACAAACACTCTACACAACTTCACAGGAATTCTAAAGAAGCAAATTCCAAAAATTAATATTGTCTCCGAGCTCCTTTATGTCAAACTACACATGAACAGCCTTCAACTCTCCCTAGACTCTCTTCTCTCACAATCACTACATTAGTTTGTATTCTAGTTGATGTTGTCGGTGGTCGTGTCACTGCAGACTTAGTACCTGTGTCTGATCTTCGTTCTGTATTGGAATGGGCTCACTCTACCTTTGACTTGTCTCCAGTGCTTTAATTCTTCTCTCTAGAATTCTACTATCCAGTACTTGAGACCACCTTCCTCGCTAATGACATTATCGTTCATATTCCTCTTCGTTCTACCATCACATTTTACCTCTTCCAAATTATTCCTTTTCCTTTCTTGTTCAGTAACTGCAGGCCTCTGTTCTCTCGGGGTATTTCCTCCTATTCCATGATCGTTGTTGTTTTCACATCCTCCAGTGATCTCAACAAGTGTTCTTTCCTTACATCTGCTTCTCGTCTTTGTGTTGCCTACCTTCTGGCTGGTATTCCCAGTAACACCGCGCCCTGCGAGTCTGCCTTGGTTGGCAACCGTTCTGTACACTTTGTTCCTTTATTCCAGCTCCTCAACTCCCAGTGCATCATGCTTATCTGAACCACAATACTTCTTTACTGTCCCAGTCTCTATTAGTGTCATGTGTACTGGAACTTCTGTTCATTCAGTGCCTGCTAGTGGTCTCTCTAAAGTGCCTGACTATTGTACACTTAAATCAGAACTTGTCATCACCTATGCAACTCGTTATCATCAGGGCCACACGCAATCACACGTATGAAATCTTTTAATCCATCAACATGACTTCCAGCTTTCCTTTTGACAATCTATCCATCACCTCTGCAAACTTGCATATTTTGGGCTTTGTTAACGAGAGTGATTTTGTTATGGATCAGCCTTCCTTGGCCTTCAGCCGTTCATGAGTACACTCGCGCCAGAAAGTATCGGTGCACAGGGGGTGCGATGTCTGCCTAAATAGTTCGAACTACTGCTGACATTACCAACGTCTTATTGTGTATCATCAGTGTCTGGTATTATAAACATTACATTTGCTATATGTTTGCAAGAGGATATTGCTAGTTGGCGATATATGACACCTCCCGACATCAGGGCTACCAACGTGTGGTAGGTTGGATACTAATATTTCAGTGACTTTCTTTCTGTGGTCCAAAATGTTTCACGCATGTTGTGCACCGAAACTTTTGTGACCCAGTGTACATCCAGTCTTTGTGTTTCCCCCAGTGGCTGTCTCCTTTATTGGATTCAGTCTGACCATTTGTGCAAAGAATTGTTGTGTTAGGAAAATTGAACACAGACTACATGAATTCCGCATCACAACAAGGATAGTACAACCACCACAGGATGCTGAAGCTGGCCGTACATAGTATCTTCTCACATGACTACTAAAAGTGCTAAAAGAATCATATGACAACTGTGAAAAGTAAAATGACGAATGTGGAAAGTAAAATGACAAGTTGAAAGGTACACTGACAACGCTGAAAAGTTAATGAAATAAAGTGATATAATGGAAAAGAATGATTAAAAAAAAAAAAAATAGGAGCACAGAAAATTATCAAAATAGTAAAGCAGAAAACAAATGGAAAAACAAACGAACAGTAAATAGCGTGAAAAATGACACGAGGAACAATATTCGAAGTGACACAATCGAAGACAAGAAAAAAAAGTGAGAACATATATATATATATATAATGGACTTCACCCTGACAATCTTTGTGTGCTCCACTGTTGAAATATCACTATTCCATGTACCATTATAATATTATATCTGTGTACAATGGACTTCGACTATTGAGTGATGAAAACTGCAAATCTATATTATTACTAGAAATACTATGTCCAATCTCTCTCTCTCTCTCTCTCTCTCTCTCTCTCTCTCTCTCTCTCTCTATATATATATATATATATATATATATATATATATATATATATATATATATATATATATATATATATATATATATATATATATAAAATTCCATTTATATATTACTGGATTTCCCACTTGACTCACATGGCCATGTACCGGTATTGCAAATAATGTATTTTTTTTTAATCCTACTTTTATTGGACCATTCTGCCTTATAATTATTATCATTTCAAGTACTTAGATACAGTACCTAGCTAAACTCACTCCCCTCAATTATTCTGTAAATAACTACATTGTATACTAATGGTTCATTGTCAGAAGACACCATTTTAATTATACAGGGAAATATTGTAACCATGGCATGTAACCATACCTTGTAACCCCATACTATGTAACTGTAACCATACTACGTAACCATACACTGATAGTATCTGAAACTTGCAAACTAGAAGTAACAGTACATAAGTTAAAAGTATATGTATCGACTAGTGAGTGCCTACGTGACGAATACTGCACGCATCAGCTGATTGGAAATAACCAACTTTTTGCATGAAAAGAAAGCATTTCATTGTGTTCTGTAACACCTACCATGAAAACAGGTGTGTATGTAGGTGTGAGGAGATAACTACAGTAGAGTGGGGGATGTAGGTCAACAAGGCCTTGGTGGTACTTGGGGAGAAAAATTTCGGCAACAACCAAATTCTTTTGTGGACACTCTCCATTTCAGTGGGATTTGTCATACCACCCATGAAAACAGGTGTGTATGCAGGTGTGGAGATATAAAACAGGTGCAGGGAGTAGCCCTACAAGGCCTCATAATCATTCAGAAACTAACATAGACATATATAAATGTTTATAACCATCAAGGACATCAAAACAAAGTTGAATAATGCTATAGATGCATTTTTCTGGTCTAAATATTTTCCAAACTCACTTCTAATTCCTTTCTCTGGTTCCTTATCATTTATTTCATGCTTTAATCCAATACTGGTGTGAATAGGGTCTTAAATAGGTGCTATGGATGTCCAGTAGGGTTATTTAGGTGGCTTTCAAAGTTAGGCAGGGTTAGGGTCCATAAGTACCAGTCCAGGAGGCAGGGGCCCAATATCCGGGCAAAACCAATTCCCGGACAGCCTTTGGCTGTATTATGTCGGATATTAAAGGAATTACTGTATTTACTGACAGCCGTGTTATCATGCCCTTTGAATATTTTGAATACTTGAATTAAATCGCCTCGCAACCTCTGTTGAGTACCGTAAGGGTAATGAGATTCAAGACTTCTAATCTTTCCTCGTATGTTTATTTCTCAGTCTAGGTATCATCTTTGTCATCCTTCGTGGTACTCTTTCAAGTTTCTCCATATCCTTTTTATAATACAATGCCAAAAATTAAATGCAATACTCCGGGTGTGGGCGTGCTAAGGAATTATACAAATTGAGGACATTATTATTGGATTTAGATTCAAATACTCTACCTATGAATCCAATCAATTTATTGGCTTTTTTCACAGCCTCTGTACATTGTTTGGTTTCAAATAATTTGTTATTATAACTCATGAGTTTTTTTTCATGGGGTATCCTATCAAGCTGGACATTATTCATGTTATAACTAGGTCTTACATTTTTACTGCCAATGTTTAGCAGTTTACATTTATTGATAATGAAATGCATTTGCCAGGCTTAGGCCCAGTTAAATAGTTGCTCAAGAACTCCTTGAATTGCCTGCCTTTGCAATGCTGTATCTGTTTGTTACCTATTTTAGGATCGTCAGCAAAATTTTGAAGTCTTAGAGCATAATCCTTCATGAATATCATTTATAGATATTTAAGAAAAGAACTGGGCCTAACACTAAACCCTGAGGCACTCCACTTATCATGTTTATCCAGACTGACTCATTTCCATATACAACACTTTGCTTTCATCTGGTTAGACAATCTTTTACCCACCAGAGAACACTGCAGCTGAAACCATGTTCCTTTAACTTCTGAAGGAGACTTTTGGGTGGAACTTTGTCAAAAGTTCTTTGAAAACCAAAGTAGACAACATCAACAGATTTAGTCTCGTCGTAAATGTTCAGTATATAATTTAAAAAGTCCTGTAGATTCGTGAGCCAAGACTGACTATTTCGAAAACCATGTTGCGAATCTTTAATGAGATTGTTTGTTTCTAAGTATTTCACAAGATTGTCTCTGATTATAGTTTCAAGCAATTTGCAATCCACCGAAGTTAAAATAATTGGGCAGTAGTTTTCTGGTTGTTCAGAAGAGATAGGAATTTAAAAAAGGAGGAGGAATTATAAAATTGACAAAAAAAATCTACGCATAAAAGAAATAGAACCAGATATACCCTCACAAGTAGAAATGATTGCAGTAGATATTAACACATTTGAACGGAAAGTAATTGTGGCTAATTTATACATGCCAGCCAAAATAAACACTTGATAAAGAGGTGAATATGAAGACCTGCCCGAGAGTACGATTCAGAGTTTAAGAGCATTTTACATTGAACACAAGAGAAATCTAATAGAAATATTTAACTGGAGATATCAATACAAGTGCAATTGGGAATATTCTAGATGTAAGAAGCCATTAATGCTGTTGGGATCAAAAACTGGATCATGTGGAATGAGTTTTTCCTAACACAATATGTAATTGAAAAACCAGAAAAAGAGGACTTGATGATCCATCAGTACTAGATCTTATATTTACTAGTGAGAAAATGACTGACAATAAAATGTATCACCCTCCATTCGGCAAAAGCGACCATGCATCATTAAATTACAACTTCAGAATTGCATATGACATAGTTAACAGTAGTGAGACTAAACTACAGAAAGGGCAACTACCATGACTTAAAGAAGTACCTCTTAGAAATAGATAGGGAAAAGGAGCTTACAGGACAAGATTTAAATGTTTTATATAAAAACATTCTGTTAATTCTATGAAACAGGAGTCCAAAATTACATCCTATAGAACAAAGAAACATAAATGAAAATAAAGAAATGGTTTATAGCAGAATGTAAACAATCAAAAGAAAAAAAGAGACTTGTTGTAGAATAGATACAGAAGGCACAATGGTGAGAGGGCATATAACAACTATAAACAGGCAAGAAATGAATATACATGGATAAGGAGAGAAGCTCAAAGATAGTATGAGGAAGACATTATAAATAAAAAGTGATCAACTAAAGCTATTCTACAGCTACATCCTAAGCAAACCAAAGTTAAAAGCAAAATACAGTCCAACACAGATGAGGGATCATGTATACACAAGAAAAAGATATTTGCAAAAGTACTAAATAAAAATTTAGAATAAGTTTTTACAGAAGAAAATAATTTTGAGAGATTTGACATGGAAAATGCATGCCCACACATATTACCATTATTAAAAATATCAGAAAAAGAAGTACAGGAAGAGTTAAGTAAATTAGACAAAGGAAAAGCATGTGGTCCTGATGAAATTTCAGGTCGGTGCTACATGACTGTGCAAAAGAGTTAAATAGACCGATATATTTCGTATTCAAGGAATCCTTAGGTCAAGGTAAACTACCTGATATTTGGAAGAAAGCAAGCATGGTTCCCCTATTCAAGAAAGGAAATAGAATTCAGTCAACTGCCGACCAGTATCGCTGACCAGTGTAGTAAGTACGATACTAGAAAAGCTGATGGGAAAAGGTTAGGTCCCATCTATAAGAGCACACTGTGATACCAGAAAGACAGTTCCGTTTCAGAATAGGAAAATCATGTGTTACTAATCTATTAAGCTACTATGATGCAGTTGCAGAAATTTTACGGAAAATAGACGGATGGGTGGACTGTGTCTATCTAGATAAGAAAGCATTTGACAGAGTACCACCCCAAAGACTTTTATGGAAACTGTACCATCAAGGAGGAATCCAAGACGACTTGCACTGTTGGATGCCAGATTTTCTCAGAAAAGGGGAAAAAAGAACAGTACTAAGAGGTAATTGCTTATCAAGGAGGGGAGAGACCAGCAGAGTTCCACAGGGTTCAGTGCTGGCACCAATTATGTTAACAGTATTTATAAATGACGTAGAGACTAAGACTGGAAATGGAAGCTATCTAATTATGTTTGCTGGTGATGCAAAAATACAAAGGAGAATTACTAACACAAACTCTTGCTGAGAGCTACAAGAATTAAATAAACTAAATGAATGGAGCATCAAATGGCAAATGGAATTCAGGATGGACAAGTGTCATGTAATTAAGTTTGGTAAAAGTGGAAAAATGCCAGATTGGGATTATAAGTTAAGAAGTTCAACCCTACGCTTATCAGAAAGAAAAATGGTTCTAGGAGTGATTATCAATAACAGACTCTCTCAGGCTGACCACATCAGTGAGAAGGTACAGAACATGTATACACTGCTTACTAATAAGAGAATAGCATTCACATACATAAGTGAAGACATGCTGAGAAAGATAATAACCTCATTCATCACACCAAACCTGCTGTATGCATCAGTAGTCTGGAATCCTCATCTCAAAAAAACACATAGATAGATTGGAAAAGTAGAAAGGGCCACTACAAGATAGGTACCATGCTTAAGGGATCTAGAAAGACTAGGAAACTTGAATCTACCAACACTGCAGGACAGAAGTAAAAGAGGAGACATGATTATGCTATATAAATGCATCTCAGGGAAAGAGAAAATAGACATAAATGAGTATATAACCTATGGGGAAGCATCAGCAAGAGGACATTGCAAAAAGCTACTTAAAAAGAGAGGTGATAAGGACGTAAGGAGATACAGTTTCCCAAATAGGGCAATTGATCAGTGGAATGCACTACCAAATGGAATAGTGTGTGCCAAAACAATTCATAAATTTAAGGATGTGTATGATAAAAGTGATTCAATACGCGGGACAGTACGAGTTTGACTCATTTCTTTTAAAATATAATTGGGTAAGAACACACACACACACACACACACACACAGACTGGCAACAGGGCAGAGAGAGGACGCAAATCATTACGCTCCGCACTGGCCACTACTGGCTTGTATCTTTATATGAGTCAAGCTCTATACTAGGCTAAATTAGGTGATGTTCTAATATAGCAGAGAAAGTATAAGCAAAGTAAGTGTTGTCCAAATAACAGAATACATTCCAGGTAGTGCATTCAATGGAATCCGCTGATACAACACAAACATCAGCTGGGTGTCGTCATTACCACCAGGTGGTTGGCAGGGAGATGCAAATTTTTATATAAATGTTTTCTAAGTAAGAATTATCATTCTGCAAGATGAGTACTATCTTTAGTAAACTGAATATCGAAGGAGTTAAGAGATAAAGGTAGAAGACAAGATGATGATTTCTACCTGAAATATCCACCCGGCAGAGCGAGCCCAACACCACCACCCCAGGAGAAGGACATAGGGAGGTAACCCCCACCCCACCAGGAGACAATGGAGATAATTCTGCATTCCAAGCAGAAGGGACATACATCCCCCGTGACCCGACGCCCCTCTTCCATGCAGCCGGACCACCAGGCAGTAGTCAGTGTGAGTGCGTTAAACTCCGACGGAGCAAGCACTCGCCAGAATCGGGGTGGGAATTGCAGTAGCCAAGTCCCAAGTAGGCCCTCAGGCGCAGAGTCCACCGTACCTGCCTTGAAAAGAGGAAGAGACTCCACCGGAGCTCCAGTACCTACTACACTCCAGGGGAGCAGCAGCACAGTAGTGTCCACCGGATCTACTGTAGGAGGAGTGACCACCGGTGCTCCCCCTTTTGTCAACCACCTCCAGGGGCCAGCTTGTCTTGCAACGTCCCCCAGACGACCTTCACAAGTGTCCCCCAGGAGGGTGGAGGGCCCTGTGGTAGTGTCCACTGGATCTACCACAGGGGGGCAGACCATGATAGACACTACCAAAGGGGGGCAGACCACCAGTCGTCCCCCAGCTGCGCCATTCCCCGACAGCAGGATGCCAGTGTCCACCAGACCTGCGGCATCCTCCAGGAGGCCCTACAGGACTCCCCCTCTGGTCGTCCCCAGGACGAGCGGTCTTCTGAAGGAGTGTCCACCAGATCCCCTTCAACCACTACCCTGGGTGGGAGCCTAGGCAGTGTCCACCGGATCTGCCAGGCTGAAGGGGTATTCTCCGGACCTCCTTCCCATGACCCAGTGCAGAGTTGCGACAGGGACCGCCAGGCCTGCCAGGCAGGAGAGCAGACCACCGATCGTTCCCCCTCCGTGGCTCCGGAGGCTCCCTATGAGGCCAATGCCTCTTGCTTAGCTCGCCAATCCTGTGGCCAAGTGAGGCTCCCTTCTCGCTCCCCCTCCTGTACAGAGAGTGGAGACTGCTCCCCCACAGGTACCCTGCCAGACAGCATCTGGGGCGAGACCACCCCGAGGCACGGTATCCTGTTGCTGAGGCACCACTCCCATCGCCCACAACCTCTGACGGACTCCCCCATAGCGAGCCGTTGCAGATCCCCTGATGGCCCCCCCTCCTCCAGGCAAGACAGCAGCCACAGGTGCCAATAATCCGCCCCCAACACCGACAACAGCTGCTGGACTCCCCCAGTGCATGTGGACACAGTCAGCCCCTTATGGCCGCCTCCTCCAGGTGAGGCCTTAGCCACATGGCGGTGGTGAGTGCCCCACAGCTGACCCTCGGCCCAAACCAGGTCAGGTCTCCCCCCAGGATGCCCACCACGATCAAGGGCAGGCGCCGTGCTGAGCGCCTCCTAGCCCTGTCTGGCCCTAGCCCCGAGGGCCACCACTCTCCCAAGGCCCCCACCAGGATAGGGCTCCCCACCACTCTGCCCTTCAGCTCCTCCCGGACCCCAGGTGACACCGACAGAGACTCCTAGCAGGAGCACACCCCTGATGGCCCTCCACCCACTCCCACCTGCCTCCTACGGCTGCCAATATAGCTGCCCCAGGAGCTCCCCTCGCACCACTCACCATCCAGCTGTACCCGTGAGACATAATGCTACCAACTGTGTGTGTGCCCTCTACCTATTTGTTCCCCCCTTCCTCCCTATTGTGTTAGTGTATGCCCCCGCGAAAGTGCCCCTCGTTGCCCTATGTCACGTTCCTCCTCTCCTCCTCCTCCCCTGAGTGACATCCTGACCCCCGTGTGTTCTAGACTGTGATTCATAGGGAAAAGCTATCTGACCCCACCCCCAACATATTACATCCAGGTACAGTGGATTCATTCCCGGCCACCGCCTCATGCCTATTATCCCCCACCTTCCTCCCCCCCATGTTGGATCAGTGCACATCATCAACCTCTCCAGCACTCCCTTTATCCTCCTAAGGGACTAGTCATTGGAGAAATGGAAGAGGCTGAGCCCTGCACCTCTCCTCCAGACCTGAACCCTGTCCTTACCCCCCATCCCCAACCACCTCTGTCCCCACCAAACTGACAGCCTTCGACACCTCCTCCTGGACTTCCAAGACATATTCTCGTCGGGACCCACGGACATCAACCACACCACCTACCTGTCCCACGAGATTCACACAACGGGACTGCCCATCTGCCAACCCTCACATAGGAAGAACTCAACACAACTGGCTGAAGAAGATGGCAGGTCCAGGACATGCTACATGCGTAATATCATCATCCACCAGCCCATGGTCTTCCCCCGTTGTCCTTGTGAAAAAGGAAGACAGGACTTTATGCTTCTGCTTAGATTACTGTTGCCTGAACAATGTAACAACAAAAGACACCACTCCTCTACCCAGAATTGATGACTCTCTTGACTCTCTTTACGGGGCATCCTGATTTTCCACCCTCCACCTACAGTCAAGATACTGGCAGGTCCCCATCCACTCCGACAACAGAGGCAAAACTGCATTCTCCACCAGCAATGGGAAGCATTATGAGTTTAATGTGCTCCCATTTGGCCTCTGCAATGCCCCAGCCACATTCTCCAGGCTAATGGAGTCAGTATTAAACAGCCTCACCTGGGAGATATGCCTCACCTATTTGGATGACATGATAATCTTTAGCAAAACCTGGGCCAGCCACCTCCACCGCCTATGGCAAGTCTTCCTCAGGATTCGACAAGCCGGGCTCAAGCTTCATCCATCCAAATGCATCCTAGCCCAATGCTCCATTTCTTTCCTGAGGCACATCATGTCCAAAGAAGGCATAGCCCCCCACCCAGAAAAACTTCGCGCTGTAGCAGAACTTCCCCTACCCCGGAATGTGCACGAGGTCTGTGCATTCATAGAACTCGTGCCGTACTACAGACGCTTTGTGAAAAGATTCATGAACATCGCCAAACCATTATATGACCTAACTAAAAAGGGGGAACCTTTCACATGGACCAAAGACCACTTGCAGTCCTTCCATACCCTCAAGGACAAACTCATCACCGTCCCCATAGTGGCATTCCCAGACTATACCCTCCCTTTCTGTTTGTACACGGATGTGTAGTTTGTGGCAATCGGTGCCGTCCTAGCTCAAGTACACGATGGTAAAGAACATATCATTGCCTGCGCCAGTCACACCCTAAACCTGGTGGAAAGAAACTACGCCACCATCAAGCGGGAATGCTTGGGCATCATCTGGACCCTAGAATACTTCCGGGCCTATCTAGCTGGCACCCACGTCACCATCATCACAGATCACCAACCCCTCCAGTGGCTGCGAAAATCAGAAACAATGCCCAAATCATCCGCTGGAGAGAGACTCTGGGGGAATTTAATTTTGATATCGCCTACCGGCCAGGCAAACTCCACACCAATGCCAACGCTCTCGCCCGACTTCCCATAAACTCTGTCCAGGCCACCTCCACCCTCTTGCAACAATGGCAAGCAAAAGACCACCCCAACTGGATGTCCACCCATGTTTTCTCTAAGTTAAAATGACACGGCGATCACCTGTACACCCACTCAGGACATATCGCCCTGGACCTAGACACCACCCTGGGCACCCTAACACACTTCCACTCCAACAACGGCATTCACCTTGGCACCAAGAAACTCATCCAAATTTTCAATGACGCTTTCTGGACCCCAAACCCCTGCAAACTCGGCAAACAGGTAGTCCAAGCATGCCGAGCCTGTGCCCTGGGGAAGGACACCAACAGAACCCCAGGCCCGTCTGGCCACATCCTAGCCAGCAAACCTTGGCAGCTACTATCGGTAGATGTCATCGGCCCTCTCCCACCAAAGTCAGGCTACAAATACATGATCACATTTGTGGACACCTACTCCAAGTTCCTCATCGCCTGCCCGGTGAAGGAACATCACGCCCTTGCCATCACGGATGCCCTGACTCGCCACGTGTTCCCATACTTTGGCATTCCCCAGGCCCTCCACTCCGAAAATGCCCCAGAATTCACAAGTAAGTTCTGGACCTCCCTTTTCGGCTATGACATCTCCCACTCCTCACCATACTGGCCCCAAGGCAAAGGCATTTGTGAACAGAGCCACCGCACCTTGCTTAACCATGTGCGGACCAGAATACACGCAACAAAAAATGACAATTGGCCAGCGCATGTCAAGATAGTGCAATGGGGCATTAACCCCTGCCTCCGTGAGGATGGCATTACACCACATGAGCGAGTGTTCAGCGAGGCACCCCTACTCCTACCCCTCCACCACCACATGCAAGTACTCACCAACCCTCCCTCCTCTGACCCCCTTCACAACCTCAAACGTAAACTCCACCACCTCCAAGTCACTCAAGATCTAGCACCTGACACCTCTGCAACCAATCTCTACAAACAAGGTTGCCATGCTGCCAACACCAGCCAAGC
The DNA here is from genome assembly GCF_032717465.1 of Coenobita brevimanus. Taxonomy (NCBI): domain Eukaryota; kingdom Metazoa; phylum Arthropoda; class Malacostraca; order Decapoda; family Coenobitidae; genus Coenobita; species Coenobita brevimanus. The sequence goes on from NC_137062.1 coordinate 25,838,478, forward strand.
TATCCCCATGCTACACAGGCCTCTACACAATTGTAAAAGTTCCCAATCCATACCAAGTCATCATCCAGCACCACAACACCACACGTACCTATTGAAATTGGCACATGCGCCGCTTTCACGCACCCCCGCACCGCTTACCGCACCCCTCACACTACCTACTGCACCCCCCACTTCCCCACCAGGCCCCGACGACTCATACTCCTGCTACCTCTCCCCTTCCCTATTTTCACCTAGCACCCCCACCATTGCCACCATCCCAGCCCCAGACACCTCCTCTTCCTCCCCCACAAGTACCCCACCAGAGCACATCCAGGGCAAGACCATCCCGAGGCCCGGTATCCTGTCGCTGTGGCACTACTCTCATCACCCACAGCTGCTGATGGGCTCCCCCAGAGCGAGTGGCCGCAGATCACCCCTGACGGCCCCCCCTCCTCCAGCAAGACAACAGCCGCAGGTGCCAATGAGCCGCCCACAACACCGACAACAGCTGCCAAACTCCTCCCAGTGCAGGTGGCCGCAGTCATCCCCTGACAGCCACCTCCTCCAGGCAAGGCCGCAGCCACAGGGAGGTGGTGAGTGCCCCACGGCCGACCCTCAGCCCAGACCAGGTCAGGTCCGCCCCCAGGATGCTGACCACAACGAAGGGCAGGCCACCTATGGCTGCCAGTATAGCGGTCCCAGGTGCACCCCTCGCACCACTCACCGTCCAGCTGTACCTGTGAGACATAGTGCTACAAACTATGTGTGTGCCCTCTACCTGTGTGTTCACCCCCTCTCCTCCTTATTGTGTTAGTGTATGTCCCCGTGAAAGTGCCCCCCATTGCCCTACTTCACGTTCCCCCTCTCCTCCTCCTCCCCCAAATGACACCCTGACCCCAATGTGTTCTAGACTGTGATTCAGAGGAAAAACTATCTGACCTCACCCCCGACATATTACATCCGGGTACAGTGGAATCATTCCCGGCCATTCGACATGTGTTCCCCTACCCGTGCAATACATGGCCTACCCGACCCCATATCTCCCACCTAGTGTATAAGTGTTGTTTATACCCTGTAGGTGATTGTGTTACAATACACCATGCTCATGACTATCTCCCGTTCATGTCACATGAGTGCATTATGAGTGATATACCATTGCGTTCATGTCACACGAACACATTACAAGTGATATACCATCGCGTTCATGTCATGTGAGTATTTTATGAGTGATACACCATTGCGTCCATGTCACACGAGTACATTGTGAAGTAATGTATCATTGTGTTCATGTTGCATGTATGTGCTCATAAGGAGATATACTATGCTAAAGGTTATGTTGTGCCCATACTCCTTTGTGTGCCTTACTGAGATATATCTAGCATACAGAAGTGTCATATGTGTATTGTATCATGGTGTAAGTGTGACTCATATTATATTGTGCTGTCTAGTGTACTTATATTGTGTAGGATCTTCCATGTGCTATAGTGTATATTGTTGCATTTTGCTCATTTGCTAATATACGTGCAAACTTAGTCGGTTTGTGCTTGAGTCCTACCTCTTTTTCTGCACACTCTAGCCCAGTCAAGAATAAAGAACCCAAGCCCCGCACCATATCTGGACCCGAGGAGTCGGGCACAGAATACGCTGCATAACACTACCCAGAACTGGTTGAAATGGAACTGTATAATTAATTAGTAGAGAAATTGAATAAACTGGTGAAAACTTTTCAAAGGGAAACAGATTAAATTAAGAAGGAGCTACACATGCAGAAGGAAGAAAATGTAATATCAGTAAAGGAATTAAACAAAAATGACACAATAGATGAGCTGTCAGCTGAGGTAGTCTCACTAAGAAAAAAAAGACTAGTGAAATGGCGAGTACAGCTGTCAACCATGAGAGTATTACGGAGGAGTTCAGAAATGATAAAAGACAATTAGGCAAGCAAGCAGTCTGATAGACCAATGCAGTGATATTGAAGAGAAGGTAACCCATCTGAACGATATGGTGAGAAATTGCAAAGATGAAGTACAATCTACATATGTGGAAATGGTGAAAGTAAGGAAAGACTTAGAAACAAAAGTTGAGGGGAAAAATGCATTAGAAAGGAAGTGAAAAAAAAAAATCATTAAAAAGAACAACCCAAAACTGGTCAAAGAATCAGTAGATATCAACAAATCTCTAGTAATCACTAGTATAGATGAAGAAGAAATAAGAAACAAAATTTTGAGACAAAAAGGAGAAGGCAAAAATAATTAATATTTTGAAGGAAATGTCAGAGGAAATCGGTGATAAAGACATAGAGGAACACAAAAGGCTAGGGAAAAATTAGAAAAAATAAGTCAAGGCCACTGAAAGTAACCTTGCAAACTGTGAACACTGTAAGGGAAATCTTTAAAAAATGCTAGTACACTCCTGGAAAAAGAGGAATTTAACCCGAGGAATCTCGACAACGTATGGATACGTTGCCATGTTTTGTCATGGTGACACCCAACAACATATCAATACGTTGCCATGTTTTGTCATGGTGACACCCGACAACATATCGATACGTTTTGCAATTGCGAGGTCCATCATTTGTCATTTTTAAAGTTTCACAGGTGATTTTTGGTAGGCACACGTGGGAGACCTTCCTCTACCCAACGTTGGGCGGGGATAATGCCTGGCCCCACCTGACTCCCCCCCCCACCGCATGCCATTTTCTCACCAACTCCCCTGTTAGCAGTGACCTGGCCAGTAAAGACATGTCACACCATGTTCTCTCCAATGACGAAATTCAAGGCGAAAGTGCTTCCCAAGGTAGAAGACAAAGGAAGAAACAAGCCAGAGGAAGAAACAATCAGAAGTGATGAGGCGGTAACGTCGTAAAAGGTGCCACATATTGACATGTTCGGTGAGTGAACAATGCTTATATCGCCTATAATAAATATACTCTTGTACTACATATAAATTCATACCAAATAAATATCTAATCATTTATGATTGGTTTGGAATAGTTACCCCTCCCATAGAAACCGTTTTCGGTACCAAGGTAAAGGTACTGTTACCTGTATCGTATTTCTAAACTGAGCACTTTCTCTCTGAATTTTCGATGTTCCTCATATAAAGTGAAGGTTTTAGCCAAAAAAAAAAAAAAAAAAAAAAAAATCTGAAAATCTGCCGGGATTTGGGGGGGGTGATCATAGGTGAAAAATTTGCCAGGATGTGGCGGGTTAAAAAGTATGGATAAAAAGATGCCTAACTCAGCAAGAATGGGGATCAATGAAGAAGAGGAAAAAAACAAAAAACAAAAAAGAAACAAGAGGAAGAGAGAAACAACAGGGACTAAGAAAATGGAAGGTAGTCGACTCAAATGTCAAATATGTAAACAACATCATTAAGTTGATGTAGCCAAATGTAGACAGAATGATATTCAAATTCTTTGAGATAAAGAACTATACCAAAGAAATGGAACCTCACATTACTTGCCTAACTGAAACAAAATTAATCCCAAGGATTTCAAATGACATCCTAAGCTTTGAGGATTACAGTGTATGGAAAAGAGAAATAAATTTGAAAAAGTAGGAGTTCTGGTATTAACAAAGAAAAATCTACAAGTCAGATACAACTAGATATACCATCACAAGTAGAACTGACTCCATTTAGAGATTGATACATCCGAAGGGAAAATAACTGTGGCAGATATATATATGCCACCAAAAATAAACACTGGAAAAGAGGCGCATACGAAGACCTGGCAGAAAGTACAGTTCAGAGTTTAACAGCCCTACTACATAGGATGGAAGAGAAAGCTTAAAGAAGTGTATTAACTAGAGTTTTCAACACAAATATAAACTGGAATACTCTAGATGTGAGAAGTATGAAAGCTGTTGGCATCAAAGGCTCCTAGAGCTTGTACAGGGGTTTTTCTTAGCAAGACATATAAAGGAAAGCACCAGAAAAAGGGAACTTAATGATCCATCATCACTAGATCTTATATTTACCATGCAAGATAATGATATCAACAACATAATGTATCACCCTTCATACGACAAAAGCGACCATATAGTGTTAAATTTCAGCTTCAGGATTGCATATGGTATAGTTAGCACTAATGAAAGTTACAAAAAGGGCCAACACTACAAAAAGGCAACTACCACAACCTAAAGAAGTACTTCATATAAATAGATTGGGAAATGCTTAGAGGTTACAATATAAATGTTATATATACAAAAATCTGTGAATTATATGAAACTGAAATCCAAAATTATATCCCTCAGCACGAAGAAAAAGAAATATGGTTAAAGAAATAGTTTAACAGAATGTAAAAGAGAGAGAGAGAGAGAGAGAGAAGAGACGTGCTGTAGAATAGATACAGAAGACACAATAGTGAGAGGGCATATAACAACTATAAACAGGCAAAAAAATGAATATACAAGGATAACGAGGGAACCTCAAAGACAGTATGAGAAGGACATTATAAATTAAAGCAGTGATCAACCGATGCATTTTTACGGCTACATCCGAAGCAAAACCAAAGTTAATGAAAAAATACAGTCCATCATGGATGTGGGGATAACCTACATCCAAGAAAAAGATATTTGCGAAGTTCTTAAAAAAAAAAAAAAAATCTAATCAGTTTTTATAGAAGAAAGTAATTTTGAGATAGATGATAAGGAACATGCATGCCCACACATACTACCAGATATACGATTATTGGAACAAGAGGTACAGGAAGCTTTGAGTAAATCACACAAAGGAAAAGCAAATGGTCCTGCCGAAATTTCAGATTAGGTGCTGCAAGAATGTGCAGAAGAGTTAAGCAGACCAATATATTGTTGGGAAGTGGGACTTGCTGTTTAGGAAGTACTGAAAGGTTCTCAGTGTTTCTCATTTTTTCAGCTACGTGTCAGAGTTGTCAGTTAGCCTGCTATTTGTGAGCGGAGGTATTATGTAAGTTGTAGATTAATTTTTGTGCTCTTTTTCCCTATATATATTGTATTTATGTGATTGTTAAATTATGTAATTTTATCTCAGTTTGTATGCTAAAACATTTATAATGTTATGCAGTGTAAGAAAACTCTTGATATTTTGGATGTCTCTGAGTTGGTAACTGTTGCTTTTCCCGGGAAAGAAGTAGCTCATTCTAGTACATAGAGAGCTTACTGTATATAAGGATGGGGAAGGGACTAAAAGCGTTTCAGTTCAGGTTGTGTATAGTTCAGGTCAGTTCAATGTCAGTGCAGTTCGTGAAGATTGTATAGCTCCAGTAACTGTGAAAACAGTAAAGTGAAGTTGGCAAGCATTAAATGTAATTCTTTGTAAAATAAAGACAGTGAACTTAAGAAGCCAGTGTTTATTTACAATGTCTGAGCTGATCTCGTTGTTGCACACTGAAAGGCTGACCTTAAGAAGAACAACTCACTGGTCAATGTCCTTCCAATACTGAACTGCTGCTGTTGGAGCCTGTGACAGTGTGGGACAGGGACCTAGCAGTGTGTAAGGAGCAGTGGTGGGCAGCGCAAACGAAGAAGGACCTTGCGCAATGCGCAATCCACAGTTCATTACCTTGCGCAAGCGTGCAAACTGACAAATATTTAGCTTGCGCAATGTCGGAAAGTGCAAGCGCAAACCATTTGCATATATATGTGGGAATTACTGTAAAAAGTTGAGATATTTAAATAAAATAGCACGCTTACCTACTTACTTTTATTTATTATCATTCTTTTCTACTATTTATAATTTACACAAGTGCGCACTCTAATATTTAGCTTGCACAATGTCGCTAAGTGCTAGCACAAACCATATGCATATATTTGTGGGAATTACTATAAAATATTGAGATATTTAAATAAATTAGCATACTTACTCTCTTTATTATTATTTAACTATCTATCTATTGTCAGACGCCTTAATCCCATAACGGGTGGCCACTGGCCACCAACAAGCAACAAATCGCCTCCATGTCACTCTGTCCCCCATCACTTCACTGCCCTGCTCCCAGCTCACACCCCTCTCTCTCATATACTTCTCCACTCCAACCCCCCATCTCATCCTTGGCCTCCCCCTCCTTCTCCCCCCCTCCTTCTCCCCCCCTCCAGCTCACTCACATACACTCCTCGTTAGTCTTTCACTCTCTATCCTCTCCAGATGACTAAACCACCTCAATGTGTTTCTCCTAATGCTTCCTATCACATCCACATCCACACCACAACGATCCTTCACTTCCTCATTTGTCAGTCTGTCTCTCCATGTAACTCCACATGCTCCTCTCAAATAACTCATTTATTTCCACAGCTCTTACTCTTGACTTCTGTCCCTTCAACAAGGTCAAAGCTTCACTTCCATACATTAGAGTTGGTATCACAATACTTTCATGTAGTAACTTTTTCACCCATGGAAGTTCAAACAGAGGAGTAAGCGGGCTGCGAAGCTGAAGGACGTGGAAACAAAGGCTGTGATGTTGCCAGTTTTACTTTTATCTGCATTTTTGCAGGACGTTTTATTTAATAATTCACTATAGATATACAATAGCATTTGTAATTCCATAAAAGAATCATTAAAACATATTATTTAAATCAAATATCCACAGCCTAATAAATTATTAGGCCGTGGATATTTGATTTAAATTTATTATTATTTAATACTACTAATAATAACAATATATTAACATACATTATCTCTGTTGAAGCATTTTAAGAAATGCTACTACCCTCCATCCCTCCCGTCTCCCCCCAGCAGAGCCCTCGCAACCCACCCGAGCCTCCCCCATCCATTGTCCAGACATACGGGAAGCTCCCAAGACCACGTGTCCCTTGGATTGCATAGTGCACAATCCACAGGACAAGTGCGCAAGGCAGGTCCACAAGAGCAAATTTAGTTGTGCAAGCACAAGTAAATTTGCCTTTGCGCACCTGCCTTTTCATGTGGGCAAGCGCAATATTGCGCATGGTCTTGTGCAGTGCATAATACGCAAACGATATTCACCGGAGCGCAATTGTGCTTTGCGCAAGTATTTGTGCACCTGCCCAGCACTGGTAAGGAGTGGGACTAACCTTAGAGAACTTACGACGGTGTGACACACCCGACACTACTTTCGATCACATGACCCAAGTGCGGGCAGTGAAGCCACCGAGCTCTCCAGTACTCTTATTCCAAAAGTTGCTCTAAATGGGAGAAATACTGTCGCTCTGTTGTCTCCATTGGAAATTTCCCCAAAAATGCATTAGGGCCTCTCACACCCAATGTGACTACTGCCACACAACTTTCACAAAAGGTTTGTTGGACCCTGCATTAGTACTAATAGGTTATTTACTAACATGCTTTTCCTTGCAGGAAGTGAATACTTTATGTTACAGAGTGACTTTATTGTGATAAAAGTGAAAAATGGCCCAGGAACTTGTGAATGATGAGGAACTTGAATATATTATGAACACGACTGGGCTTATTGATGTGGTTGGGAAAGTTGATAGTGATGCTGAATCTGAAAAACGAGTTGAAAAAGTTGCTAATGATGAGGAACAAAGGAATGAACTGGAACCTGATGTAATATAATGACAGTGATTTAGATAAGGATTATACAGCATCATCTAGTGAGGAGTCGAGTGGTAGTGAGGAGTATCAACTAAGCAAGGCCAAACAAAGGTGCATCTTGACCCCAGTCAAGCCACGTGCACCCCATGTAGGATGGCGTGCTAGGCCCAGCCACCTGGTGTGCCCATACCTTGCTGGCTCTGCCGATACCCCTACTATTTCTGCTGGTGCCCCTGGCACCTCTGGTGATGCCCCCTGCCACTCCTGTTACTTCTGATGATGCCCCTAGTGCCCCTGTTTCTGTCTCTAGTGCCCCTGGTACCTCTGTTGCTCCCCTAGGTGCCCCTCCCACCTCTGCCGAGGCCCCTGCTACCACTGTTGCTGCCCCTGATGCCCCTAGTACCTTTGCTGAGGACCCTGTTACCTCTGTTGCCACTCTTGCTGGTGGTCGTAGGCATAGAAGGAGGTGCCAACGTGGTGATGATGATGATGTGGAGGAAGAAATTTCACGCATTATTGCTTTCCAGACTAATACACTGGAAGTGCGTCTGGTTTTCGGTGGTGGTGTTGCCCCAGGCTTCCTCTGTGAGATGGACACGAGCACGTAATATCGTCAGTGACGCCCCAGCGTCCACGCAGGAGGCCCAGAGGGCTGACACACCAGAGAAGTGTTTTTGTTTATTTTTCAGTGATGCACTTATGGACGAGGTTTGCCAGTGGACGAACGAAAGAATCGTATTGAGGCAGGGAAGTATGCACAGTAGGGTTATAACTTTGTAAAAAAAAAAAAAACTTATGTTCCTGTACCTCAAATCGATGAACTTTTGCTTAAAAACAAAAAAACCTTATTGCTATTAAAAAAAAAAAAAAAAAGTCACCTTGAAAATTTAAAAAATCGATCTTTGCATGGGTATATTTGCATGTACAATAATAATAAAAAAGAGATTATACAATTTTCTTTTAAATAACAGAACAGAGTTAGGAAAAACAAATGAAAAAAAAAAATCCATACACCAGACTACTGGTGTCCTCTGTTCATAAAATATCTGTAACAGTTATACTTGAACAGCTGCAGGTTGAAGTTTGAAGGGAAACAACTCTGGGGAAGCGAGTTCCAGAGAGATGCAGTTCGGGGAATGAAAGAATTCTGATAGGCAGGAGTTCTGCAATATGGCTGAGTGACATTCCAGTCATGAGCACTACCAGATGCCTGCATAGCACGAGGGAAGGCATGGAGAGGTGGCACCATGGACGCAACTTCGTCTGAGCATTTGCCATAAAAATATCTGTAAAATAATGCAGGGGTGGCAACAATCCTTCTTACTTGTAGGGGAGGTAGTTTGTTTGTAATGGCAGGGTTGTTAATAATTCTAACAGCATTGTTCTGAATTTTGTCTAGCTGTTTTATTGCAATCTCTCCACATCCATTCCTCAAGGGTGAGCAATATTCAAGCTGAGAGTGCACATGAGTCATATAAATTATAGCTAACTGCTCGTCGGTGATGAAGTTACGGGCTCCGTACAATAATCCAAGTTTCTTTGAGGCAGTTTTAGCAAGTGATCTAACATGAGAGGTCCAGCTGAGGGCATTGTTAAGTGAGACGCCGAGAATTTCAATACTTTTGGAGATGGGAATATTAGTAGCACTGAAGGTAATATACGAATCTGGCAATACAGTATCTGTCTATTAGTAAATTGTATAATTATATTTAGTTTTCCTAGCATTACATGAGACAAGGTTGTTTTGTCCCCATTCACTGATCGTAGATAGGTCTTGATTTTACTTTGTAAATGGGTGTCTGAGTGTGAATGAACTATGTAGTGTTGAGTCACCTGCATATGAGTGGATGAGGTTGTGGGTGACAGATAAGAGATCATTAATATGAACCAGGAATAGGGTTGGTGCCAGAACTGATCCCTGTGGCATGCTGGCATTAACTGAGTGAAAATTGGAATATACATCATCTACTTTTACTCTTATTTTCCTGTCACTGAGATATGAAGAAATCAAAGGAACAAAAGACGTTAGTCCATAGCAAGGGAGTTTAGACAGCAGGAAACGGTGCCATACTCTGTCGAAACCTTTAGAAATATCAAGGGCTACTGCATGAGTTTCTCCATGTAGGTCAATTGATTGATAGATAGCATGAGTTAGGAGATAGAGTATGTCAATGGTGGATCTTTTGCAGCAAAAACCACATTGTCTATCACTAATTAAGTTGTTGGATTTAAGATGTTTAACAATGTGCTTATTAATTAAAAGTTTCAAATACCTTACCAAAAGAAGAATTTGGGAATGAAGAAGTACGTATGCATAGTCTGAATAACTTAACTAGAACAGAGGCAAGTTCAGGGGAACACTTTTTCAAAACAATTGACGGAATTCCATCTGGGCCTGGAGCTTTGTTGGTAGGTAAATTGTCAAGGATGGACTTTGCGTATCTTGTCTGCATTTTAAGTGGAACAATTTTGGAAGAGTCAAGTTCTAGTACTGGGACGTTGTGGCTGGCATCCTCTATGGTAGAATTTCTGGCAAATGTACTGGCAAAAATATCTGCTTTCCCACGTGGGTCATTTGTAATGTTGCCATCTGAAGATTTTAGTGGGGGAATGGATGATGACTTGTTAAAGTTATTATTGAAAGAATTAATAGTTGACCAGAATATTCTATTGTCATTAGGGTTGTTAAGTAGTTTTGATGCTTGCTTTTGAAGAAAGTTTGATTTAGCTAGATTTATTACAGCTTTTGCATGATTTCTGGTAATTTTAATTTGAAAGAGTGATTCAGATGTTTTTTTTATGTTAATTAAGAGTTATATGTTAGTGACTTCTGGGCTGTTGCTCTGGCACAGTTGCCATCAAACCATTTTGGAGAGTTCAGTCTTTTAGTGAACTGTTGACTTCGTATGAATAAATCCATACCAGCTAGTATTAAGTCACAAATGTGGGACTGGGTAGAACTGGAATCACTAGAGAAGAAAGACTGCCATGGAATGTCAGCAAGAATATTTCTAAATATATCCCAGTTTGCCCTATCAAAGTGCCATCGGGTCACCCTGACAGGTTCAGAACGGGGAAGTGTGGGGGTGTTAACTGATGAGGCTTTGATGAGATTGTGGTCAGAGGATCCAAGTGGTGACAGTATCTCTATGCTGCATTGATCTGGATTATTGTCAAGAATAAATCCAAGAGATAGGCATTATGGTCAGGATTATCAGGTATTCTGCTTGGTCACCTTACCAATTCTCAAACAGCTCGCACTCTAGACCACCGTTGGCAGCCCTGGCAGAATGTAATAACCATTCGACATTATGTATGTTAAAATCACCCAAAATGGTAATTTCGGTGCTAAGGGCAAGGTTATGGTTACTCAACTGTGTGGATGTGGAATCAAATACACTGGGTTCCGAAGAAGCATTGGGGGAGCGATAGACAAGACAGATATATTTGGTAATATTTTGACAATTTAGTTTATACAATGAGTAATCAAAACTGGATGAAATGAAGTTTAAAATAGTGTGAGCTGCATATTGGGATTTGATATAACAACAGGTGCCACTCATGTTACGGAAGTTTGTGAGGAGATGGTAAAAAGGAAAACAAAATGGGGATATATCAGTAGAGGGTGAGATTTGTGGTTCTGTGAGGAAAAGGGCCAAAGGGGATATGGACTGAAGGAAAAAGTGAACTGAGTTTAAACTTGTGCTAAGGGTGTGGATCTTGGTGAAGAATAAGGCCACATTTTCACTTCTTCGCTGACGAGAATTACTGGAAATTGCAACAGTCGCTGCCGGCACAGTTGCTCGATGGCGATCGGGAGGACCCTGTGCCACCAGCCCTACCCTGCTGGTGGTGGCAATCCGAGGTACCACCTCATTTGATAGTAACAGTGCAGCGGCCATTGCTAGAGTGAATAGGTGTGATATGCTATGCACATGTAGTGTGGTGTAGATAGTTGAATGCCTTAATACTTAAAATCACTGTTTATTACCAAGAATAAATCTAAGTTGCGGTTTGGCTTTGTTTCTGCAGGGAGCATAAAGTTCCTGCATCACTTCAATTGCACGTTCTGCAACTGATTGCTTCTTGGTATCTTGAATAAAGATGGCTCCTGCTTCCAGTGATTCTGCAATGAGTTTAGTGCTTTTTTGTAAGGTTTCAACATTTCTGAGAAGTTCTTGAAGTCATTTTCATTGTACATCTGATTAGTAAACCAGTACTCTGTCCATTTGTATGAAATGAATCTGCATATCTTCTCCAAAGTCTTCCATGTTGTAGGTATAAGAATGAATGCAAGGACAGCGAGAATTGCTCTTGAATTCCACCTCGCATTACTGATACTTGGAATTTTGCGAAAGTTAGTCAAAGGAAAATGCCCTTTTTCTTCAAAGAATCTAAACACTTATGTTAAATGATACAAAAACTTCATGTCATCTCTCCATCCTGACTTATTGAGGATCTCTTCTGTTCCATTAACAAACTGTGATTTTGATTTTTCATAATTCTTTATTACCTGAGACACAAATGGATACTCGATGTTTGGAGAATTGGTGTTAGTGCCAAGGTCTTCGTCCATCACCAGATGAAGAATCCTGTCCAGAATGTGATGCTGACAGCCAATAAATTGTGGTTTGTTGAAAAGTCTTATCTGGGAACATCTGTTGTAATCTGACAACAACTCCACTCTTTTCTCAGTGTTAATGGTAGTTGTATCAGCAATGATCATTTTTAGTGCATGCCATACGTTGTATTCATCAATAACGTTTGCAATTCCTTCAGCAATAGTTTCAGCCTTGCCATTTTCCAAAACACAATGCATCCAATTTTATTTCGGTTCTTTCACATTTAAGTTAGTACTGCCTGGTACTCATTTTCATCAATCCACTTTCCATAGAAATGTAAAGACCATGTTTCCAACTATAACTTTTAAATCATTTCCTCCTTCAGTGTAGCAGCCTCTTTGTATATTGACTTGTAAATTGCTGCTTGATTTGGAGCTGACAATTGCTTGCATATTTTAGCAGCTTTATTTGTCGATACTATGTCACCAAGTTACTTGCAATTTTACTTTTGTTGTGTTTTCTGGTAGTTGGATGATTAGTCTCATCTTCATCCTTATATTCCCTGTCATCAGATTCAGTGCAACTACCACTAGATGAAAAATCGTAAATGTTGATGGTAATATAGGTTCATCAGGCAGTTTTCATCTTTTTGAAGGGTGAATGGTTTCCTTACTTGCAACTTGGCCTGTTGAGTGCCCCACTTCTCCTTTGCTTTGCACTTGTAGGTGGTAGAGTTGTTTATATTCAGTGGATAACCATGACCATTTACTTTTGTGATATCAAAAAGTTTATTTGGGCATCATATTTTCCCGTCTTGACACATTCATCGTAAGATTTTAGCACCTTGTCAAGCTTTGCTTGTATTGCTTGATCTAACACATGTGGAAAGTTCAATTTATCCTCCCATAATTTTGTAACTTCTTTGAAAAATTCTTAATTTGATTTTTATTCCAAGAAACTGGTAACGTCCAACAACTTGCATTTGGCTTAGCATTCTGTATTTTTCTTCTAATGAAGATTCTTCTAAGGAATGAAAGGAAGGCAATGACTGATCATGTGTGTGGATGAAAGGATGCGAAGATGTGTAATGGATGCAAGAGCTTATAGAGGTTGGGGGGAGTGAATTTTCTGACCACTACTTGGTGGTGGTCAGAATCAACATCCAAGTAAGATGGAGAAATAGAAGAAGGGAAGGACGGGAGGAACGAGTAATTGCAAGGAGAGTGGAAAGGTTACAAGACGATGAGAAAAAGGCAAAATATAGCAGAGAAGTGGAGGAACGATTGGGTAAATATGAATTGGAGCAGACAGGGGACGTGGAAGGTGTGTGCAAGATATTCACAAAAGAAATACGTGCAGCATGTTATGTGGTGTGTGGGGTTAAGAGAAGACGGAAGGGGGTTCAAGGAACATCATGGTGGAATGAAGAGGTCAGACAGGCTGTGGCACAAAAGAAGAAAGCATACAATGAATGGATGAGAAATGGGGGCGTCGAAGTTGAGAGGCGGAAGAGAGTTATATGTAGAAAGGAAGAAAGAGGTGAAAAGATTAGTAAGAGAAAGTAAGAAGAGAGTGGATGAGGAATTTGGAAGGAATTTGAGTGTAAAGTGGAGGGACTGTAAGAAAATGTTCTGGAAAGAGGATAGGAGAGTAACACAGGGTAGTAGTGAAGTTAGTAAGGGGAGTGAAAGAAAAAAATGGTAGATTACTAGTGAAGAAGGAGAAAAGGTGAGCAGATGGGGAGAACACTTTAAGGAACTGTTGAACATAGAGGATGGAAGTAATGCAAGTATAAGTGGCTGGGGAATGGCTGGGAGAAGGAGGGAGGTGAGAAGAGAGAAGAAAATGAGTAGGATAGAAGTTGTGGAAGCAATGAAGAAAGTCAAATTGGGGAAAGCCTTAGGAACTGATGGAGTGTGTGGTGAAATGCTGAAGCATGGGGGAGAGATAGTAGTAGAATGGATGTGGAAGATGTGCCGATTGGCTTGGGAGGAAGGTAGAGTCCCGGAGGATTGGAAGTCAGGTATAATTATTCCCTTGTATAAAGGAAAGGGGAAAAAGAAATGTGTGGTAATCATAGGGGCATTTGTCTTCTTAGTATAATAGAAAAAGTGTATAGTAGGATACTTATTGACAGAGTTAGAGAAAGAACAGTAGAATTAGTTGGAGAAGAACAGGGAAGCTTTAGGAAGGGAAGAGGTTGTGTAGGTCTTAGATCTTTAGTGGAAAAGTTTCTAGAGAAGGGAAAGAAGTTGTATGCGGCCTTCATGGATTTGGAGAAAGCATGTGACAGGGTGGATAGACAAGGATTGTGGAAAGTATTAAGAATATATGGAGTAGATGGGAAGTTGTTGAATGCTGTGAAGAGTACGTATGATGGTACTAAGGCTGCAGTGCGTGTGGATGGTGAACTGAGTGAATTTTTCTCTTTGAAGGTTGGGTTGAAACAGGGATGTGTCATGTCTCCATGGTTGTTCAATCTGTACATGGATGGGGTAGTAAAAGAGATACAAGGTAGGGCAGTGGATGTTGGAGTGGCACTAGTGAGAGAGGGTAGTGTTTGGAAACTCCCTGTACTGCTGTTTGCAGATGATACTGTGTTGTCAAGTGAAGACGAAGAGGAGCTGCAAGGCTTGGTGGATGAGTTTGGGAGAGTGTGTAAGAAACGGAATCTAAAAGTGAATATAGGGACGAGTAAAGTGATGGTCTTTGACAGTGGTGGGCAGCGCAAATGAAGAAGGACCTTGCGCAAGCATGAAGCGCAATCCACAGTTCACTACCTTGCGCAAGCGCAAGTGCACAATCTGACAAATATTTTGCTTGTGCAATGTCGCAAAGTGCAAGCGCAAACAATTTGCATATATTTGTGGGAATTACTATAAAATATTGAGATATTAAAATAAAATAGCATACTTACTTTTATTTATCATTATTGTCTTTTATTATTGGTAATTTGCGCAAGTGCACAACCTAATATTTAGCTTGCGCAATGTTGCTAAGCGCTAGTGCAAACCATTTGCATATATTTGTGGGAATTACTGTAAACTATTGAGATATTTAAATAAATTAGCATACTTACTTTTATTTATTATTATTCTCTCTATCTATCTGTCTATTGCCAGACGCCTTAATCCCGTAAGGGGTGGCCACTGGCCACAAACAAGCAACAAATCACCTCCATGTCACCCTGTACCCCGCCATTTCACTGCCCTGCTCCCAGCTCACACCCCCCTCACTCATATACTTCTCCACTCCATCCCTCCATCTCATCCTTGGCCTCCACTTCACTCACATACACTCGCCTCATTAGTCTTTCACTCTCCATCCTCTCCAAATGACCAAACCACCTCAATGTGTTCTCCTAACGCTTCCTATGACATCCACATCCACAAAACACTCCTTCATTTCCTTATTTGTCAGTCTGTCTCTCCATGTAACTCATTTCCACAGCTCTCACTCTTGACTTCTGTCCCTCCAACAAGGTCAAAGCTTCACTTCCATATATTAGAGCTGGTATCACAATACTGTCATGTAGTAACTCTTTCACTCGTGAAGTTCAAACAGAAGAGTGAGCGGGCTAAGGAGCGGAGGGACAGGGAAACAAAGGTTGTGATGTTGCATTTTCGAAAGATGTTTTATGTAATAATTCAGTATAGATATACAATAGCATGTGTAATTCCTTACAAAAATCATTAAAACATAATATTTAAATCAAATATCCACACCTAATAAATTATTAGGCTGTGGATATTTAATTTAAAGAATAGGTTTTAATGATTTTTGTAAGGAATTGCATATGCTACTCTTAATAAATAAATAATTTTAATTTATTATTATTTACTAATAATAAAAATTTAAAAAATATTAAAACACATTATCTCTGCTGAAGCATTTTAAGAAATGCTACCATCCTCCGTCCCTCCCGCCTCCCCCAGAACCCTCGCGACCCTCCCGAGCCTCCCTCATCCCCTGTTGACATACGGGAAGCTCCCAAGACCACCTGTCCCTTGGACTGCGCAGTGCGCAATCCAAGGGACAGGTGCGCAAGCACAAATTTAGTTGTGCAAGTGCAACTAAATTTGCGCTTACGCACCTGCCCTTTCATATGCGCAAGCGCAATATTGTGCATGGTCTCGTGCAGTGCACAATCCGCAAACGATATTCACCAGAGTCCAACGGTGCGCAATTGCTCTTTGCGCAAGTGTTTGCGCACCTGCCCAGCACTGGTCTTTGAGAGAGGTAAAGTCAGTGAATTTACAGTGAGGTTGGATGGTGAGGAAATGGAAAATGTGAGTAAGTTTAAGTACTTTGGGAGTGTGATGAGTAAGGATGGAAGTTTGGAGGGTGAAGTGCTTGAAAGAGTACAACAAGGAAGAGAGGTTGCTGGTTCCTTGAAAGCAGTGATAAGAAACAGGGAAGTGAGCATGGAAGTGAAAAAGTTAGCCTACTACATGACAGTATTGTAATACCAACTCTAACGTATGGAAATGAAGCTTGGACGTTGTTGGAAGGACACAAAGAGTGAGAGCAGTGGAAATGGGTTCTTTAAGAGAAGCCTGTGGAGTCACATGGAGAGACAGCCTGACAAATGAGGATATAAAGCAGCATTGTGGTGTGGATTTGGATGTGATAGAAAGCATTACGAGGAACACACTGAAGTGGTTTGGCCATGTGGAGAGGATGGAGGGTGAGAGACTAACCAGGAGATTGTATGTGAATGAGGTGGATGGAGGGAGAGGGAGGGGGAGGCCGAGGATGAGATGGAGGGATGGAGTGGAGAGGTATATGAGAAGAGGGGTGTGGGTTGGGAGTAGGGCAGTGAAATGGCGAGGGACAGGGCGACGTAGAGGCGATTTGTTTGTGGCCACCCCTTATGAGATTAAGGCGTCTAGCAATAGACTGATAGATAGAAGATTCTTGTAAAGGCACAATTTCTCTTCTATGTGACTGCTGGACCTGCACCAAATTATTGGTCCAGACATCCTTGTTATTCTGTACGACAGTATCACTTCCTTTGTACGACATCATGCTTGTCTGGAATATATATATATATATATATATATATATATATATATATATATATATGACAGTAACACACTAAGCAATTATTTTGCTGACTGTTCACCTGCAAACTGCAAAGATAACTGTTAGATGCTGAAACTTGCATCCTGTTTTATAATATTTAGATTATTCTAGAATGTTCTAAATAATGTTAAACCATACTAGAACGTTACAAACTGTTCTAGAAAGTTGTAAACAGTTCTAAAATCTTCTGCGCAAGTCTATAAAGTTATAAGAATCTATAAAAAGATTAAGAAAGTGATAAAACTTACGTGTGGTAACGTTAAATATATGGTAATCCATTTTTTGATTTGGCAGGTGAGCTTAAAAAAAAAAAAAAAAATGGGAGGAATAAGAGCTCTGTTTTTAGACAAAAGTTCATCAATTTATGATACAGGCTACGTTTTATTTAAAAAAAAAAAAAAAAAGTAAAAAAGTAATAACCGTAATGCACAGCAGGCAGCCACGCACACTCCCATCACATGTATGGGGTTGAAGGCTCTTCTGGAGGTGCTGGCTTTCAGTGGTTTTCAGAGAGACAATCAACTCTATACCAAAGAGATGTGGGCTCCCGCCATTGGTCCACCAGTATACTGTGCTGCCATGGCCCAGGGAGGGTTCGAGTTCCTCCTGAAATGCCAGCATTTCGACGACCCAGGCATTTGGAAGGAGGTACATGAGGTGGATCGACTTGCAACCATCAGGAAAATTTGGGATAATTTCGTTGCAAATTGTGGCAGGATGTACATACCGAATGAGAACCTTACTGTGGGCGAACAGTTGATGGGGTCCAGAGAAAGGTGTCCCTTCCGTATGTACATCCCCAACAAGCCTGCAAGGTGTGGTATAAAGCTTGTCCTAATCAACGACAATAGGACCAAGTACCTGCTGGGTGCAATACTGTATTTAGGGAAGGATGGTACAAGGCTCTGTGAGAAACAAAGAGGATCGTAAGCCAGGGTCTAGTGCATTCCTGTTCACGAAAGAAATGATCCTGGTGTCATATGTGCCTATCATGTCCAAGAGAACCAAAAAGAATGCGCTAATGTTATCATCTGTGCACACTCAACCAATTCTGGGACACAAAGGCAAGCTGCAAATCACTGAGTTTTATAATCAAAATAAGGGTGGGATGGACACCACATTCGACCAGATGTGTTCCATCTACTCATGCAATCGAAAGACAAGGAGATCACCACTGTGTATTTTCTATGGGATGATGAATGCCTGCCTCATCAACTCATGGATAATACACAGTTCAAAATATGAGCAGGGCAGGTGGCAGACCGTTGATCAGTCGACGATTCATGCAGCACTTGACTCAGGGACTCATCAGGCCATGGGTCGAGCAGAGGCTAAACTCTTCTCGCCTCTCCCGACCTCTCAAAACTCTAATCACCACCATCTGCAACCTCCCTTCACCAGGCAGTATGGTGACCCAGGGTGGACCAGTGGCTGCTGAGAGTTGGAGTGTACCTGTAAGGTGCATGGAGTGTCCCGTGCAGTCTGACAGGAAGACCCGCTCCCGGTGCAACAAGTGCCAGAAACCTGTCTACCAGGGGCACTACTACCCTATCTGTGCCAACTGTGTGTAATTCCTGGTAAGTTATGATGTTTTGAGTTGTCAAAAACATTAAAAACATTTAAAAATGGAAAAAAAAAGAGTAGGATTATAAATCAATGTGTATAGCCTTAGGGAGGTAGTGGTAGTTTACTAGCAGTATATACACATCAAGTAATCTCCTGACAGAGGTGAAAATAAGTTTCTTATCCCCCCAAAAAAAGAAAAAAGATAATTGGGTTGTAAATCAATGGGTATAGCCTCAGCAAGGTCAAAATATGTAGTGTGCAATTTCAGGAGTAAATAATTATAATTATGAAAAATCTATACTGCATGTATGTCCCTTTTTTACTCCCCCACCCACCCCCAAAAAATGCCTATTTTTTTTTATATGGCACAAAAGGCGTGCCAAGGAGCAGCACCTAACTTGTCGGCTATTCTTCTGAGGGAGCAGTTCATCGATGCTCTTGATTGTGCGAATTGAAAGTGCAAGTGAAGCAGGTACAACCCAGAAGCATGCAAGAAACACAAGCCAGGGCTCTACAATTTGAGTCTTACATCAGGTCCAGTCCGTCCACTTTTCAGGCAGGTCGTAATGCAGGATTCAGGGCAAGAAAAGGACAGGTATATGAAGTGGAGAAACTCAGAGGAAGTTGCTGGTATTACTAGAAGTCAGGACACAAGAAAGTGGATTGTTACAAATGGAAGAAGGAGCAAAAATGGAACAGTGCAAAGATACCCACAAATGTAAAAGAAATGAGTGTTGGACATATGGTGAGGTGGGACACTTCAGTTATGACTGTCCAAATGAGAAGGACTTCAAGAAGGCTGCAGAAGACGAGAAGGATGAGGGTAAATTAGTAAAGGCTGGTGACATGAGGTAACAACAAGTCAGTTTTTCCCAAGAAGCCCCACCACTGAGGAAATACAAGAGTACCTTATGTGATAGTGTGCAAGAATATGGAAGAGCAGATGGCAAGCAGTGTAGTAGGAATGGGAATCATACTAAGACATGCTGCCATTCTACAGTGACGGGGTCAGTGTCAGCTGACGACCTGAAGAGGATGCAGATTCACAACCAGTGCTAGAGTTGCTGCAACAGAGAACAGTGCAACCATCTTGAGAATGTTTCCAGGTTTAGCCCTGCGACCAAGAGCTACTGGAGTAAGTGGGACCTTCTTCGTTTGAACATCGGGCTACTGCAGCGTCAGTGGGAGACACCCAATGGTCTCATCAAGTATTGGCAACTGGTGGGTCCGTAGAAAATGAAGTCCAAAATCTTGGATGAGTCTCATAACTAGATCCCTAGTGGTCACCTGGGAGTGAAGAAAACTCTAAGTCGGTTGCAAAAGAGGTCCTACTGGACTGGCATGTGACAAGATGCTGAAGAGTGGTGTCGGGCCTGTGATGCATGTTGTGCCAAGAAGGGACCCAAGAAACTTAGCTGAACCCGTCTTCAGCTGTACCAAATGGGTGCACCAATGGAAGGAGTTGCGGTAGACATTGCTGGACCTCTGCCACTTACTGGACTACTTCACGAAGTGGCCAGAAGTCTATGCCATCCCCTATCAAGAGGCTGTGACTGCTGCTCAGGTGCTGGTTACCAGTTCTTATGTTGATCTGGGATGCCACAGGAGCTACATGCAGATCAGGGTAGAAACTTCCAGTCTGTTGTGTTCTCTGAGTGTTGCAAGTTACTGGGGATCAAGAAGACCAGGACGACGCCATTGCTAAGGCCACAGTTAGATGGGATGGTGGAGAAATTCAACTGGACCCTGGGACAAGAACTGGTCAAGTACTGCATGGATGGACAAACGGAATGGGACCAGATATTACCTGCATTGCTGATGGCATACTGGTTTGCATCCCATGAGTCTACCGGCTACACCCCTGCAAAACTGATGTTGGGCCACGAATGAAGATTGCCATTTGATCTGTTAATGGAAAGATCACCTGATGAAGAGCTGCCTACAGACACCTCCAGCTACGTAACGCATCCTCAGGAATGGCTGGTCAAGGTACATCGTTAAGTGCGAGGAGCCCTTAAGTTTTCAGGAGAGGTGATGAAGTTCAGGCATGATGCCAGCTTAAGTAAGGTGAGCTTCAAGGATGGTGACAAAGTTTGGTTATCCAATCCTCAGCAGAAGTAGGGACAGTCACTGAAGCTGCAGAGCCCATGGGATGGGCCTTAAACTGTGTTGGACTGCCTATAAGAGGTAACCTAGAGGATTCAGGGAGGCAGGAAGTCTCGGCCAAAAGTGTACATATCAATCGTCTGTGGCAGTAAAATGGGCCAGACAGTACAGATGGGACATTTGCAAGGATTTGTGCTTACCCGCAACCAAGGATGTCGAGGAGGACCACAGAGCTGAATTACACAAGGTTGGTGACAGTCTCCCAAAGGAAGACATGAATCGGGAAGAGGACCAAGACATTCTCTGTGTGGAGGAGCAGGGACGTCATTGGAAGCAGCATAGGAGAAGGCCCGATATGTTGAAGGATTATTTTGTGTATAATTCAATGTTTAGTTTGGATTAAGGATTATGTTTTTTATACATTGTGTAGTTTTGTCAGAATGACAAAGGACAAAAGAGGGGATAGTGTTGATATGCGGGATTTGCTAGTTAAGTACTGGAAGGTTCTCATAATTTCTTATATTTTTCATTTATGTGTCAGTGGTGCCAGTCAACCTGCTGTTTGTGAGCCGATGTATTTCTAAGTTGTACATTAATTTTTGGGCTATTTTTCTATATAATGTTTTATTTATGTGATTGCTTGTTAAATTATGTAATTTTATCTCAGTTTGTATGCTAAAGCATTTAACCCGTGGATTGCAACCCACGGCCCAGGCTGGGTTGCATCAGGTTATGAGCCACAGCTCAGGCTGTGCTGGCCGTGCATCACGATTAACTACTCGACCCCCATGGAAACTTACGCATGGAGCTACGT
Organism: Coenobita brevimanus; assembly: GCF_032717465.1. Taxonomy (NCBI): domain Eukaryota; kingdom Metazoa; phylum Arthropoda; class Malacostraca; order Decapoda; family Coenobitidae; genus Coenobita; species Coenobita brevimanus. The sequence continues at coordinate 25,860,099 of NC_137062.1, forward strand.
AAAGACGGATAGAGAGAGAGAGAGTTTTTTCGTTTCACCAGATGATGCCCTGCATGTTTATTTTCAAGTTTATAATAAAAAATCATATTTTCGATACTCTCCTACATAAACTTATGCATGGCCCTACGCAAAGACGGGGAGATTTTTTTTTTCCCACCAGATAATGCCCTAGATGTTTATCTTCAAGTTTATAATAAACAAAAACTAAAAAAAAAAAAAAAAAATCAATTTTTCTGCGCACCATGGGGTGGGATAAAAAAGGTAGTTGTGCAATCTACGGATTAAAATGTTATACCGGTACAGTGTAAGAAAACTCTGGATGTTTTGAATGTCTCCATGGTAACTGTTACTTTTCCCGAGAATGTAGATCACAGGGAGCTTATAGAAGGATGGGGAAGGGACTAGAGAAGTTTCAGTACAGTTTGAGCATAGTTAAGTGTCAGTGCAGTTAGTGAAGATTATATAGCTCCAGTCCTTGTGAAAACAGTGAAGTTCCCAAGAATTAAGTGTACTTCTGTTGAAAATAAAGACAGCGAACTTAAGAAGCCAGCGTTTATTTACAAGGTCTGAGCTGACCTCGTTCTTCCACACCGAAAGGCTGGCCATAAGAACAACTCACTGGGCAATGCCCTTCCTGTACTGAACTACTGTTGTTGAAGCCTGTGGCACTGTTGGATGGGGACGCAACAGTACTGAATATTTAAGGGCTCCTTTAAGTCAATAAACTACCTGATATTTGGAACAAAGCATACATTGCTCCCCTACTCAAAAAAGGAAATAGACAGAACCACTCAACTATAGACCAGAATCCCAAACCAGTGTTGTATGCAAGGTACTAGAAAAGCTAATAAGAAAAATTTGGGTAAACCATCTGGAAAAATACAGTATGATAACAGGAAGACAGCAAACTGAGGTGTGGCTCAATCGGTAGAGAGGTGGCCTGCCGTTCTAACGGACCCAGGTTCAAATCCCCGCTGGAGCAGGGAACAGTTTAAGGATTCGAATTTCATTAAATCAGGCTTTACTGATCTACCAGAAGACCCGCCGACATGTCGTAAAAATACCCCCGCTAATACCAATACACCAGTCCTCTATGAGACAGCCTTAGCATGTATTCAACATGGACGGTGGGTGTTAACGCCAAAGTGGTGACATGTAGAGGTGTATGGTATGCAGGACTGCTGGGCCTTGATAGCAGGCTGTGAAGCCTATGCCCTGAGTCGGACACATTAAAAAAAAAAAAAAAAAAACATGATTTTCCTTTTCTAAAACCGAACTAATCTATTAAGCTACTATGACAGAGTTGTAGAAACACTACAGAAAAGAGAGGGATGGGTGGACAGTAGCCTATTTATTTAGATTTTAAGAAAGCATTTGACAGAGTAACGCACCAGAGACTTTTATGGAACCTGTACCACCATGGAGGAATCAAAGGTAATCTGTTCTGTTGGATGCAGGATTTCCTAAGAGAAAGGGAAGTGAGAACAGTGTTAAGGGGTAATTACTCATCATGGAGGGAAGTGACTGGCGAAGTTCCTCAGGGCTCAGTGCTAGAACCAATTATGTTTTTAGTATATATAAATGATACAGACAGGACCACTGGAAATAGAAGCTATCTAAATATGCTTGCTGGTGATGCAAACATACAAAGGAGAGTTACAAACACAGACTCCTACAGAGAGCTACAAGAAGAGTTAAAAAAGCTTTATGAATGGAGCAAGAGATTGTAAATGGAATTCAATGTGGAGAAATTCCATGTTATCAAGTTTGGTAAAAGTGGAAAATGACCAGATTGGAACTATAAGTTAGGAAGTTTAACACTGCACATATCAGAAAGGATAAAGGACCTAGGAAAGATTATAAATAACAGACTATCTCCAGGTGACAACATAAATGAGAAGGTACGAAACATGTACACACTGCATGCTAATATGAGAATAGCATTCTCATATATAAATGAAGACATGCTGAGAAAGATAATAACGTCATTCATCAGACCAACCCTGGAATATGCATTAGTAGTCTGGAATCCTCAACTCAAAAAACATATAGATAAGACTGAAAACGTACAAAGGGCTGCTAGAAGATGGGTACCAAGCTTAAAGGATCTAAGCTATGAATAAAGACTAGAAAAAGTGAACTTACCAACATTACAAGTGAGAAGGGAAAGAGGAGACATGATTACACTATATAAATGCATCTCAGGGAAAGAGAAAATAGACATCAATGAGTAATTATAACCTATGAGGAGGCATCAGCAAAAGGACAGTGCAAAAAAGTGCATAAAAAGAGAGGTGACAAAGACGTAAGGAAATTCAGTTTCCCAAATAGGGCAACTGATAAGTGGAATGCACTACCGAATGAAACAGTGTGTGTCAAAACTATTAACAAATTTAAGGATATTGTTGTGAATCGGGATTTGCTAGATAGGAATCACTAGAGGGTTCTCAGTACTTCTCGTATTTTTTGTTACATGTCAGGTTGCCAGGTAGCCTGCTATTGTGAGGATAGTTATTCTGTAAGTTGTACATTAATTTTTTTGGTCTTTTCCTAAAAAATATTTAATTGATATGATTGTTAAATTATGTAATTTTATCTCAGTTTGTATGCTAAATAATTTAGAGGGCTATGCAGTGTAAGAAAATTCTGGATATTTTGGATGTTTCCAACTTGGTAACTGTGGCTTCTCCGAGCAGGTAGTAGATCATTCTAGTATACAGGAAGCTTAAGGTTAGGGAAGGGACTAAAGGTTGTTCAGCTCAGTTTGAGTTTAGTTCAGTGTCGTTTCAGTTTTAATGTCAGTGCTGTTCAGTGTCAGTGCGGGCTAGTGAAGACTGTATAGCTCCGGTACTTGTAAAAACAGTGAAGTGTAATTAGCAAGCATTAAGTGTAATTATTTGGTGAATAAAGAACGCAAACTTTGGAATCCAGTGTTTATTTACCACACCTGAGCCGATCTTGTTGTAAACTGAAAGGCTGCCTCTAGGAATATCAACTCACTAGGCAACACCCTATACTGAACTACTCTTGTAGGAGCCTGTGGCACTGTGGGATGGGGACATAAGATTATGTACGATAAAAATGGTTTAATACACCAGAAAGTAGGAGCTTGGCTCATTCCTGTAAAAATAGTTATGTAAGAACTATTAGGCAAGGTAAGAACACACACACACACACAAACACACTATCTTTAAACGATAGCTCCAGCTGAAACTGCTCCGACGAAAGCAAGAGCACATCTGAAATCTGGCAATTTATTTATGGTTTTGGACAGAACTTGTATGATTTAGGTGCAATGTGTTCGTCAGTATTGTCATTTTATGTTTTAAAAGTGTGCCTGAAGCAGTAAAAGTGCTTCAGCCGCATTTTTCATTGTCGCTACGTTACGGAATTGTTACATCCCCGTCCCGTACTGCCACAGGCTCCAACAGCAGTTCAGTACAGGGAGGCTACTGTTAAGTGAGTTGTTCTTCCTAGAGGCAACCTTTGGGTGTATAACAACACAGAGCAGCACAGGCATTGTAAGTAAACACCGGCTTCATAAGTTCACTGTCTTTATTTTACAAAAAAATTACATTTATGCTTGGCAATTTCACTGTTTTCACATGTACTGGAGCTATACAGTCTTCATTATCTGCAATTACACTTAATGCTTTTCAAGATTACTTCACTGTTTTCACAAGTACCGGAGCTATAAAATCTTCACAGCACTGACCTACAGTCAAACTGAACTGAAAACCGACTGAAACTGCTTCTCCAACCTAAATAAGCTTGCATTATACTCGAATCTTTGAGTACACTCAAGACGAGCAACAGTTATCAACTCAGAGACATCCAAAACATGCCAGAGTTTTCTTACCCTGCATAACACTCTCTTAACTATGAAACATACACACTGTACATTATTTAACAATCACATAAATAAAACAGCAGTACAGGAAACTCCCTGTACTGCTGTTTGCAGATGATACGTGTTGTTAAGTGAAGACGAAGGGGAGCTGCAAGGCTTGGTGGATGAGTTTGGGAGATTGTGAAAGAAACGGAATCTAAAGGTGAGTGCAGGGAAGAGTAAAGTGATGGTCTTTGAGAGAGGTGAAGTCAATGAATGTACAGTGAGGTTGGATGGTGAGGAAATGGAAAATGTGAGTACGTTTAAGTACTTGGGGAGTGTGATGAGTAAGGATGGAAGTTTGGAGGGTGAAGTACTTGAAAGGGTACAACAAGGAAGAAAGGTTGCTGGTTCCTTGAAAGCAGTGATACGAAACAAGGAAGTGAGCATGGAAGTAAAAAAGTTACTACATGACATTATTGTGATACCATCTCTAACGTATGGAAGTGAAGCTTGGACGTTGTTGGATGGACACAAGTCAAGGGTGAGAGCAGTGGAAATGAGCAGTGCTCGGGCGGTGCACAAATACGTCCGCAAAGCGCAATTGTGCACCGTTGCACTCCAGTGAATATCGTTTGAGCATTGCGCACCACACGAGACCATGCGCAATATTGCGCTTTTGCACATGAAAAGGCAGGTGCGCAAGCGCAAATTTATTTGCGCTTGCACACAAAATTGCCTTGTGCACCTGTCCTGTGGATTGCGAACTGCGCAATCCAAGGGACACGTGAACCTGGGAGCTTCCTGTATGTCTGGACAAGGGGTGGAGGAGGCACGGGCGGTCGCGAGGGTTCTGGATTGCTGGGGGAGGTGGGAGGGACGGAGGGTAGTGGCATTTCTCAAAATGCATCAACAGAGACAATGTATTTTATTATTTTATAAGTTATTGTTATTAGTAATAATAAATTAAAAACACATTATTTATTAAGAGCAGCATATGCAGTTCCTTACAAAAATAATTAAAGCATATTATTTAAATATAATATCCACAGCCTAATAATTTATTAGGCTGTGGATATTTGATTTAAATGTTTTAATTAGTTTTGTAAGGAATTACATATGCTATATCTATTGTTACGGAACAGCGAAAGATAATGTACACTTTAAGTGAGAATACTAAAAATCACTACTGTCCCGTAAAGTTCCAGGTTCAAAACAAAAGAGTTAGGTAAAATTACAAGTTAAAGTTTAATGCACAAACTAACAACTAAACATTCAGAACTCATAAGGATAATGTAATGGCAAATAAACAGGTTAAATATATGGTTAACTGCAATAGCCTCTATTAACACGAAATTAGCAAGAGTAAATTTATCTAAGTCAGCCCTGATGAAATGAGATACCAGATAATACTCAGTGAATGCCAGATAAATAATTACAGATACAAACTATTATCAAAAATGACTGACATAAAGAACCCCACACGAATTACAAAAACTTCACTAGGCCTACAAATTAAACTTATGCTATACAGTACAAGAAAAAATGCAACAACAGTTATACTCAAATTACACACAGCTGCTAGATGGTTGGAGATTTCTTGAGCACTCACAATAATAATATCTGTACAGGGGAGGACAGAGATGTGAACAAAATGAGGAGCAGATCTAAGTGGCAATGATGCAGAGACTGAGCTCATTATATAGGGGCCAGCAGAGCCTGATACAACTTGTAAGAGGGACGCGCAAATGAAGCGATGGGGACAGAGAGCTGAAAATCCCGCAAAGTATAACAGAGAGAACGACTTACTCTACTATAACGGTAGAAGGGGGGGACTGAGGCAGAACACGCTCGTGATCAAACATGCAGCAACTGTGCGTTAAAATTACACAAAGGATGATGAAATCATAGGCTGTGTAACACCTCCCCACAAAGAAAAAGAAATTTACAAAGGAAATTTCTTATTACTCTAAAACAATCTGTCTAAAGTCTAGATAAGCAATCTGCAATAACATTTTCTTTCCCCTTGACATGTTGTATGTCTAATGAATACTCCTGAAGAAGTAGACTCCATCTTGTCAATCTCTGATTTTTATCTTTAAACTTACTAAGGAATTTCAGTGGGTTATGATCGGTATAAATGACTATGGGGTCAAAACCAGAACACAAATAAAATGAAAAATGCTGTAAACCCAAAATCAAGGCCAAAAGCTCTTTCTCAATAGTTGAGTAGTTCTTTTGAGGTGGAGTGAACTTCTTACTGTAATAAGATACAGGATGTTCAATACCCTGATCATCCTCTTGCAGCAAAACAGCCCCAGCTCCTGTATCACTTGCATCAACAGCCATCTTAAAAGGCTTAGCAAAATTTGGAGTAGCGAGCACTGGCTGACTTAATAGAATAGCTTTAAGTTTGTTGAAAGAGGATTCACAGTTATCAGTCCAGACAAATTTAACTCCCTTTTTCAGTAGGTCTGTAAGTGGTGATACAAGAATAGAAAAGTTAAGAACAAATCTCCTGTAATAACCTACCATTCCCAAAAATCTTTGTAGCTCTTTCCTACTTTTAGGTCTGGGAAGATCACTTATAAACTGAACCTTAGCTCCTGGTGGTGCAACATGTCCATCACCAATTACATACCCAAGGTACTGAACTTTAGCTTGACCAAACTCTCACTTTGATAAATTAGCTACAAGATTAGCATGAACTAAACGGTCAAGAAATTTACTGACATGGCATAGGTGATCTTTCCAGTTGTCACTGAAGATTAATACATCATCAATATAAACAACACACCCTGCCAAACCCTCTGTTACAACATTCATGAGCTTCTGAAATGTGGCTGGTGCATTCTTCATACCATACGGCATTACAGAACATGCAAAAGCCTTTCCTAGTGTTACAAAACATGAGATCTCCCTAGCACGTTCAGTCATAGGCACTTGCCAGTATCCCTTTAACAAATCAAACTTACTTATGTACCTAGCCTTTCCGATCTTGTCTATGCAATCTTCCACACGAGGGAGAGGGCAAGTGTCTGTTTTGGTTATCTGATCAACACGTCTGTAGTCGATGCAAAGCCGCTGTGACCCACCTGGCTTAGGGACTAGAGTGACAGGAGAACTCCACTCGCTCTGACAGGGCTCAATCATCTTGTGGTCCAACAGGTAGCCAAGCTCCTTCTGGATGAGAGGAACTTTCACTGGGTTCACACGGTAAGGAGGCAATTTAATTGGCTTTGCGTCTCCAACATCGACATCATGCATCAACACAATAGTTCTTCCTGGAGTAGCACGGAACACTTGCGGGCACTCCTGCAGCAATGCTGAAAACTCCTGCCTTTCCTCGGGAGGTAGATGAGAAAGCTTAGTCTGGAGATCATTCATGATATCAGGATTCTTCCCCAAACTATCACTCAGGCTCATACTGCATGGGAGAGCTTCACTTGCAGACTCGGGTGGAACAGCTACAGTGCAGACTGGATTATTTTCGTCCCGCATGTGATATAACTTTAGCATGTTGATGTGACATAGTTGCTTGCTCTTTCTACGATCTGGTGTGGCGATGACATAGTTGACATCACTGAGTTTCTTCTCCACGAAATAAGGGCCACTAAACTTGGCTTGAAGAGGTTGCCCATGAACTGGTAGCAGAATCAAAACCTGATCTCCTGGCTGAAAGTGGCGCAACCTGGACCTCCCATCATACCAAGTCCCCATCTCCTCCCGAGCAGCTCCCAAACTCTCTCTCGCCAGCTGCAAAGCAGTGGACAGCCGTTCTCTGAACCCCACCACACACTCCAGCAGGCCGACGTCATCCTCCTCCGACAGCCAGCATTCCTTGAGTAGCTTAAGGGGTCCCCCCACTTCATGGCCAAACAGTAGTTCAAAAGGTGAGAAGCCCAGTGATTCATTTGGAGATTCTCTTGCGGCAAACACAACAAATGGAAGACCCCCGTCCCAGTCTTTCTGATGTTCCAAACAGCATTTCTTGAGCATCGATTTGAGTGTTTGATGATATCTCTCCAACGCTCCTTGGGTCTGGGGATGGTAAGCTGAAGACGTGATCTGGGTGATGCCCAACTCTTTCAGAGACTGCTTGAAAACATTTGACACGAAATTACTTCCCCGGTCGGACTGTACCTCCTTGGGCAGACCAAACTTTGTGAAGAACCCTAGCATTTCCTTAACCACGTTTTTTGCTGAGATGTTTCTAAGTGGAATGGCTTCAGGATAACGAGTAGCCATATCAATCATGGTCAACACATAAGAAAATCCTGAAGAAGTCTTAGGAAGAGGGCCCACAATATCCACCAACACACGGGTGAAAGGCGCCTCAAAAGGAGGAATGGAAACTAGAGGTGCAACCTTTTCGGTCTGATTACACTTCCCCACAACTTGACAGGTGTGACAAGACTTACAATACCAGGAAACAACCCTGAAGATACCTGGCCAGTAGAAGTGTTTCAAAATGCGTGCCACAGTCTTCCTCACTCCAAGGTGTCCTGCAAAACTGGAATCATGAGCCACTCTAATGATATCCTGCCTACAAACACGAGGGATAACAACTTGATGTACAACTCCCATTCACAGTCGGCTGATGCTGTTGGGGGTCTCCACTTCCTCATAAGTACTCCTGACTTTACATAATAACAAGTAGAAGCACCGGCTGACTCTTCTTCACTGTAAGCAGAGTTAGCTAGACCTTTCAACTCAGGGTCAGCAACCTGCAACTCAACCAACTCTTGACGAGACAAATTATCAACACTACGGGGTACTGCCTCATCTGGTGAGTGGTCCAAATTAGCAAGAAAAGTGTCAGCTAGGATAACATCATCATCATCATTATCCTCTAAATCACCAGTAACTTTAGACTTAGCCCTAGTGACAGCACATGCAGGGAACACATCAGGGACATCACAATCCTGGGACGCAGCCACTGGCTCACTAGACAACTGAGGAGCTGGACACACTTGACTTCCACCAATATCATTTCCAAGTAAGAAAGTTACACCTGACATTGGGAGTGTCTCAACCAACCCAACCATAACAGAACCATTAACAAAACCAGACTCTAAATTCACTCTGCACAGAGGAACAGAGAAGTAATTATTCCCTACACCTTGTAAGATTACAGTTTCATCAGAGGAATTAACATTAGAGCCTAGAACACTGGTCAGCATAAGGGATTGGCAAGCACCTGTATCACGATATATTTTAACTGATTTCCTGTCATTACTGTCCAGAGGACTGACAAAACCATCAGACAGGAAATTAGCACATGAACTCTTGAGAGTGTCACCCACGTTACTGCTCAAAAGAGGAGCTCCATCATGAGAATTTAAGTTACCCCTCAAAGCAGGTTCAGTTAACTCAGTTAAAGAATTCTGGGAACTCTCAAGAGTGGACACTAGACCAATTGACTGAATATTTAAAGACTCCTTTTTGTTCACATCACGCTGTCTCCTGAAACATCTCTCCGTAGTATGACCAAGCTTACTACAATAATTACATTTACTTTTCTGAAATCTAGAGGTGAAGCTGGTATTTACTTCCTGAGAAACATCATCTTTATTCTCTTTCCTGTTACCTGTACTCTGAGTAGAGGCAACGTACTTACTCTCAGCTTTCCCTTTTTCTCTAGAATATGTCTTGTGAGTGAGAACATACTCATCAGCTAAAACTGCAGCATCAGACAAATTATCTATTCTTTTCTCATCAAGATATAGGCTTACATCTTTATTCACACACCTTTTGAAGTCCTCCAGCAAAATCATCTGCTTAAATTTACCAAAATCAGAATCCACATTCTTAGAATTTAACCACTGCTCTAACAAATCTTCTTTGATTTTTGCATACTCAACATGGGATTGCTTATCTTGCTTGTAAGTTGTCCTAAATTTTACTCTATAGGCTTCAGGAACAAGCTCATAGGCCTTAAGAATCAAGCTCTTAACTACATCATAATTATCAGACTGATCCTGAGGCAAAGATGCATAAGTTACTTGAGCTTTACCGGTGAGAACAGTTTGAAGGAGTACTGGCCAATACTCCTTAGGCCAATTAAAACCTGTAGCTACCCTCTCAAACAACTGAAAATACTTTGTTAAATCAGATTCATTAAAAGGAGGGACAAGTTTAACATTTTTAGCCACATCAAAATCATCAGAGCAAGATGATCCAGTTCCACCTTGTTTCATGCGATACTCATGGTCTGCCTGAATCCTAGCAAGTTCAACTTGTGCGTGAAACTCAGCCTCCTTAGCCTGTGCTTGAAATTCAGCTTCCTTCACACGAGACTCCGCCTCCTTAGCCTTAGCCTCCTGCAGGGCTAGCTGTAACTTAGCTAATTCAATCTGCGTTTTCTCATTTGGAGGAGTTAGGGGAGCGCAGTGATAGTTCGGCCAGGAGGATGGTTCGGCCACTGGCCTTCCTGAATAATGTAGGGGACCTAGATCATTGAGATTTCACATGAAGTTGCGTGATCTTGCTGACAGATGGTATATGTGTTTTTGTTTTGGTTGGCCGGGAAACAGCAACGTCAGGTTAGATTTTATGATTTTTCATGACCCCTATGTACTTTTTCGGTGATCCAACGTAAGCAGTAGCTCCATTAATACTTCAGGGTTGTTATCCATATATAGTGCAAATATCATTTATTGTCTATAGGTGACGTGAGAGTAGATAACACTCGAACAGCTTATGAACTCTGGGTTTCGGGGCGCCATGTGTACATCTTTATACATGGGGGATGATTCGGCCACTTGAAGTGAGGGATGGTTCGGCAGGATTGCCAGGTGGCCGAACCATCCCTCATAATTATCTAATGATTCATTTTCTTTATTTAATGATTTTTTTCTATCTATCTATCTATCTATATACCTAGGATGCTTCCCCCAAGGAAAGGGAGGTAGCCGAGACAGGACGACACACTCCCCATTTACTCATCCATTCAAACACTCTTTCGCATCTTAGCCTCAAAGGGGAGAACGGACTGGTCCTCACCACACCACACCACACAAGGGTCAACTGCGCAATGCAATCAGTAACATCCGCAGCAGGGCCCAACAGCAGAGCTGGTTTACCCCTGCCACATCATAACAGACTCATCCCCTTACCTTTTTTCTATAAAATTACATATTCTCTCTCTCTCTCTCTCTCTCTCTCTCTCTACTTTCCCTCAGAAATTGATGAAGCTTCTGTTTCAAGAATCGTTATAATTGGAGTATTACCTGAACCAGTTTCACAAAGCACTAAGCGAAGGCAAAGGTATTACAACTTTGGATTTTTGTTTCACTGAATTTAAAATGCGTTAAGAGTAAACAGCATGTAAGAGAAGTAGCTTTCATTTGACTCGGATATTTTCTTTCACAAAATTATAGTTTTATTTTATCTGAGATAGGCAAGAGCAGAGCCATTTAATTTCATTATAAGGAGATTGTTTGTTACTTGTTTCATTAAAAGGAGATTGTTTAGGTAAAAATAAATCCAATAAATCATGTCAGCACAAATGAAAATTTGATTCTTAATTTTTCTACTGTATTTAATCTTTAATTGAGCCCCAGAGACAAGTGGCCAAATCATCCCACATGGTGGCCGAACCATCCAACGCCAGTGGCCGAATCATCCACACCAAGAGGGATGGTTCGGCCATTTTGGAGACCTTAAGAGTTTGGATTACTGCCAAGAAATGTCGTAAGTTTAAGAACTGACAATAGCACACAAAAGAGCCAAAAGATGTGGCTTCCTCTTGGAATAAGCAGATTTTAAGAATTTCTTAAACTTTATTTATTATGATTTTTTTTCGAAAAAGTGGCCGAATCATCACCGCCCTCCCCTACATTAAACAAGCTTTTATTAATCATGCCAACAATTTGATCTTTAGAATGATGAGAGTGAACTGCAATTCCCAATTGTTGAGCAACGAGCTTAAGTTCATTCTTTGTTCTGTTTTCTATATCACACACTGTTTGCACATTTGACAAAAAATCTTTGGCTTCATCAAGTGTAGAAATAGTAGCCATCATGAATATATCACAGTCACAAAATATCAAACAATATCCTTATGATAATATCCTGAATATCCTGATATGAGGTCGCCAAATTTATGTTACGGAACAGCGAAAGATAATGTACACTTTAAGTGAGAATACTAAAAATCACTACTGTCCCGTAAAGTTCCAGGTTCAAAACAAAAGAGTTAGGTAAAATTACAAGTTAAAGTTTAATGCACAAACTAACAACTAAACATTCAGAACTCATAAGGATAATGTAATGGCAAATAAACAGGTTAAATATATGGTTAACTGCAATAGCCTCTATTAACACGAAATTAGCAAGAGTAAATTTATCTAAGTCAGCCCTGATGAAATGAGATACCAGATAATACTCAGTGAATGCCAGATAAATAATTACAGATACAAACTATTATCAAAAATGACTGACATAAAGAACCCCACACGAATTACAAAAACTTCACTAGGCCTACAAATTAAACTTATGCTATACAGTACAAGAAAAAATGCAACAACAGTTATACTCAAATTACACACAGCTGCTAGATGGTTGGAGATTTCTTGAGCACTCACAATAATAATATCTGTACAGGGGAGGACAGAGATGTGAACAAAATGAGGAGCAGATCTAAGTGGCAATGATGCAGAGACTGAGCTCATTATATAGGGGCCAGCAGAGCCTGATACAACTTGTAAGAGGGACGCGCAAATGAAGCGATGGGGACAGAGAGCTGAAAATCCCGCAAAGTATAACAGAGAGAACGACTTACTCTACTATAACGGTAGAAGGGGGGGACTGAGGCAGAACACGCTCGTGATCAAACATGCAGCAACTGTGCGTTAAAATTACACAAAGGATGATGAAATCATAGGCTATGTAACACTATATTGAATTATTAAATAAAACGTCTTGCGAAAATGCAGATAAAAGTAAAACTGGCAAAATCACAGCCTTTGTTTCCCTGTCCCTCCGCTTCTCAGCCAGCTCACTCCTCTGTTTGAACTTCCATGAGTGAAAAAGTTACTACATGACAGTACTATGATACCAACTCTAATGTATGGAAGTGAAGCTCTGACCTTGTTGGAGGGACAGAAGTCAAGAGTGAGAGCTGTGGAAATAAATAAGCTATTTGAGAGGAGCATGTGGAGTTACGTGGACAAACGAGGAAGTGAAGGATCGTAGTGGTGTGGATGTGGATGTGATGGGAAGCGTTAGGACAATACACTGAGGTCATATGGAGAGGATGGAGTGAGAGACTAACGAGGAGTGTATGTGAGTGAGGTGGAGAGAGAGGGGGAGGCCAAGGATGATATGGAGGGATGGAGTGGAGAAGTATATGAGAGAGGGGGGTGTAAGCTGCGAGCAGGGCAGTGAAGTGGCAGGAAACAGGGCGACATGGAGGCGATTTGTTGCTTGTTTGTTGCCAGTGGCCACCCCTTACGGGATTAAGGCGACTGGCAATAGATAGATAGAAAGAATAATAATAAATAAAATAAGTATGCTATTTTATTTAAATATCTCAATATTTTACAGTACTTCCCACAAATATATGCTAATGGTTTGCGCTTGCACTTTGCGACATTGCGCAAGCTAAATATTTGTCAGATTGCGCACTAGCACTTGTGCAAGGTAATGAACTGTGGATCACGCTTATGCAAGGTCCTTCTTCGTTTGTGCTGCCCACCACTGGAAATGAGTTATTTAAGAGGAGCCTGTGGAGTCACATGGAGAGACAGGGTGACAAATGAGAACATAAAGCAGCATTGTGATGTGGATGTGGATGTGACAGGAAGCATTAGGAGGAACACACTGAGGTGGTTTGGCCATGTGGAGAGGATGGAGGGTAAGAGACTGACGAGAAGAGTGTATGTGAATGAGGTGGAGGGGGGGAGAGGGAGGGGGAGGCCGAAGATGAGATGGAGGGATGGAGTGGAAAGGTATGAGAGAGGGGGGTGTGAGTTGGGAGCAGGACAGTGAAATGGCGGGGGACAGGGCGATACGGAGGCGATTTGTTTGTGGCCACCCCGTATGGGATTAAGGCATCTGGCAATAGATAGATAGATAGATAGATAAATAAAACATTATAGAGGAAAAGAGCACAAAATTAATGCACATCTTACAAAATAACTACACTCACAATAACAGACCAACTGCCAACTCTGACATGTATGGTAAAATACAAGAAACACTGAGAAACTTCCAGACTACCAAACTAGAAAATCTCGCTTCTCAACACTACCCCCTCACTAGTCCTTTGTCATCCCGACAAAACTACACAATGTACACAAACATAACCCTTAATCCAAACTAAACATTGAATCATACACAAAGTAATCCTTCAACTTATCAGGTCTTCTCCTATGCCAGTTCTGATGACATACCTGTTTCCTCGACACAGTCCACTCTTCCTGAAATGTCTTGGTCCTCTTCCTGAAGCATTCTTCCCTTTGGAAACTGTCACCATCCTCTTGCACTTGAGTTCCCTGGTCCTTCTTTGCATCTTCATCTGCAGGTGAGCACGATTCCTCGAAGACGTGCCAGCTGCACTGTCCTGGCCCATGGTACTGCCACTGACAATTCACGTGTACCACCTTTGGGTGAAAATTCCTGCCTCCCCGAAACTGATACATTACGTCTGATAGACGGTCCAACACAGTGTAAGGCCTGGCCTATGGGCTCTGCAGCTTTGGTGACTGTCCCTTCATCCGCTGAGGATTGTTTAGCCAAATTTATCACCATCCTTGAAGCTCACCTCTCTTCCCTTGGCATCATACTTGTACTTCATCAACTCTCCTGAAAACTTAAGGCCTTCTTGCACTTGGTGATGTACCTCAACCAGCCTTTCCTGAAGATACTTCGCATAGCTGGAAGTGTCTGCAGGCAGCTCTTAACCAGGTGGTCTTCCCATTAACAAATTAACTAGCAATCTTGATTCGAGGCCCAACATCAGTTTTCAGGGGTGTAGCCGGTATACTGTGGGATGCATACTGATATGCCATCAGCAACACTGGTAATTTCTGGTCCCACTCTCTCTGTCCCTTTACACATTACCTGGCCAGTTCTTGTCCCAAGGTCCAGTTGAATTTCTCCACCATCCCATCTGACTGTGGCCTTAGTGGGGTCGTGCTGGTCTTCTTGATCTCCAGTAACCTGAAGCACCCAAGGAACACATCAGACTCAAAGCTTCTATCCTGGTCTGAATGTTGCGCTTGTGGCATTCCAAAATGACAGGAGAACTGGTCAACCAACACCTGAGCAAGTCCCAGCCTCTTGATAGGGGATTTCATAGGCTTCTGACCACTTTGTGAAGTAGTCCCTGGCGACACATATTTACTGGTTTCCTCTTTCAGTGAGTGGCAAAGGTCCAGCAATGTTCACTGCGACTCTTTCCATCGGTGCACCCACTTGGTACAGCTGAAGAGGGGCACAACCACGTTTCTTGGGTCCCTTCTTGGGACACCATACATCACAGGCCTGACACCACCTTTCCCCATCCTGACACATGCCAGTCCAGTAGACCTTCTGTCGCAACCAGCTTTGAGTTTTCTTCACTCCCAACTCCCAAGTACCCACTGGTGATCTAGTTATGAGACTCATCTAAGATCTCAGACCTCATTTTCTACAGAACCACCAGTTGCCAATACTTGCTGAGGCCATCGGATGTCTCCCACTGACGCTCCAGAAGTCTGTTGTTCAAATGAAGAAGGTCCCATTGACTCCAGTAACTCTTGGTCATAGAGCTGAATCTGGAAACCTCTTCCAAAGATGATCGCACTGTACTCTCCTGGAGCCACTCTAGCACTGGTTGTAAATCTGCACCCTTCAACTGCATCCTCTTCAGGTCTTCTTCATCTGATGCTGGCCCTGTCACTGCAGTGCAGCAGCATTTCTTGGTAAGATTCCCATTCCTACTGTACTGCTTGCAGTCACTTTCTCCATCTTCTCACACACTATCTATCAATGTTCTTTTGCATTTCCTCAGTGGTAGTGCTTCTTGGGAAAAATTGGTTGTTGCCGATTGTCACCAGCGTTTACTAATTTACCCTCATCGTTCTTGTCTTCTGTAGCCTTTTTTTGCTGACCTTCTCATTTGGACAATCATAGTTGAAGTGTCCCACCTAACCAAATGTCCAACACCCGTTTGTTGCAATCGTGGGTTTCCTTGCACTGTTCCATTCTTGCTCCTTCTTCCATTCGTAACAATCAACCTTCTTGTGTCCTGGCTTCTTGCAGAACCAGCAACCTTCTCTGATCTCCTGTTCTCTCTTCCACTTGTAGCAGTATGCACTTCGATGTCCGGCTTCTTACAATACCAGCAACTTCCTCTAATCTTCTCCTGTTCCCTCTTCTTCTTGTAGCATTCCCCTTTCCTATGTCCTGTTTTTTCATACTACCAGCAACTTCGCTCAAATTTTTCTGCCTTACGTACCTGCGCCTCTCTTGCCTTGAATCCCACACTACGACCTGCTTGAAAAGGGGACGCACTGGACCTGATGTAAAACTCAAATTCTGGAGCCTTGGCATGCCATACTCTCCAGGTCATGAGCAAGCTGCTGTAGGGATTCTCCTTGAGTCCATACATGGGTCTGGAATCTTGCTCTATACACCTCAGTCTGGTACATGGTTTCATATATGCACTCCAGCACTTTTACTAGGGACTGATAACTGTTCCTCTCCTTCACTGACTGTTGGCCCAGAATTTCCATTACAGCACCCTTGAAGCTAGTAGCAAGCTGCACTGCCCTCTGCCTATCATCCCAGCCATTCTAATGAGCAAATAACCCAAACTTTGCATGGCAAGTTTCCAAAGATACTCTACCATCAAATTCCTGAGGTTTCATTTTAACTGGACCCCCATTATAGCCATGCACTTCACTGGATTGAAGCTATAAACTGGGGCACCTTAATTACGGTCAGGACTTAAAAGTCTAACATTCTGATTATTCAACCCTGTAATGCCACCTTTAGATGCTTGGGATTTGTCAAAATCCACCACACACTGTTTTTTTCATATGCTCCCTGTATGCTAACCTGAGGCTCAGCAGTGCAGTATTTCTCTACAAACTCAATTCTCTCTCAGATTATCTTCAAACGGCCATCTACATGCTTCACCTAGCCATCTACATGATGACTACACTCAATCACGTTATTGCTGACCTCATACTTCTGCTGCTCTAGCTTGGCATCTTCCTCCTTAAACTGTTGCTGTTCCTCCTTCATTTCCACCATGAAGCATCTAGCTGTCCTTGAATCCTCAGTTGTAATTCCCTTGAATCCTCAATTGTAATTCCCTCTGTTGTTCTTGTAATGCTTCTTGAAGCTGCTCACATTGTTCTTTCTGTTCTTAACTTTGTGCCTGTAGGTATTCACTCTGTGTTTGCAGTTGTTCTTTGATTTCTTCATTTTGTGTCTGTACTTGTTCTTTCAGTTCTTTCTGTCCTTCATTCTGTGCTTGTAGTTGTGCTTGTAATAACTTCATAACTGCAAGCAGTGATGCCTCCTGCTGCCTTGTTTGGTCTCGTCTGTACATCTTTTGACTCCATGTCGAAGGTTAGACTTACTGCAACACTTAATGCTCCCACTCCTGACACCACTGTTACATCTCCATCCCACACTTTCACAGGCTCCAACAGCAGTAGTTCAGTACAGGAAGGATGCTGCCCGGTGAGCTGTTCTTCCCAGAGGCAGCCTTTAGTGTACAACAACACAGAGCAGCACAGGCGTTGCAAATAAACACTGGCTTCCTAAGTTCATTTTCTTTATTTTCCAAACAAATACACTTAACCTGCCCCGTCCCAAACCGAATTTCCACCACTGACTCCCCTCAATCCCAACCAATTTTGGAAAAAAAAAATTTTGGTTCAAACCTCCGCTTTTGGTGAGAAACATCGAAAATTCATAGAGAAATCGCTCACCTGAGGTTTAAAATACTCGATACAGGTAGAAGTACCCCGTACCTTATTGGGTTTTTTATCAGGCTGGCTCCAAAGAAAACGAGTTCTATGGGAGGGTAACTATTCCACACCACTCATAAACGGTATTTATTTATTTGGTACGAATTTATATGTAGTATGAGAGTATACAGGGATTGGTTTTCACACAGTAATATAGGCAATATAAGCATTATTTCACTCAACAAACATATCAACATACCTGACCTTTTTTGGCGACATTACCTGACCATCATTTCTGACTGTTTCTTCTTCTAATGCTATGTAAACTTTGTCCTCCATATTGTCATCAATTGGGGAATCACTCTGGCCCTGAATTTCGTACTGTGGCACGACATGTCTTACTGGCCAGGTCACTGGTAACAGGTGAATTGTTGAGACAGTGGCATGCGGGGGGGGGGGAGGTCATTGTCCCTGCCTGGCATTTTGTAGAAGAAGGTGTCCCGTGTATATGTACCAAAAATCATGCGCAAAAATTGAAAATTGTGCAAATTAGAGACCTTGCAATTGATGCGCATTTATATACGTCAACGGGACTGACAGTGCCAAAATGTGTGGACATAATTACACATCAGTGGGACGTGGCGGGTTAATGCTTGCCGACCTCACTTCACTATTTTCACAAGTACCGGAGCTGCACTGAACTACACTCAAACTTAACTGAAAACCGTCTGAAACTGCTCTAGTCTCTTCCCTGTCCTTACATAATCTTTAATTATACTCAAATCTTCGAGTACACTCTCGACGGGGAACAGTTACCAGCTCAGAGACATACAAAACATGCCAGAGTTTGCTTACAGCTGCATTACACTAAATTATTTAGCATACAAACTGACATAAAAATACATAATTTAACATACAATCACGTAAACAAAACATTATGAAGAAAATGTGCACAAAATTTATGTGCGACTTACAAAAATAAGTACGCTTACATTAGCAGGCCAACTGGCAACTCTGACACGTACGGTAAAATACGAGAAACACTGAGAATTTTCCAGACCACCTAACTAGAAAATGTCACTTCTCAACAGTATTATTCATGTCACTCATTTGAATTTTATCTCGAATTTGTCACTCCTTCGATACTAACACACACACGCACATATATATATACATATATATATATATATATATATATATATATAGAGAGAGAGAGAGAGAGAGAGAGAGAGAGAGAGAGAGACAGCTAGATAGATAGACAGATTGATAGATATAGATACAGATGTATATAAATGTATATAGATAACTAGATAGATAGACAGATAGGTAGACAGACAGATTAATTTACAAATGTAACATACGGTCCATGCTGATGATAATTATGGATCACTGACTGAGAATCTTTCTCTTTGAACAGGCGATAACTTCATTTTCCCTTAGGCTCTAATGAACAAGAAATATCATTACCAAAATTCCCTTATATTATCTGATGTATAGCGAATAGACAGATTTACTTGTGTATTTTACATAGAGAGAGAGAGAGAGAGAGAGAGAGAGTGTATGAATATAGAAAGCACAATATTTGGTTCAGAGGTTGCTACTACAGTTCTTTTTTTCTTTTTTTTTTAGGGGGGGTGGCATTTTAAACGAGGTACCTGCATTATATAGTTGGAAATTATCTATTTATTGCCAGACGCCTTAATCCCGTAAGGGGTGGCGACAGGCAAATCGTCTCCATGTCGCCCAATCCCCCACCAATTCACTGCCCTGCTCGCAGCTCACACACTCCCTCTTTCATATACCTCTCCACTCCATCCCTCCATCTCATCCTTGGCTTCCTCCTCCCTCTACCCCACTCCCGCTCACTCACATACTGTACACCCTCCTCGTTAGTGTCTCGCTCTCCACCCTCTTCACATGACAAAATCACTTCATTGTATTTCTCCTAATGATTTCTATCATATCCGCATCCACACCACGTCGCTGCTTTACTTCCTTATTTGTCAGTTTGTCTCTCCATATAACTTCACATGCTCATCTCAAGTAACTAATATCCACTGCTCTCACTCTTGACCTGTACCCTTTCAACGAGGTCCAAACATTACATACAAACATTGAGTTGGTACCACAATACTGCCATGCAGAGACTTTGTTTTTTTACTTTCATGCTCACTTCTCTGTTTCTTATCACTGCTTTCAAAGAGCCAACTGCATTCAAAGAACCAATATACATTAATAATGTAGGTAAACAATTTGGGGGATTTCTGATAACTCCCTAAATGATAAAATTGTAAGCAGTAGTAGAGATTTATGAAGGAGGATACCATGATTTGTGACTGATCGATTAACTCACTGTTAGTCAGTGTCAAGATGTATAAATTTCTGAGGATAGTGTATATTGTAACTAACTGACATAATTATATAGCTGCATGAGTATTCTGACCACAACATACAGTAAGATCAAGGACAACCACGTGTAGTCTAGCAACTAGACTATGGCATTTGTTTGGGAATTCGATTCAGTACAAAATCGAAGCATCAAATGTTTGAATATTTCATATCGGAAAATAAGATTATATTATGTACGTGTACTTTATGTTTTACTAGTGAATATATTGTCATAATACGGCATTGTTGCTACTAATCTTAATCACAGTGGAACCGCTTTGGTAGACAAGCACATGTTTTTAGCAGGTTATCAGGAACATGAAATTTCTCAGAGTTTCACAGGCCTCAGTTCTCTTGGTCACATTCTTCATCATACACATGCATGATAATCCCACAACCCAGCCACCCACAAACATTGCCTCAGCTGCAGATGACATCATCATAACAAACATCATCCTGCACACGCAGCCTGCTCACTGCTACAGGACTACCTCAACACAACAGGGACTTTGGTCAAAGAAAACTGGCTGACGATCACCTCAGTTAAAGCCACTGCAAGTCATCACCAGCATTAAACACGAACACAGGTACAGTCGGCAGCATAAATTCGCTGCAAGTCTACTCGTGTGATGTGAGTCCTTTTGTCTGGCAACAGTGTAAGGGGACTAGTTGCCACGTACACTTTTATACACTTTAACGACGTGTTTTTTAAACGTGGTGCTAGAGGCTGGCTAGAGTAAAGTATTATGTATACCGTATTTAATTAGTATAAAAAAAGTGCAAGCGCTGACAGAATGTTATGAAACGACGTACGAGCGTAATACTCTGACATTCCTCATAACCGTGTCTAAACTCCCTTCCCCTCTCTCCCCCTTTCTCCTCCTGATGTCACCCCACTCCTCCCTCTCCCTCCTACACCCCACTCAATTCATGCCTCTCCACTTTCTCCTCTCCCGACTTTCTCTACTTTCATTCATTTATACACGGCACTAACCCGACTGGTGCATCACAATTCTTTCTTGACTGTTTACTAAACCAATACTGTCCTGTTCTCAACTGCTCGAAATGCTTTAGTAAAATGTATCCAAGGCTAATTACCAATATTCCTTCCTGTTCTAATCCCATTCTCACCCTCCCCGTCTGATTCCCATTCTTTTTATTCCAGTTGTCATTCTTTTCTCTACCCCTTGTCACTACCAACAGCCGCTAGATACAGAAACGTTTGAGGTCTCGTTCTTGTGATGTATTCCTTACTGTGTGTGTGTGTGTGTGTGTGTGTGTGTGTGTGTGTGTGTGTGTGTGTGTTTAGTGAGCCTGGCAGTTGGTGGCTATTATTTCAGTAGGCGAAATTAAACAAACATTTGTGCCCATTCCTCCTACTTCCTCTCTCTCTCTCTCTCTCTCTCTCTCTCTCTCTCTCTCTCTCGTTCCAAGGAAAATGTTCCCATCCTCCTCATACTGTTCACTGATTCATGAAGCAGGATCAGAACCCTTCATGTTTCGAACTATTCCATCACGTTTGGAGTAAAGAGTGGGTGAAAAAGACTGAGGCATGGCAAGATACTCTCGAATGTAAGGAGCTAAAAGGTTACAGGAACAGACAAGAAATGGAGAAGAGTGCAGTTCGTTACGTAGATCTGCGCCGTGGTTAAGGTAGACAGGGTGTGGAGAGAGGGGAGTGGAAATGAAAGAGCATGAGAGGGGGAGGGTTGAGAGGAAGGGTGGGGAGGGGCATGGGGTGGGTACGAGGGAGAGAGCAGAAGTTTTATCACTCTACAGCATTCTTCTGTCGTCTTTTGTTCATTTTTATGCTCATGAGATTTATGGCACTAACTTTTACAAACACGTCTTTAAAGCGTATAAAAGCCTGTGTGGCAACTAGGTTCTATACATTGTTGCCAGACAAAACAACCACTCAACACGAGCAGGCTTGCAGCGAATTTGTGCTGACGACTGTACCTCCCCCTCATTACACCTAACAATGTACAGTCGGCAAGATTTCCGACTGGACCACCTGGTTGCGAGATTTCGCTATCGTGGCAACAGCGCACGCCGGTGTGTGTGTGTGTGTGTGTGTGTGTGTGTGTGTGTGTGTGTGTGCCCGACATTTTGTCGAATCGCTAAACGTCATCCTCCGAATTATATTATGTGGCCATTGTATTATGCTATGATATAGGCTAATAAATATTATGTGATTGGGATAATGGGCTGTGCACTATACTATTTGTAGTCTGAATTGTATAAAATAATTCTCTTGCCTTGTAGTGTGAACCACGATACAGGTTGAGTTGTGGTTCAGAAACAGAGGGCAAGTTCACCCAGAAATGGCGCGATGTAGGGGGAAGGGGGGAGTATGGGAGTAAGCAGCCAACAGCGATATATATTCTTAGTCATTATAGTATAGTTATCAAGGTGTCAATGTTATCCTGTGCCCTGATTGATGATAAACCTATTTACTTTTATTATCTTTATATAGACCCGATTACACACTAGGATACCCCCTTCCTAGTTAGCGGAAAACATGCCCCGCTCCACAGCCTCGACTCTCTCTCTCTCTCTCTCTCTCTCTCTCTCTCTCTCTCAAGCTCCTCAGCTGGCTATCAGTAGACACACACACACACACACACACACACACACACACACACACACACACACATTATCAGTTTGTGCTAATGCGTAATGACGTTGCATTTAGTATGTTTACCTAAAATTTAATACTGTGTCAAAATACAAGTGCAATACATAACCACCTCACATGGCGGACTACGTTAACCAGTAATCAATACTTATTTGCATAGTTTATGTTTCAGTAATAGTCATGGGGTAGCCAGACCCACACTGATATTTTCGTTGATGCTAAAGTTAATCGTGTGTTCAGTGGCGGATACCAGTTACTGGGGAGGTGGCCGCTGACACCTCCAACCCCCATAGCTATGCTGGTGAGCTGTAGTGTCACTGCAGAGGTCCCTTTTCCTCCAGTTATGTCAATAATTAAACTTAACATATTGATGAACAGCCATTTCTTATGAAAAATACAAACAGCCTATATGGAGCTATGAAGCATATTGTGGGAGCTTTCCAGCTCTCACGCACCTGTCACAGTCTTGGTCCTTTGTTTCAGTATTGCCAGCCTGACAGTGTGCAGTGTTAATGAACATGCTATTAATATAAGTTCTCCATGCTTATTTACATTTAGAACAACAGAATTCAAAGCAGGATTTCATTCAGTACACAGAATGCCAAATACAGCATGTGTGTGTGCGTGTGGGTGTGGGACAATACGTATGGTGGGGGTGAGGGGAGTATAGTGAGTATGAAATGTGTCATTATGGTAATATGGGTGTGTGCATACGTGGCTAAGACGTCCAAGACTGAAATGTAATCCTTGCCTTTAACACTTGATGACACACACCTTAGTATTTACTTAGGTTCTATTTATAAGTCTGTAGCATGTTACATTATTATATTATTATGATTTTGTTTTGGGGGTGAAACCTGAAACACCATATGAAGACAAACACTAAAATATATATATATATAAACTTGCATTATGTGTGGCAAAATACATGAATAACAATATTTCAGGAAGAAATATTACCGTATTATAACATCTGTTTAAATACGTTGTAGGTGCAGCGTTTCTTAAGCTTAAATTATCGGATTTCCTTTGACCAGTATGTTACGTTATACTCTAGCTTTGAGTTATGTATTGGATTATAAGTGATGTCATGGTGGACGCTCACTTAAAACTACATCGAACAGACAGCAAGTGCAGTTGTTAGTAGTTTACCGGTATTTGTTATTGATCACACACTGACCAACTTTTTCCTAAGTAATTTTTTAAAATTTTTAGCACGACTGGAAAACAGCACCTTAGGCATGTGAACAGGTGGCAAGATGTCTAGCGAGTTTGCAAAATGTCTAGAGAGTTGTCATTGTGCCAATCAAGAAAGCTTCATATTTTAATAGAAAAAAAAACGCAATTGTAACATGAAAGTTGCGTTAAGAAATGCACATAAACGTCACTAATTCCTGTATAAGTCCCCGTAATAAAAATCATGTCAGTGAGCAAAATGTATAAGATAGTGTCATATCAGTTATATTGTCAGGTAAGTTATAGTAAGTTATTAAAGTTAGTTAGATTGTTATACTGCATGGAATAATATCCATTATAATCGGAGGATAATGAAAAAAAAAAGATTTGTATGGAACTCATTCATTAG